>NC_051184.2:66908590-67208590 GCF_013339695.2 Rhipicephalus sanguineus | reverse complement strand
AGGAAAAGTATGAAGGCTGCACCGTTTCGAAGCAGGTACAGATAGGTCTTGCATACATGTCGGCATTCTTAATATTAGGGCTAAAGCCTTAGATACCTGTCGGCGTCAACACGAATGATGCAAAAAAAAAAAATTATCGCGTGACGGCGTCATCCTGTGACTCATCATTACGTCACAGGTCGCCACAATTTGTGACATCACTGCGACTTCATCCCATGACATCGTCACTTAGTCAAAGGTGGGCCTATTCCGGAGGCACCGCAAAACCGCGTTACTGGTTTGTTGACGTATTGCTTGTCTCCGACGTGGTCAGCAATCTTAACTGACCAAAGTAGTCTGCACGATTAAAGGTAATCGACATGACATTGCGTTATTCAATTCGGATCGAGGAACGCGTACCATCTTCGAAATTATCTCTCCTATTCTCATTTTTGCCTTGGCCAGCGCGAAGTGAAACTGGACGTGCGAATTCGTCCTCATTAGTTTGTAACTGACCGGGTGATTCTTCGTGGTTCTCTTGGCAGTGGGTTCCGATAATTGCCACAAAGGTGGCGTGAAAAAAAGATGTCAGTCAGAGTAGGGCAAACTAAATCGTTTGGTGTCTCCATCAAAGAAGCCGAACTAACTCTTCTACACTCCCGCTATAACACTGGAATATGAAACCAAAACCAGCCTAGTAAACTACCGCAGCTGGTTGGGCGAGTCGGTTAGTTCAAGCTGTGAGTAAAGTATAGTTAATTGCGAAGTACGAAGAAATTCCACAGCGCTAATCTTCCGCAGCGCTAATCGGTTCTTGTTCCTCTACCATGGGGTTTTCACGAGGTCAATGCCAGACATTAAAATGCCGCGTCCATGACACGACGAGCCAGTCGGCTGCAAAGCTACTAACAGTAAGAAGACCACGCGGGACTATGTAAGAAAAGTATGGTATATTCGACATAAAATTTTTTTTTCTACGTACGGACTACACTAAAACGAATACCTCGTTCATCGAAATTCTTCACACTAAGATCAAACTGAAGCCCGGAACTCGCGTTTCATTCCGGGAATATAATAAAACAAACTGAGAGGGCAGTGTCAGCTAACTCTGCTCTTCGCCCAGCCGAAACGTCAGTTTTTGCTCTTACGCACAGTATGCTGGGCACGAGCGACAATACCAAGACAACCTAGAAAAGCTCGGCCAATAATACCACCGACTGAGAAGGAAAAGAAGATGACTTTCGCCTTCTACTCGTATATATATATATATATATATATATATATATATATATATATATATATATATATATATATATATATCTTCTGATCAGTATATCAAGAGTCCGCTGCACAAACGCCGGCAACCATCTCTCCGGAAACTGCGTACGCAGCTTGTTTGCATCGAGAGTTCAAAGCCACCGAAGAAGACTTCGAGCCACGCTGACACCAGCCGACCCGTGACGTTTCTGCACCGTCCGTTATATATAAACACAGAAAACTCAGCACGTAAGCGCAGTCAGTCGGTCCCGCTGTAGCACTATCATGTAGCGTTGCAAACTCGAGCCATTTCCGCATCGTCTCCGCGGGCCGCTCACTCGTGCAAGTCCAAACATTCGGAGGGTCGAGCGCTCGGTTTTGTTTGGAACGTAAGGATTCCCGCACGCGCTCGAATAAAAGAAGACCCTGGGGGGCAACGTCCCCGCCAAGACACGATTTCGGGGTGTGAGGAAACATGCGAGTCGTGACGATAAAACCCTATCCCTCCCCCACAAAGCCGGAGATGTTTTGCTTGTCTCTTCAGCACTCCCGGTGTCTGTTTGTTGTCTCACACCCGTTAGGGTATATACGAGTAGTGCAGGCCCATAGCCAGGAATGTTTTTCGGGGGGGGGGGGGGGGGGCACTTGCTGAAAACCTTGACTATTTGAGAAGAGCACCTATTTTCATCATTTATTTTTGGTAAAAACACGTACTTCACCAAAATTTCGAGGGGGGGGGGGGCTAGGCCCCCCACCCCTGGCTACGGGCCTGGAGTAGTGTAGCTCGACGGCTATCCGTGGCGTTGAGAGTGCTGAGCTGAAGGTTGCGGATTCGAACCCGACCGCGGTGGGCTTACTCCGATATGAACGGAATGAAAAAAACAAAAAAAAAAACAAGGCTGGTGCACCATGCATTGCGCGTGTCAAGAGGAACGGTTGTATATTTGAGCATGACAAATCAGGTGGTACGGGTTCAGCTTCGACGGAACTGCGCGGCAGGACGGGGACGCAAAGACGCAAGTGAGACGGACGAGCGCAGACGTACAACTGTGTTTATTGAAAACACGTAATCACCCTTGAAACGGTACCTTCGATCAAACTGCGCGGCACAAGAAGGCGATGGGGATGTACCAGCCACCCGTCAATTAATATGTGACAACGATTGATTGGTCTGCGGGGTTTAACGTCGCAGAATGACTCAGGCTATAAGAGACGACGCGGTTGAGAGCTCCGGATAGTTTTCGACCACCTGGGGTTCCTTAATGTGCACTGAAATCGCACGGCGCACGGGCCTCTCCATCGAAATGCGACCGCCGCGGCCGTGATTGAACCTACGTCCTTCGGCTCATCAGCCGATGGCCGTATATATAATGGGCCACAACCGCGGTTTGAGTGATAAGGAGTATGCGTATTAATGCTCCTCGTACTAGATAACAAGTAGGCTCACGCGGATTTTCACGCGTATATTGTTCACGTATTTTTTCCGCCGCTTGTTACACTGTTAGCTCGTACTGGGAAGCTCCACATAGGCTGGATACCATTTAAATGCTGGTGATACGCTTTTATGAAACTATATGTTGTGTATCTCCGCTCGCCTGTCTATTTATTTATTTATGAAGCCCTCAGGGTCAACAGATATTACAGAGGGGAGTGGTAAAACATAAAAAACAAGATTGTAAGTACAAAGAGGCAATACAGCGTTTCTGATTATGCAACAGTAGTTAATGATAAACACAATATAGCATGAATTTACAGCAGAAATATACATATTAGGAAAAATAACAGTGTAATGTTTCTAAATATAGAATGATATCTATTAAAATGCAAAACACAACAGGTAACAGTGCAATGTTGTTACTTGTACAAATATAGCTATGAAGATGCAAAATACAACAAGGTGTTACAAAAAATTTGTTGATAAACTTTGTAATGTAATTTTATATGTTTCTTTAGTATTGTGGTGTGCTCTGTTTATGTTGTCTATGTTACAATCAATCAACCAATTAATCAATGATACAATCAATCAATCAATCAATCAATCAATCAATCAATCAATCAATCAGTCTATCTATCTATCAATCAATCTATCAATTTAACTATTTTCATGAACGGAGAACTGCATACACAACTGCGCTGCAAAGGCTGTGTATATTACGACCTCCCGTTCACCGTTCTTCATAAGTTTTCCCAGCTCACGTTAGCCGAGGTGTCACGTGTTCCAGTTTTTACTTGTACTTTTCTAATGAGCGAAGTCACTGATGCACAAACAAAGTATTGCTGGCCAGAGTGGACAAACGATCAAGCAGCCAATAGGTCTAATAGCGTAATATCGTGTTAGTTATCGCTTACCCTTTGCCTTTAGCTCGGGCTCAACTTCGCTGGGACACCTATATAATTACATCTCTCGCTCGTTCTCGCTCTCTCTCTCTCGCCCTCGAAGCCGTTGGACTACGCAAAGTTTTACACGAAGCACCCTGTCGTAGCTTTGTCCCTTGAGACAGTGCCCGTTCATACGCCTCTCCTCACAAAGCGTGGGCCCTCCCTTAATCCTTCAGGAAGGAACCACCGACATGCACGCGAGGTCCATGAGATAAGCTTCATTCAACGAGCGTAATCCTTTAGCGACGGCGTCGCCCACGAAGGCGGTTTATCACGACGCACCGCATAGACCTATATATACAGCACGTTACCGCGTGTTCTACTCGTCATGCGAGCAAACTACCCGGTCACTCACACTCCATCCCCGAAGGAAATTAATCCACCCTCAAAAGAGCGTGTCGTTTTACGTATACTACGATGCATTTTTGAAGCATTTACGGGAGCAGGAGTATGCGGTGATGTATACAGGAGGCAAATATATAGTTAATTGCGGTCGTGCGTCCCTAGTCGTCCCGACACCCACGAATAAACTGGCTATAATTAACAAGTGACTGCAGTAATTTGTAAATATTATATCGGAGAGGCATTAAGGATCGGGGCTAGTAGGATCGGTGGCGCCATGCCTGCAAACACCACGTGTTTAACAACGCACGTGTTTATGCTCTCTTTAAGCGAGGAGGACTTTTCTTTTTTTTTTTGCTAATAATGGTGCTTTGCCAGAGTCACATGACAGGTATAGTTAATATATTTACCAGTGTTGCCCGAACACATCAAGCGCTTGGCGTAGGAACAGATGAATTAAAGCGTGAAAACAGCACGCAAAGACAACAACTGAAGTTCGATTATAGCAGAGAGAGCGTGCGCGCACGCACGCATGCACGCACGCACGCACACACACACCCATGTCCTTCATATCGAACTGCTCGGCTGCTGAGCCGAAGGTCGCGGGATCGAATCCCGGCCGCGGCGGCGCATTTCGATGGAGGCGAAACGCTAGGCCCGTATTTAGGTGCACGTTAAAGAACACCAGGTGGGCGAAATTTTCGGAGCCCTCCACTATGGCGTCCCTCAATCATATCGCGGTTTTGGGACGCAAACCCCCTACAATTATTATTCATGTCGAACTGTGTTTCACCACTACAAGGGTCAACCCGTCCGGAATATCATTACACGAACGTACATTTGTCGTGCACATGCCACTCGTTTCCTATCTCGACGACGCAGGTTAGCAAAATTCATTACACGTATAACGCGAGAGCGCACCAACCTACTCCCGGGAGCATCCGCAATCCCCGGACGTGATCAATGAGGCCGTGTCTCGAGATCGCGGACCAAGTACGGAAACAGAAAACAAACAGAAACCACGAGGAATGCACGCACGAACCCTCGCTGCGGAAAGAGACGTGCTGAGACGCCGGCGTATACATCACAGCATCGTCTGGGACCGCGCGAGGTCGTTACTTCTCCAGGCGCAGTTATTCACGTGTCTTTCGTTCATTATGCATTACCTTCGGTCTCACGTTTTCTTTAGTCTCCTACGACACGGCTGTCGCTACTATTAGTTTCTTTCTTTCTTTCTTTCTTTCTTTCTTTCTTTCTTTCTTTCTTTCGTTCTTTCGTTCTTCGTTCTTTCTTTCTTTCTTTCTTTCTTTCTTTCTTTCTTTCTTTCTTTCTTTCTTTCTTTCTTTCTTTCTTTCTTTCTTTCTTTCTTTCTTTTTCGTGCAGCTACGGTATGGACTCGCTGTAACAAAGCACAGGCGCACGAAATTCTTTTCTATGGGGAGAGATGCGTAGCCCTCACGACGATTCCTCCTCCTTTTGTTGGTGTTTTGGGTGGTATCACTTTTCATTTCTTCTACCGGTGTTGCCAGCACGTTTCCCGCTTCATCTCCAAGCACGAATTTCCACTTCGCGATTCCGCTCACTGGCGCGCCATAGTCGACTACCGTTGCTTCGTGCGTCGTGTTAAAAAAAAAAAAAGGGAGAAAAAAAAGGAAATGAAGATCACCGGTTCACGGGAGACAGCGACCCTTCCGCGTGAATTGAGCGTGCAGCTTCTACAGCGTGAGGACACAGGTTCGAATCCCGGTGGTGGACTCCCGGCAAGGTGGTTACATGCAGAGCCACATATCAATCGCGACCGGGAACAAAACAAAAATGCCCTTGGTCCTAACGAACGTTGATTTTAAAAAGGTTATTTAAGAATCTTAGGAGCTGCAGATGAAGTCAGGTCTATATTATTATTATTATTATTATTATTATTATTATTATATTATTATTATTATTATTAATTCATATGCGCACACAAGGACACAGAGGAAATAGGGAGGGAGCAGGCTAATAATAATTGTTAGGGTTTAACATCCCAAAACCACGATGTGATTATGAGGGACGCCGTAGTGGAGGGCTCTGGAAATATCGACCACCTGTGGCTCTTTAACGTGCACCTAAATCTAAGTACGGATCAGGCTAACAACTGTCACCTATAGGGGCACTACGCCTGCCTATTCCTTCAGGAGGAAGGGCGAGACAGCAGAGAGGAAGATAGGAGGAGATAAAGAGGAGCTACAGTAAAACGACAATCGTCGTATCAGCTGCATTGCTTCGGCAGGTTCAATGCTATTGGTCATCTTAATCATCATCCCATATCTACGTCATAACAACGCGTTAACGGATATCTACTTTTCTTTTCTTTAATGAGTGTCAGCGTTCCACTGCGTTGCCGTGCTTAGCGAACGACTCGAAACCCCATAAAAACAGCTTTTCCTGTCGTGCAAAAGTAAAAAAAAATGAAAGGAAAAAAACACGAAAATTTCAAGGCTTGTTCCTTTTTTTTTCTCGCGCGCTTTTCCTTTTTTTTTTTCTTGTTGTATGACCACGCAACGATGTCGAAACAAAAACAACCGCTAGCCCGAGTCAATTTGCTCCCACGCTTTGACCTCATCGCCCTCGATTAACACGCGTTAAAGTAAAAATTCGGAAAAAAAAAACTTCATGCACATCCCTCGGGGCATGTATAACCGGAGGGGTTTATCGCAGGGCGCTTACAAATGTACTAGTTAAAAGCCAGCACGCCGCGTTATATAAACGTAGCTAGAAAATTCCTCCGGGGCAAACTGACCAGTGCCATCACGCAGCTTCGTACGCCATGAAGCCCATGAAATAAGTGGGAAAAAAAAGAAGATCCCGCATGCATCCGCGGCGCACCAATTAATGGCGCTTCTCCGTCGTTAGCTTTGCACAAACGCGTGTGCGGTGCGTCGTCGTGGGGGAGAGAGGTAGCGATAAAGAGAGAGAGAGGGAGAGTAGGAGACGATGTAATTACCCCAACCTGCGCGCCCACATACAGATATGCACTATACATACACGGGCTCTCTTCTCGTGCCGAGGCCACAGCGGGCCGTAATAGCACAATTACCATCTCGCCGACAGGACCGCATAAGATTCGAAGTGCGGCGATGATGGGAGGAGTACGACGCGGTGCACGGTGTTGTGCAGCTCGCGCGTTTTAAGCGGCCGGTAATCGATGGGAACGGAACGTGCCCGCAATCTCTATAAGGCTCGTACAAAAGCGAGCGACTCAACAGGAAAAACACAACCAGATATTACGATAAACCTATGTACTACATCAACGAACAGCCTAATTTTCGCGGAGATCCAATCTCTGCGGTTTCTTCCTCAATCGCCTCGAGTGTGTACATTACATACATCGGTGCGCGAATAAAAATAATGTTTTGGGTGGATACGGTGCCATCTGTTACCGCCTGGCACCACATTGGGTCCTATAATTCTCAATCGCCTTTGATATGTGACTCGCACCTACAACGACGCCTAAAGGTGGCGTCGACAGCCTTCTCGAAGAGCCGGGGAACAGGTATGTTATGTAGGAAAGGTTTATAATTGCCTGTCCGAGATTGCGAATTAGCTGCGCGATTGGAAGTTCGGCTACGTGTAGAGAAAATGACACACATGTGCACACAGAAAACGGCCTGCTTTCGGCTGCTAGCTTACTGATCAGTAGCGTGAAAGTAGTAGTAGTAGTAGTAGTAGTAGTAGTAGTAGTAGTAGTAGTAGTAGTAGTAGTAGTAGTAGTAGTAGTAGTAGTAGTAGTAGTAGTAGCGGTGGTGGTAATGTGTGTGACTTATTCGCTCCAACCGTTTCATTATTTTCGCCACCTATCCATTGATGCGTCAAAAATGTACGAAGGCGTAACCACAAAGCCACAGCGTCAAACTGACAATGCCTATTTCTTATACAATCAGATATTACTGCTTCATCCTATGTAGTCTAGCATAGAGGTTATCTCCTTTTCATCTGTTAACTTGTTTCTTTCTTTATGCAAGCGTCTTCTTTTAGTTATATATGTGCATGCATTGATTCATTCATAACAAAAACACCTCCTGACTGAAATTAAAACAGTAAGATGTATATGTATATAACTTGGCCAGTCGTAAACAGTGCTGGCAGTATGCAAGAAAATACGGTAGGCCAAGAGGCCACTGCTCGCCTAACACAAATCGCAGGGGCATTACCATATAACGAGCAGAGAGAAGACACGAGAAAACAAGGCATCTTATAGACACAGTTCCAAATGCTTATATCTTAGCCCTCACGGTGCTTCACAGCAGACTATAAGGCAACATGTATGTATCACGCTTCTAAGGCCTGCCCCACGTGGCTTTTCGCAGTCTCTTCTCTCACCATCTCTACTAGGCGTACAAAGGCTCCGGCATGGCGCATGCATATTACATGCATCGCCCTGAGGCCTCCCCGTAATCCATGAGCGCAGCGCACACTCGCAAAACGACCGCGATCTCTCGCCGCTTTAATTGCCCGCCACACACGCTAGACTTTGCTGACCGGCAGTTTTCTTTCTTTCTTTAAAGGGCACCGCAGCGAGAAGGAAGCGACGCTGCGCATGCGCGCGGCAATCTTCGTGTGCGGCAGTAAAAAGACCATTAGTAGGGTTTGTCCCGTTTTTTCTTTCTTTTTTCTTACAGTCAAGTGTCGACGTGTAATCGTCTTGTCCTGTTGAGCAAACATGCGACTCGCTTCTTGGATTTTGTCCTTCTTCAGTATACACACGAGAAGTACGGACTGCTGGGCGAGTTGGTAACTCATCTCAATACTGTGGTGCGCAAAAGAACGAAAACACGAAGGAAGGCAAACGAAACACAGCGCAAACTATCAACTGAAAGTTTATTGAAACACAAAACACATATATATATATCAGGCACGTAGCCAGGATTCTTTTTCGGGGGGGGGGGGGGGGCAAGGCCCAATTGTTCGAAAGAAAGTCTTTCCATGGCAAAAATAAAACAAAAGTTGCCCGGGAATATAGAAGGCCGGACGAATTACGGGGGGGCCCGGGCCCCCCGGGCCCCCCCCCTTGCCTACGTGCCCGATATATATATATATATATATATATATATATATATATATATATATATATATATATATATATGCGGTTAGATGACCCCGTGTTAAAGACACGTGTACACACAGCGATTGTCTCACTGACGCGCTTCCAGAAAATTTATCTCCGCAGCAAGTAGTGTGACGGAGGGCTTCGCGACACGTGAATCACCAGCTTTGTTAATCAGATAAGCTTCCTCAATTTCACGCGCTACCCTATCTTTGAACCTCGACTGCACCGTCGCCTCAGCGTACTGTGTTTGCGCCGCGTTTCACCGTGTTTCGTTTGCCTTCCTTCGTGTTTTCGTTCTTTTGCGCACCACAGCCTTAAGTTTGGTATACAAACCACGCAGAGTCAAGCAGGTTCTCTGAACTTCTACACTTCGCGCGGGTCGTTGTGTTTGGTTAGATTATGCTACGTTAGGTTAGGTTTAAAGTGCAGACAGACGGAAAGGTTGACCATACGCTGATGCCACCTATATATAAACACGTAGTGCGTATATCGGACAGATAACAGGCGGTCAGTTCGAGCAACGGAAAGGATACAAATGTAAGGGGATCGCTGACCAGGATGGCCGATGCTTAACTGGGGTGGTCGACAAGTTCGCGGGAATTGGCTCGAGCAGGACAAGGTAAATTGGAGATCATTTGGGAGAGGTCTTCGTCCGGCGGTAGACCTTATAGCCTTTTGCGGCACGCGTTATTATCGACTGTTTATAATTCACATAATTTGATGCCAAGGATATGGGGACCAAATTTAACTCGAGTGGAAGTGTTAAAATAAATTATGGTGTCTTCTACAGCAATTAATTGTATTTACAAGGTAAATATTTATGTAATTAGTCATGCTATATTTCTTCATAAACCGAATTCAATGACCAACTCAAATTACATGCGACACATCACAATTACATGCTATCGGGCAGCGAGCATTGTTAAAAAGGTTTTAAAAAAATAGTTTGTAATTCCTACCGAAACGCCCCACGTATCGTTAAACACGGCACTTCCTTCGCCAAAGCAATCGTGTGCAGCAAAATATTTCAAACATACGTAATATGAAGAAACTTGAGGCTACAAGAATGCTTAATTTACCCCTAACTCCATGCCTGTTCCTTGCAAGTAATGCACAGAAATGGCAAAAGTGGCGTCTCTAAATGAGGACGCCTTGTCGCAGTGTGTTGGAATAGGCTAAGGATGACTTCAGGATGACTCGTTATTCGGTTAATACTTCCGTGGCGCCCGTGTCGTCGTCAGGTGTTGCTTGCATGTTTCACGAACAGTTTAGATCTATTAACACTTTGACACACTACGTACACAATTGTGTACACCACTCGTTTTTGCTATTTGCATCGACTAGGAGCTAAGAAAGAGCACGGTACATTGAGCTTCGGGTGAACTGAACCTCCTGCATGACAAAGCTGTCTTCATTTAACTTCATTTTGCAGTGTACTGTTGCATACGATCACTTTGCTGAAGGAACTACCATATTTGACGAGACGTTCCGACGTGCCGCTTCCCGCGACCCCCGTCAAAAGCATAATTTTCCTTTGCTCAGCATGGACATAACCGAAGACGAATTAGCACTATATCTCTAGCCCGAGATTTCATTCTATTTATGCAAAAACGGAGCATGAATAGCTCCAGGATGAATACAGCTTTAATTACAATTAATTAGAAATTATTAATATAACTTTACATGAAGGTATTACGACATTATTTTTGTTGCAATATATTATCGAGTGCCTTAAAGTGACATTGTGTCGATTTGACGCATTTACAGACACTTCTTCATAGGTGGCGCCTGAAAGGATTAAAATAATAGAGCTAAACATAAGACGCATCCAGTTGTATCTGCGGTTTAGAGAGAGAGAGAGAGAGAGAGAAAGATCTTTAATGAAGAACAGATGATTCTGCCGGCCTAATAAAGGCGCCCACATGTTACTCCGTATAAGCGAAGGGGATTGAGTAATACGCAAAGTCCACCGGGCTAACAGGAATATAGCTATAGCGGGCGCACATAGAGACGACGCTTTGTAGCGTACAACGCCCACCCGTGCTGGAATGGCCGCACCCACGTGCTTTCAGAAAAGCTTTCAAGAAAAATTGACCAAAGTAAACAAACCGTGAAGCATGTACAGGAGCGCTTCATCTTTCGATTAGAGCGCGGAAAATATCCACAGTATCATTTCCGATATCTCTCAATATCTCTGTCCCGACGTGGGAGCGCCAGCTGCGCGCTAATCGCGCGTACCGAAGGACTAAAATAAAGTTGTTCATCCATCCATCCATCCATCCATCCATCCATCCATCCATCCATCCATCCATCCATCCATCCATCCATCCATCCATCCATCCATTTCCGATACACGGGCGCCTTTATCGATTTTTCAGTTTCATACGTCTCATGACGTCAAGTGAACAGCGTCATTAAACATTAAATGCATCCGTATACTGCCATTTTTCATATGTATACGGACTTAGTATAGTGCCGTTTATTTTCGGCTACAGGCATACAAAAAAAAAAAAAAACGGCCAAGTTTTTTGTGTGCCTGTAGCCAACTAGGCATTTAAGGCGTTTAAGAGCAGCCCAAGGTTGCTGCTCTTAAAACGCCTATACGTGAAATGCTCCGTAAAACTTCGAGTAGATCGCAGGGAATGCAGCCGCGGCCCGTCAACGTGCGGTTATTAACTCTGCTAAATATAGACACACCACGCACTGTCGAGACGACAGCCGCCAGCCAGCTCCCTCCCTTCTTCGTAGCAAACTGCCCGTTTTTACTTTCCATCGTCATCTTGCGCTGACAGCTACAGCATATGACAAGACGCACGCCTCCGCCCAAAAAGATACCACGCAGATAACACCACAGAGCGTAGGCCGTGGCTGTATACCCAATGCCGGCCAACGCGCGCCGCTGCTCAAGAATTCTCGCCATGAAACCCGTGTAAGCGAACGTCGTGTAAAGACGAACGAGCAAAAAACCCGGCTTTGAAACCAGACGCACCAACGGCAATTTTTTCATCACGTAGCACACGTCGAACGGTGCCGATCCGTCAAAAACGATAAACGGGTCGTGTACTTCGCATCTTTCGTCTTTCATTGCTTATCGATACGTGGCCTCCCGGACAGATTTAATTCCACGCAGTCGCATCCCGAACGGTCATCAAATTCGCCTCCATATGTATACCATGCAGGGCGTCATTGCTATTCAGTACGCGTCGACGCAATCCAGTCTTCTCCCTTCCATGCACGACTCGGCCGTTATAAGCCTCGTACACGAGAGACACCGTGGCATCGTTCAAACAGCGCGCGGCAGATCTCCAATCTCCCTTCACGCGGCCCGCCTCCAGATCCCGGTTTGTTTGCACTTCCTCAATTTCGCGTACAGCGTAATCGACACGGCGCGTGCGGAGCTCCGTTCGTAAATCGAAACGCTGCCTACGGGCCTTGTTTGCACGCCTAGTCGTGCCAATAGCAATCGAGACGCCTGTACGCACTAGGAACAGCACTACGTGCCCTTATAACTCGATACCCAAGACGATGATATAAACACCACGTTGCACGCGATCATCCTCTAACAACCTCATAGAGAACAGCAACAACGTTGTAGCTGCTTCGGCGAGAAAACTCCCTTCGATCCTTATCACGGCGTGTTGGCGAGTTTGATTTAAACGAAGCCACGTTTTAGCCGTCTAGGTAGGAGCTGTCGAGATCAAAGGAGGGCCGCTTCTTGAGACGCGTCGGGAATTCCAATCGGCAGAGACCTGCCTTCATTCGCGCGCTGTACATAAACACAAGCGTACAAATACAAAGATACCAAAGAGCCGGTTTTGGTTCGAGTGTGGCACGTAACCCCCTTCCGTATGCCCCTGCGTCCCCCTTTCCACGCACAACTAGCGGTCAAGGCGCTATTAACCGTGTTATGCATCTCGAAACGGTTTTCTTGTTCTGTCTTTTATGTAGAGGCCATCTTGACCCGCTTACCTTTTTGTTGCTCGGCCGACGTCGTCTGCTGGCCTCGACGCAACCGGTGGAGACGACCCGATTCGACGCCGCGCGCTGCTAGATGAAGTAGGAGTAGTATCCAAAGGTAGTGCACGGAATTCCGCAGTCTCTTGCCGCACAACATGGTCGCGAATGCACGTGGCCGGTGCCTCCTCGAATCTTGTCACACAATGCTTGTTGCCTGTAACACCGGACACGATCCAAAGACACCTGGCGCGCGGTTTCTGGAGCAGTCAGTAGTAGCGTCGCTTAACGTTTTGACGACAGTGATTTCCAAGCAGACGGTTTCGGCAGGCGTTTGCTGTCGTCAGTCGCCTAGAAATTCTCGATTTCTTCGCTTCAAATATGGCAACAGTTATTGGACTAGTAGTTTACGAAGAGGATTCAGAAGCCAACGTCCTGTAGTGAAAGTCACATCACCAGGCGCGCGTTTCTTCGGAGCACCGCAATTAAAGGATAGCCAGACGTGAAAGCGTCTGCTACTCGTCTGCAGTGCTATCTTACCGTCCGTCTTTTTAGCGAACGGATGGTAAAACTGATCCGAAAAGATACAGCACGAACGAAGTTCCACAACGATGCCTTATCTCTATCAAGGCCTTATCTCCATCAAGCGCCTATTCGTGAGCATTCGACGCAACGTCGCTTGGAACAGCAGACGACACCGCCGCTGTCGAAGCAGACGGCATTTCCGGCGTGTTGTGCCTGCCGGAGACGTGACTACGCGATAAAACGAAAACCAAAGAAGTCTTCGAGCGACAGGCAATTTGGGGTTGGTGCGAGGCCAGCGGCTCGTTTGCCAACGACACGCTTACTGGACCCGAAAGCGGAGTTCCCGTCACTCGAGACGCCACGCGACGGAAGTCGTCCAAGGGCTCGACAGCAGCAGCGAAGAGGGACACGACTCATCAATCACTACGAGCCCTTCAGATGCGACCGCGATGCCTCAAACACTTTTTTTTTCTTTCGACGCGTCGTGTCCCAAAGACAGCTTGCGAGTCCCTGTCTTGTCGCCAGCCGATGCACTCGACGTTCGGTTGACTTGACGTTCCGTCGTGCAAGAACTGTCACGTGACTAGCCTGTCTTGTTTGCGCTTAGGGTAGAAACCGCTGACTGGGCGTTCTAGACAAGCAGCCGTTATTCCAGTTGTCAGTGCGCCAAGGGCCACACGACACGGTTTCACAACGTCGTACAAAACGATCCAGAATTGATGTATCTGAAGAGTTCGATATATGCGATTGATCGATATGCAGAAGTTAGCTGCAACGATTGCGTAGAAGCTATATTCTATCGAATTCCCTTCGTGTCGGAAAACAAGTACACGTTGCTGAAAAAGTAACGCGCGATGTTTTAGCCACTGCAGTTAACAGAAGTGGGAAGCCGCTGGTCCTGGATGTACCGGACGACACTGAAATTTGTCACCGCATCATGGTCACAACACTCTTCCGCTTGTCTGGGTAGACGCGCACAAACACACAAGCAAACTGCTTTAAGTCGCAGATGTTCTCATAGGGTGCACACCAGGGTATAAGAAGCCAGCTGCCGTCCAGGACTCGGGTCTTAAGCACCGCTGGTCACGCAAACGTAGGAGGCGACCTCACACAGCGAAGCGTTGACAAGAGCAGGAACAAACGCAGTGTGTTCACCCGCCGCACCTCTCCGAGCAGACGATCGCATTGCAGACGGCATCGGATGGTTCGTAAGCACACACAACGGGCGGCCACTACGGTTCACGCGCGAAACTTGCACACACGAGCATCCGAGCAAGCGGAAACATCACACCGACGTTCCCAGGGCGCAAGAAGCATCGACGAGATGTGTCTGGCCGGTGCGAGATGAGACGATGCGATAAGCAGCTTCGCAAACAAGCGCGCGAAACTTGATTGGCAAAAGGACGCCGCTACCGCCGCCGCCCGTTGAAGGGTGGCAGCCGCACGCCACGCCAAACCGGCGTGCGCCTTTCGACTTGGGACCTTCGACGAAAACCCGCGCCCCTTCCGACAACAACCTCCACAACTTCGCGCGGAGCTCTGCGGGCACGCCGACTCGGGGCAAAAAAAAAACGCGATCCCTCGCTCCAGCGCCCTCACCCAGGCCCTGGAAACTCTCTCCTCGCGTTTGCCTTCTCGGGCCTCTGTGCGGTGTCGCCGTCTAGGGGACGGGGCGTGCGGCGGGGGACGAGTCGATTGCGCGAAGCATAGGTGAGGTGGGCAGCACCTGTGCTCAGGTGAGCGTGCCATCGTGCCAGACTGGCTGGGGGCGTTGGAAACTCTGCTGCCTTAATATTTATTTTTGTCTTTACTGCGAAAGGGGGCATGGGCAATAACGTAGCGGTCAGCCCGTTATTCCCGCGATATCAGAAGTGTAACCCAACGCCAACGCGCGAAGTGTGTGTGTGTGTGTGTGTGTGTGTGTGTGTGTGTGTGTGTGTGTGTGTGTGTGTGTGTGTGTGTGTGTGTGTGTGTGTGTGTGTGTGTGTGTGTGTGTGTGTGTGAGCAAGCGTGCAAACACTAAATATGGCAGAACATCGCTAGTTTGTGTGGCCACGGTGTTTACATAGAATGTCGCAGTCTACACGCGAATGTGTCAATATATGCGTACCGGATGCGCTTATTGTGCGATATGTTTCTTCCTAAAGCAGAAAGCTCGGCGAGTTTACCGGCTAACCTCTACCTGCTTTGACCGTTTTGTGGCAGAAAACATATTCAGTGCGGTTGTTCAGAATTATGAATGTGGGATGGCGCGTGAAAAAAAAAAAAAAATGCGCTTTTGAAGGACGGTATGAGATATATTTTTACCAAGACATAATAGCGGCCTGAAACTGCAGCCCCTATTAACAACGACAACAACAACAACAAAAACACAGCAAGCATAGGCGTACTTAATTTCAATACGTTGATATAGTCCAATCATTCGTGCATTCATTTCGTCAGTTGATCAGTATACTATACTACAAACATTCTCATCTTCAGCTTTCCTGTGTACTATGCTATTCATTTTCCTCGTCATTTTTCCCCCGCGCAGTATCAGATTGGAATGACTTTTGCCACAACATTGCAGCTACCACTATACCATCAACCTTCTTGGATAATGTAACAAGTTTTCTTTCCGACTGACGTTACCTGGCTATACTGTAATCCCACCCCTTATGTAATACCCCCTTGTGGAGTCTTTAAAGAAATAAAGTGATCTCATGTGAAGCCAAACGACCAAACCACAACGCAGTTATCGACAATTACATTTCAATAGCTTTTTATTCAACTTTACCTTACATGCACACGTTCGAGTTGCGTCACATAAAGTAGTCATTCCGTAAAAAAGCGTCGCAGATTGGTAACAACTAGCACTTGCCCACAAGCACAACCCATTATGAACCCAAGCTCAAGTTTGGGCGCTACGCTCGCGCGGCCGAGCTTTGCGTTAGATAGACGCTGCCTGCGAAGGCGGTTTGTCACCGGATTTGGCAGCGGCGGCGTCAAGGACACGTGCGCGCATGCGCTCCTCATTCGGCCCGGAGCACTGGTAGTCAGCAATAGTTACATTGTGACGCACCACGGATGCAATCCGAAAGCTCTGCGCGTGCGCGGAAGCGCGGTCGGCAGTGTTGAGGCGAAAGGAGACGCGCCGTGTGTATTGCCAGTTACGATAACAGCAGTGGCACCGCTCGACGTTGCTTTGGAAGCCTATAGACTATTTTACGGATGGGTTTCATTACCGCAATACTGGGCTGTTAACCTTTGTGTCTAGACGAACATTGTATACGTTGTAATCTTTGACAACTAGACGAACAGTGTATACGCATGAAAACGGTTGAGTTGGTGCATACGATGTTTCATGGCTTTATTAATTCACGTAGCAATATACAAAAACAAGAAAACATCGGATTAACAGTCCAAGATGGCGGCGCTCGTATGTCTTAGGTAAAATAGTCTATAGACCTTTTTCCTGGACAGGAGGAACGTAGCCTCGAATCAGCGAGTATAGGGCCGCTGTGCTGCACCGAATTCAACTACCGTATTTACAAGCGTCTAACTATACGACTATACTACTGGTTATCACTGCATGACTAGTGATGAGTGTTGACCAATTGATGGCGGAGGTCCGCTTGTGCTCGCTTACGTTTACTAAATGTAAGCAAACAATTGTTAATGCTCTCTGCCGTTGGCTAAGTATTGAAAAAGAAAATGTCTGACTAGAGAGAGAGAGAGAGAGAAATGTTTTAATGAAAAGCTGGAGATGTTTGCCTGGCTATTCGCCTTACATGCTACTCCAGGCGCTACAGGGTGATGATTATGATATATACACTGATAACCACACACACATACATAGACTACACTGTTTACAAAGTTTCGGTCAGGCTTGTGGCCCGCAAGAAAGTCAGCAGCGCTTTCGTTGCGCGTAACGCACAGGTGCTGTTTTGCCATGGACCCAGAATGTGCCGCAGTTCTAAACACGAGTATTGTTGAAGGTGCAAGGCCGCCTTCAGAGATCGTCTTTTTGTTGCGTATCGCCTGCATTCGCAGAGAACGTGTTTCAGGTCTTCTAGGACGTTCTAGGCCTAGTGTTCGTAAATTGCGGCTATAGTGACAGAATAATCTTGCAACTTACGTAGCAGCGCGAAGAAGTGGAAAGCACGACGACATAGACCGAACGTTATTAAGAGCGCTGTTTACACTCCGTCGTCGTCCTTTCCACTTTTCCGCGCTGTTACATGAGTTGCAATAAGCCATTCTGGACGAATCTTGGTTAAATGGCGGTAACTGCATGCATGTGCTCGATGCTGCTGGCTGCTGTCGGCTAATCGCATCAGCCCGCTTTTAAAACACTGGCACCGCCTTCATACAATCTCAAGGCAAAGGTTAGATTGTTTTTTTGCGCTGTTTTCTTCGTGTCAAACCTTTTGAATGACGTGTGCATCGCAATCGACATCGCTTCCTTTGTTTCCATCTTTACAGGTCGAGCCCATCCGAACAGCAGTAAGAGAATCAGGAGAACCAAAATGGCGAAAAATAATTAGAGAGAAGGACAGCGCCGCCGCAGCGGGAACAGCGACGCATGTCAAGCCGCGGGGCAGTGTGCGATAGCATCTCCCGGATCGTCGCCACAGGAAATGCCGTGCGCGCGCCCTCGGACTCCTCGCCCTTCAACAAACCCAGCAGGCCCCGCCGTCCCGCGGTCGCAGCACACACACACACACACACACACACACACACACACACACACACACACACACACACACACACACACACACACACACACACACACACACACACACACACACACACACACTTCCTAGCGTTTATCAAGACAGGGACCCAGACCTCGTCCACAGTATTGAGCGTGTCTGGTTCCCATGAAGGGGGCGCTAACGTAGCTCTTATAGGTATATTCCTTTTCTGTGGATTTTTCAACGCAAAGCTCTTCATTGGAAGTTAAGTATATATAATTCCAGAAGCGGCTTTTGGGTTCACCTAAAAGCGAGAATTTCAAGGCTAAAGATAGAAAGAAACAAAAATTCGGCAAATGCCACGCGCTGCAGCAGTCTGAGGTATTTGCGAAGAAGTTAGGAAGGAGCTGCCTATGGCGCAATGTTCGGATTGCATCCACGTGTTGCGAGACCTTCTCTCGCAGGGATCTGTACACACCCACGCCCCACCACCCAACACTTCCCTAACACCATCCCCAGGAGGCGATGACTGGGGCTTGCTGGTTCATATCCCAGTTTTCAATATGCGCTCTCTGAAACAATTACAACGAAGAAGACGTACACAGTTTCAGGGGACAAAACGAAAAAAATCACAGCATATCCACGTGGTGAATGATGATGAGTGGGGCGAAGCGAACTCGCGCTGCAGCACGGCGATGGCATTGGCGCGAGCGTGGTCCTTCTTGATGGAAGACATTGTGACTAGATTGTTTTGAGAACCACAATCTGTTGCACACACCGCAACCCGAAACTGTTATCAAGGAAGTCCCGCTGGAAGCGCGCGTCGGCGCCTTCGGGCAGATCCCGCCTGATGCGTTTTGCAGCCACTTCACGTGCTCGCACAGCCTCGGGCTCTGCCTGCCGGTACGCGCGCTTTCTCGCCGCTTCACCGTCCTTCACATTTTGATGATCCAATTCGCGCCGCAGCCATGCAGCTTCGGCCTCACGCGCTCGAACGGCGTCTTCGTGCCGCAGCCGTGCAGCTTGTCGAGCAGCTTCGGCCTCGCTGGCTCGAACGGCGGGGTCTTCGCGCCGCAGCCGTGCAGCTTGTCGAGCAGCTTCGGCCTCGCTGGCTCGAACGGCGGGGTCTTCGCGCCGCAGCCGTGCAGCTTGTCGAGCAGCTTCGGCCTCGTGGGCTTGAACGGCGGGGTCTTCTCGCCGCAGCCCTGCAGCTTGTCGAGCAGCTTCGGCCTCGCGGGCTCGAACGGCGGGGTCTTCTCGCCGCAGCCGTGCAGCTTGTCGAGCAGCTTCGGCTTCGCGGGCTCGAACGGCGGAATCTGCTTCGCGGCGTCGACGTGCAGCTTCGGCCTCGCGGGCTCTCACCTCAGGATTCTGTCTGCGAGCGCGCGCTGCCGCCGCCTTCCGTGCCCTCCGTTCCGCAGCCTTGTCTTCCATCTGGCGACTCCGAGCTAAAGAGAAAGCGTGCCAAGAGGGAGCCTCATGGCGCGTTACTTTTGAAATGTTGTCTGCGGGTGTCGTTGAAAACACGAGACGTAGTAAAGAAGAAAGAACGCCACACAGGCGAACACGCACGAGAGTGTCACTCGTCAACGTCGTCTTCTTCTTCTATTGCATACCAGTGTGGCATACTTTTCTTCTTCTTCTGGCACGACGCACTTGGGACATAAACTAGTAGTGGGTAGTCTGCTGTGGAGAAAGAAGAAGTAGTTGAAACAATGGCGGAGATACAATAATAAACCGCGCTGTGTTTTCGGAACCGCGTTTCAGTGTGCTATATTTATTGGTGACCCGGACTATGAACGCGACCTTCCATGGAGCAGCGTGAGCATCTCGACGGCCTCAGCCCTGGTACCGCTGCCACTGCACCTGGCCATGTACCCTCTTCCGGCGTTGTTGGAGGTACTACTACCATAACGCTACCACAGCTGTGGCTTGCCGATCCCTCCTTATGGTTCATTCAAGTCGAGAACAAGTTCCGCATTCATCGCATCACGTCAGAAGTTCGCAAGCATGAGCTCCTCGTTGAAGCGTTGCCGCCACAGGCAATGGCCGAAATACGCGACATCCTCGTGGGCCCGCCTGGTGACACTCCATATACGACAGTCAAACAGGCTCTTCTTCACCGACTCGTTCCGCCTAAGCATCGGCGCATTCAGCAACTTCTGTGCAACGAAGAGCTCGGGGACCGCCGTCCCACACAGTTTCTACGTCACCTGCAGCACCTGCTTGGGGACCAGCCGGACGGCTTAGAAACATCCATACTACGTGAGTTGTTTCTACAGCGTCTTCCACCTACCGTGCGAATGGCTCTTGTCCCAGCTCAGGATAAGACGCTGTCGGAGCTGGCAGAAATGGCCGATGACATGATGGACGTTGCTCCGGCAGTCATAAACGCTGCCCACACCTCTCCGATTTCTGAAGCAGATTCCCTTCGAGAAACGGTAAAAGATCTCGCAGCTGAAGTCGCTAACTTGCGTCTGCAATTGCTGAGCATTCATAACTTAAATGACCATCCTCGTCCACACCGACCATCTCTCACGTCGCCTGCTCCGCAACGGCCCCTCCACCAGCCCGAGCACCGCTTTTAACCGCAGAACACATGCTACTATCACCGGCGTTTTCGTGCCGCGGCTCGCAGATGTGTGCCACCCTGCTCATGGCGCATGGGAAACGCTCCGGCCGATCGTCAGTAACAGCGGCGGGCGATCAAGGCCAAGCATCAAGCCGCCTCTTCCACATCACCGACAGAACCACAGGTCTTCGCTTGCTGGTGGACACTGGAGCAGAAGTCAGCATAATTCCAGCGTCCAAAACTGACCGGCGTCTCCGCGAGAAGTCTACTCCTTTACAAGCGATCAATTCTTCGGTCATCGCAACTTACGGACAGAAGTCTCTGACCCTTGATCTCGGTCTCAAAAGGAAACTGCAGTGGTTATTTTGGATAGCAGACGTACGCTACGCAATCTTAGGCGCCGATTTCTTAAGGCATTTTCATCTGCTCGTGGATATGAACCGCTGTCGCCTGGTGGATAGCTATACCGGCTTATCGGTCAATGGTTTTCTGTCACGCGCTACGGCCCTAAACCCCACTTTCGTGAAACCGCCTACGTCACCATATACAGCTCTGCTCAACGAGTTTCCGGAGATTACAACGCAGTCTCTAATGGATAAGACCCCCAAGCACACTGTGACCCACTGCATCGTAACCACAGGCCCACCGGTTCACTGCCGCCCTCGCCGACTTGGCCCTGATAAACTTCGCATTGCTCGCAACGAGTTTGAGCATATGTTACAGCTGCAGATCATTCGTCCGTCATCAAGCTCGTGGTCGTCGGCGCTACACATGGTTCCCAAGAAGAACAATGACTGGCGGCCCTGTGGTGATTATCGGGCTCTCAATGCAGTCACCGTTCCAGATCGATACCCGTTACCCAATATTCAGGACTGTACTGCCTTTTTAACCGGCACAACAGTATACTCGAAGATTGATCTCGTGAAAGCTTATCACCAGATCCCCGTTGAGCCTTCTGACATTCCCAAAACTGCAATAATTACCCCATTTGGGCTCTATGAGTATTTACGAATGCCCTTCGGTTTGAGAAACGCAGCTCAGACATTTCAGCGTTTTATAGACGAAGTCACAAGAGGCTTGCCGTTTTGTTTCGCCTATATCGACGATCTTCTCGTTGCCAGCAAGGACGCTGAAACGCACAAGGCACATCTACGTGAGCTTTTCACTCGACTGCGTGATTACGACCTTGTCATCAATGTAGAAAAGTGTCAGTTTGGAGTCTCGGAGATAGCATTCCTCGGACATCAGATCACTAAAGATGGCATCACTCCTCTACCTGACAAGGTTCAAGCTATCCTCGAGTACCCGCCTCCCACGTCCATACGTAGTCTGCGACGTTTTCTCGGACTCGTCAATTTTTATCGCCGCTTCATCCCTTCATGCTCTACACTGCTGCAGCCTCTGGAAGCACTACTCTCGACTTCGCAAGCCGAGTCAGCCGCACTTCCCTGGGACACGGTCGCGGATCAAGCTTTTTCCGCCGTTAAGACCAAACTCGCCCAGGCCACCCTCCTGCATCACCCTTCACCAACTGCTCCCACTAGCCTCATGGTGGACGCTTCTTCAGAAGCAGTTGGAGCCGCTCTTCATCAATGGATCAATGGTGCATGGGCTCCAATTTCCTTCTTCTCCCGCAAGTTACGCGACACTGAGCGCCGATACAGTACTTTCGGACGGGAGCTCCTCGCAGCCTACCTTGCGGTGAAGCATTTCAGGTACTTCCTTGAAGGGCGACAATTTGCCATTCTTACCGACCACAAGCCACTTGTTTCGGCTTTACGTTCCTGCAGTGCCACGCACACTCCTAGAGAACTTCGGCACCTTGCTTTCATTGCCGAATTCACCACAGACATACGTTATGTAAAAGGCAGTTTTAACAGTGCAGCGGACGCTCTCAGTCGTATTACCATCAATGCCACGACAGGCACCACCGACCTTTCATTGTCTTCGCTCGCGGAGGCACAGGCATTAGACGATGAGCTTCCACGACTCCGATACTCTACTTCCCTCCGACTGGAACAAGTCAACTTTCCCGACGACGACGTTACGCTCTGGTGCGATGTTTCACACAACTGCACTCGTATCTATGTTCCTTCACAGCTGCGTCGTGCTATTTTTGACACCCTCCACTCCATCTGCCATCCAGGCGTAAGAGCTACGCAACACCTGGTCACTGAACGCTATGTCTGGCCGCGCATACGCGCTAACATTCGTGACTGGGTTCGCACTTGCACAGCGTGTCAGCGTATCAAGGTACAACGGCACACCAA
The DNA here is from genome assembly GCF_013339695.2 of Rhipicephalus sanguineus. Taxonomy (NCBI): domain Eukaryota; kingdom Metazoa; phylum Arthropoda; class Arachnida; order Ixodida; family Ixodidae; genus Rhipicephalus; species Rhipicephalus sanguineus. Next base: position 67,185,550 of record NC_051184.2, on the reverse strand, counting down.
GCCTCCATGGGGAAAATTCCCTCTCCCTGATGCACGTTTCGACACCATTCATTTGGACATTGTCGGGCCTTTACCTCCATGTCGGGGAAATACGTATTTGCTTACGTGTATTGACAGGTACACTAGGTGGCCTGAAGCAGCTCCAATGCCTGACATCACGGCAGAAACAGTTGCTCGTACCTTTCTTGCTACCTGGATTAGCCGTTTCGGTGTACCATCAACGGTGACTACCGATCGAGGCAGACAGTTGGAGTCAGCGCTTTTCACCTCTGTCACATCTCTACTGGGTTGTGCGCGTATTCGCACAACTGCGTATCATCCAGCATCAAATGGCTCAGTGGAGAGACTCCACCGTCATCTAAAAGCAGCACTCGCCTCGCAGCCTCACGCCGAAGATTGGGTATCACACCTCCCTATCGTGCTTCTCGGCCTGCGTTCAACACTTCGGCCAGAACTTGCCTGCTCTGTAGCCGAGATGGTTTATGGCTGCACACTCCGTTTGCCTGGTGACCTCGTCAGCCCCGTTACTACGCAGAGTGTTTCGGATCCATCTTCTTTCGTCCAGCGTCTGCGGGTCTTCATGCAAAACTTGCGCCCATCACCAACTTCAGCTCATACTAAGAACGACGTTTTTCTGCCGGCAAACCTACAGACATCTTCACACGTTTTTGTTCGTGTCGATGCGTCTCGCCGTGCTCTTCAGCCTCGCTATGACGGTCCTTTCCCAGTCATCAAGCGTTCTGAACATCATTTTACAATCCTGCGTAATGGGCATGAAGACACAGTCAGCATTGAAAGGATCAAGCCGGCACCCATTCTGACAAGCTCAGTCTGACCATTTTTTTTTCTTCAAGTGCCCACGGCCACTTGTCTGCAGGGGGGGCCTATCTGTGGCATACTTTTCTTCTTCTTCTGGCACGACGCACTTGGGACATAAACTAGTAGTGGGTATTCTGCTGTGGAGAAAGAAGAAGTAGTTGAAACAATGGCGGAGATACAATAATAAACCGCGCTGTGTTTTCGGAACCGCGTTTCAGTGTGCTATACCAGAACGCGCGCAGTAAAGAAGAAAGAATGCCACACAGGCGAACACGCACGAGAGTCTCACTCGTCAACGTTGTCGTCTTCTACTGCATACCAGAACGCGCGCTTCTCACGAGCTGCTACTACAACGCTACAAACAAACGGAGGATGGACAGACCCACGGCGTTAGGAGCTTCGCCCCTAAAAAAAAAAGTCACCGACAATTATGATACTGCCTAATGCGAATTCTGAGCGCAGCTTCGTATTAGGGCAAGGTCAACCGTGTTTGAAGTTTTGGCTATCCGTAGTCGTAGCAACGTAACATTCGTTACATATTGCCACAGAAACTGCCAGCGCTGGAATGCTACGCACGCCGTTCTGTGCAGTGCAGGCGTCGCGAACGAAGCGAAACGCCGCCAGCCCCGTTACGACAAGCGAAGCCAGCTGCAGTGCACGTGCCAGCCCTGCATGCGCACGAGCTCCGACCGAGGGGCCAGAACGCCTGACGGAGAAAGAAAGAGAAGATAGAGGCCAGTGGCTCGTGATATCGACAGACTCCGCGTTCGCTCTATTTCGTCCTCGTTCGCTCTATCGGTTACGCCAACGCCGACGCCATGGCGCCTTCGCTCAACGCAGAAACGGGCGCCTAGGAGCTGCGCTCTAAAAAAATTCCCGAAAGAATACCCCCCCCCCAAAAAAAAAATAAAAAATGAAAGAATGTTTTCAGATCAACACCCCACTTCCCCTCTTACAGACTGGCACTCACTCCCGCGCGTTCTGGTAACACCCCCAAAATCGAAGTTCCGAATAAAACCCTGCTCAGGTTCCTTTGCCCCCCCCTAGAAAGCACAAAGCGGCGAAGCACCCAGTGCTTAACTAAGCCCAGTTTAACTAGTCAAGAAAGCGTGTGCTAGGAGCCGGGTTTGATGCGGTACAGTAGGTAGCTTCTTGGTAAGTAATTCCTTGGATCACAAAAAGTTTGATGTGGTGTTTTATGGATCGTCTTAGAGCGACTGCGCATCGCGTCCTCGGTCTTCCGCAAAATCTTCGGAGGTCTCAATATTGAAGCACATGACAGCGCTCACACCAAATCATCATACTACGTAACAGACTGTTAGCGGTAGCGACGTGGAAAGACAGTACCTTTATTACTTACTAGGGCGAAATCCTTTGATGCCTCACCGGATGCGAAAAGTAACCGTCGGCGGCGTCAACACGAGTGATGCAAAAAATCATCATCAGGTGATGACATCACAGTTCGTCAGTATTTGTGACGACATCGTGGCGTGCGTCACATCACATGACGTCACATTATCACGTCATCGCGTGACATCTTAGTTTGGTCAAAAATGGGCCGATCACGGAGGCACTGCAAAAGCACGTTGGGTGCTGAAAGCTTTCGAGCGGGATCAATACAATATGACAAATATGACTTTCGCCTTCCAGTCGTCTTGGCAAATGCATATAAGGGACCCTGTGGCTTTTTTATTTAGAAATACTGCGGATCAAAAAAAAAAAGAGAAGTGGTTACGAGTACATGAAAATGAAAAGTTAGAACACGATGTTTGTCATGGTGCCAAGGTTGGTTGGTCAAACTTTATGTTACATATTGTTAAGGCGCTCAAGCATGAAGATTTGCAAAAGCTGGTTGGTATGGTATGGTATGGTATGGTATGGTATGGTATGGTATGGTATGGTATGGTATGGTATGGTATGAATAACTTTGCTGATGTCCTGAGGATTCAGTCCGGGACTGATGCGGGCCGCTCCCACGTCGGGAAAGAGAGGCCAAGCCCTTCTGCTGCCACATGGGCCCTCTGGACAGCCCTGAGTTAGTCCGCCAGCGCGTCACTGTGCAGCATTCGCTGCCGCCACTGTTCACATTGAGAACCATCACCGGCCAACGCCGAGCAGCGACAGAGCATGTAATCTAAATCGAGCAAACCCCCACACTTACTACAATAAACTGAAATTCTGCAGTCCGGATTAATTTTATTCATGACGACCAGGTTAGGGTACGTCCGTGTCTGTTGCGCGATCGTATTATAATCAGCCATCTCGTCCTGGTGCACCTTCCTTAGAGTCTTCATCTTTAAGCTCTCCGTAATAATATAATGTTGGCTTGAAGAAAGACAAAATTTACCACCCCTAAAAGACGGAACACCTAGGGATCGACACACACACACACACACACACACACACACACACACACACACACACACACACACACACACACACACACACACACACACACACACACACACACACACACACACACACACACACACACACACACACACACACACACACACACACACACACACACACACACACACACACACACACACACACACACACACACACACACACACACACACACACACAGCGCTGGACTCACAACTGATTTATTACTTCAGGTAGTGGTAGCGCGCTTCCAAGAAGGAAGTACACTATACCTACAGCGCATGCCTTTTCAATAGCTCTTTTTAACCCGTTTTTTAGCGTGATGTTTTAAGATGTTTGACTGCGCTGTCACCATTGATTGAATGTTCTTTTGGGCAACCTGTTGTCACGAAGCTTTTTGATCGCTTCATTTCACCTAATAATCTTCTCCGTTGCTTTGATGCGTGCCATAAAAAGGTATTGTATTCAAAGTAATAAATCGTTCAGCGGTGTGTGTGTGTGTGCGTGCGTGCGTGCGTGCGTGCGTGTGTGTGTGTGTGTGTGTGTGTGTGTGTGTGTGTGTGTGTGTGTGTGTGTGTGTGTGTGTGTGTGTGTGTGTGTGTGTGTGTGTGTGTGTGTGTGTGTGTGTGTGTGTGTGTGTGTGTGTGTGTGTCCCTAGGTGTTCCTTATTTTCGCGCTGGTAAAACTTGTCATTATAAACGTGAACCAACTCGCCCAAGCAGCAGTTTTAGCTAAGTTGAACAAAGGCACGTGTATTCTAAAAAATTAGGAGCAGTGAAAATGGGGGCAAGCGAAGCTTGGCGTCTCCGCGCCTGACCTAACTTTTTAAATTTATTTCCGTCTATCACATCGCGCAATGCTCCCTCCGAACTTTTTCCTTCCTCAATGCGTGCATTGGACCTTCACCCAGTTGCTTAGCAGCGCAACGCCCCGCCACGGTGGTCTAGTGGTTACGGCGCTCAACTGCTGACCCGAAGGTCGCGGGATCGAATCCCGGCCGCGGCGGCTGCATTTGCGATGGAGGCGAAAATGTTTGAATGCCGTGTACCTAGATTTAGGTGCACGTTAAAGAACCCCAGGTGGTCGAAAGTTCCGGAGCCCTCCACTACGGCGTCTCTCATAATCATATAGTGGTTTTGGGACGTTAAAACCCCAGATATTATTATTATACTTAGCAGCTCAACACTTGTATTGCTACAGGCAACAACGACGGCCACACAAGCGTTGATCATACAAGACAGATACAACGAGCGTTGCATCTTTCTTCTTCCTCGTGTTGCTGCGCTGTTTTTAAGATGAACGCGGTCATGCGTCAAACATTTAAAGGCAACAATGAAATGTGACACTGCGAAATGACAAGTGGCCTCGAAAAAATATCAGATTGCCCTGTCAGAAACGGCTTATCAATTATTGGAAAACAGCGCATACCAATACACGGGTGACCGGCGCATCTTCGACGGTTTTTATTTGTGCAAACATCCGTATTACATTCGCCCGAGCCGGGGTTTTTCGCAAACGGTGCCGCGCCGCCGTAGCCGAAATCTCTAACTGATGAAAGTTTTTCTTCAAAGGTGATATGGCAGATGACACGAGTTATTCATGTACAATAAATCACAATATGTGAACAACCGCCCAGATAACTATAGTCGGATACAACTTTAGAAGGGAGCGGCATTTCCTCCTCAAAGGCGGATGAACACAAGCCTGCACCAATGGGCGCGCACTCGGGACTGACGTCATGAGCGGGACGGCCGGTGGCTCCGCCTTTGGAGAACTACGGCGCGTGCATGAGCGGGACTATTTCTTTAGTCGCGGAGGCGATAGGCTGCCGCGCTTCGGTCGTATGGGCGGGGATTCTCCTGCCTTCTTAAGTTGTATCCGACTAAAAATGCAGCTGGTAGAAAGTACAGGATATACTACACGACGCTGGAGAACGAACTGCGCCAATAGTAAAGTTTGCTTCTTAAAGACTCACGTCTCCCACAGGTGCTGTTGTGCAATCATCCTGGCGACAAGGCGACCACACCTGGACCGCCACCTGGTAGCATTCGAGACGGCACCGGAAGATGGTGACTCAAGAACGTGATAGCGGCGGAGGGGTACTCACCTGCAACATCAGAAAAATGTTTACGACATTACGTAAGACGCTAGCTAACGCTAACCACAGCAAATCTACAAAACACGTTTAGAGAGCTGCGGGCTAAAGCGTCCGTTCCCACGCATATCCATTCTTTGAGTCCAGCCTCATTACCTCACATTAGCAAGTTCACGAGACTTTAATAGAGATGAAACCGCGAAAGAAATAGGCGAGGGCCATTCTGTATTTGCAGAATTTTTTTTTTATTGCGCATTCTATGGGTGGACTTGACAGCCAACGCCCAGAAACGGTTGAGCAAACCGAGTCAAATTATAGAAAGGAAAGTATGGCAAACAAGCGTCGCCGGGGCAACGGTTTTCCGACTAAAGAGTGTGTGTGGGGGGAGAGGTGCACGCATGCTTGTTAGCAAAGTCGCCGTTCTGCAATCACTCACTGCCAGCGCCGAGAGACGAAGAAGATGGTATCCTCCTCCTGTTTCGTCCTCTCTCTCCTCCGTACCCCCTCCCCTCCACAACAGTGACACGAACGGAGCGGTTTTAGGACAGACGAAGAACGAAGAAGACTGAACGCTCGTTTATACGCTTGTACGTGCCACCCGCGGCGCTGGCGACTGGGAATTCCGGCAATATAAAAAGAAGAAGAAGCGTAGATAACGTAGGTGAAGACGAACACAACAAATAGCTAAAACGAAGGGCAATCCGAGCGATACAAAGAGTGAGAAACCTAGAATAGTACAAGCGTAAGGCAAGAAAAGAAGAAACGTAAAGTTACAGCTGAATCCCGAGAGATTTGAAAAGAACACGGTCTCGTTGCTCTACGAGTTTGTTGCAGGAAAAGGGGGGATCGTGACCGCGAGGTCCAGATAAGGCGGCGGGCGCCTTAGATGAACCAGATAACAAGAAGTAGACACGAGAAGATAAACGACTGCGGCAGCTGGAGAAGTTTTAGCGGGGGGTGCGCAAAAAGACTACCCGCGCGAACTCTGAACTGTACAGATGCTTGTATCCGGACATAAAGTAGTACACTATCGATCTGCGGTTTTTCTCGAAGCACGGATTATTACATAACGTACGCAACTCGGGACATCGTTTGCGGCTTGATTCTTTCGGTCGGAAAGTGCGGGAAGCGGACATCTTCCAATTTTTCTCTCGGAAGTGGAGATGAAATTATAGCAACAACAACAAAAAAAGGATCGCAGTCGAAGCGAAAGCTGGAGAAGCCGCCTTCTAAGAGCCCGTTGTAAACACTCTTAGGGCACGTACTGCGAGTACGGTTTCAAAGTGCCCACTACACCGTAATTCAGCGTAATTTTGCGAAGTGGCGCAGTAACCACAACGTTTCTGTAAGACAATATGTGCATCTAATTAGCTACACACTATGTTGTTCCTATATGACTGATAGTGGAGATAAAGTGTGGCTGAACCTTTGTAATGGGTGGGCAGCTGCAAACACATGCTGTAAACACAGTGACGCCTGGTGTAATTATACACTTGTGCCATGCAGTATTTGCATAGCTGCTAACGTGAATCTGAAGCAGTTTCAGGAAATCACGTGGCTCTGTGGCAGAATACTTAGACGACAAAGAATGCCTTTTTTGATGGTTTTTTTTTTTGCTCATATGGCGCGACAGCTGCGCCGCACACCTGCGGCGGCGACGGCGGACAGTATCGCCACCAAAATCGGCTGTTGTGAGCTCATAACAGCTTACTCTGTAAGAGATGGGCTGCGCTTAGTGGCGTCTTGTGATCTGGCTGCCTTTAATTTGAGAAGTGCAGAGTTGCGGCGGTTACACCGAAAGCCGGGCGTTGGACGCATTCGGCAAATATGGTTTGAAGAAGCTGGCCAACGGAGGGATATACGAAAGAGACCACTGCGTGAACGAACACGTCGTACTCGGTTGTCACTGCGACATCAATAAGCTTAGAATAACAGAGAGCTGAGCTAGTTAGTAAGTATTCATTCTGAAACGACAGGGCGTGCAAACACGGACACAAGAAAGTAGTCAGGACACCACAAACGCCGACTAACAACTGAAGAGACGCACAACGGCGGAAAAGAAAGAAGGCACGAAAACTTATCTGCGCATGCCCATGCAACAGGCGAACCTATCAATCCGGCACGCGCGGCGGTCTACGTGGAAGATAACTGTTAAGGCATTTGATTTCATCTTTATGCAAGTTAATCGATGGTTGGCTCACGCCGTTGTGCGTCTCTTCAGTTGTTAGTCGGCGTTTGTGGTGTCCTGACTTCTTTCTTGTGTCCGTGTTTGCACGCCCTGTCGTTTTAAAATGACATCTATAAATCTGGACATACAAAAATGTAATTGCTGGGGTCTCTGAATTTTAATGCCGAGACTTGATCTTTTTTGGCCGTATTGAACTCTGTCGTATAGTGAGTATTGCTCACGCGATGGTCATTAGTCAACTGACCAAGAGACGCATATAAATATATGTCCGTCACGATTCCCGGATATGGCAAAAAAGTAAAAAAAAAATAACGAGTACAACTGGCTGCCTTATAAGACGAACGTGAAATTCTGCCTAAGGTGCTGAAACGATTCCGTTAGCTTAGAACATCGGTACAACTTACTCGTGTACTAGAATATAATAAATAAAAGAAGGAAGAGAAAATAAGAGGGAACGAGATAAAATGGAAAGACAAATTGGCTGTGGTTGCACTTGCGGCCTTCTTGGTATACAAGCATAATACGGAAAACCGTGGGCGCAGCGCACCGGACTGTGGATAAAAAAGCGAGTGCACACACGCACACACACACACACACACACACACACACACACACACACACACACACACACACACACACACACACACACACACACACGTGCGCACACGTGCGCACACGCACAGATACGCGCACGCACGCACGCACAAACACGCGCGCGCGACGCTGTCCCGTATATCTGTCGCACACAGGCGTAGCAACGGGGGGTGGGGGGTGAAAGCGCAACCGAAAACTTTCAATTTTGGATACAAACACACGCACGAGCATACATGAAGTATGGTTGAAACCCCCGGAAAAAATTTCTGGCTACGCTACTGGTATCGCACCTTTGATCACTAGCGCTGAGAAACAGTGGCATTTATATAAAAGAACTGCAGAAAAGCGATGCGACCGTACGAAAGCCACATAAACATTAGCTCGGTCTCGCTTCCCGTCTTGATCCGTTTACCATTGAGCCCTTGCCTCTTCGTTTTATGTGGCCGCTTAACTCCTTAGTTGAGAAACTGTCCCGAATTCTTGAGCTGTCCGCGCTTTCTCCCCGGATATAAGTGCATGCAGTCGCACGCCGTCTGGGCGAGGGCTCGAGTTTTGGCGACAACAGTCCTGCGTCGTCGGAGTGGCAGGTGCGCGGGAGACTACGCAGGTGACCTGATAGGGGGCAGATGATAGAGCGAAGAAGGTATACACGCTATATAAGACGGGTGAATGCCCGGCGCCTACACAGAGATCCCGCCTTACGTCGCATCGCGATGTCGTGAATTGCGCCAGCTGCGAAATAATGTCGTTTGCCTGGTCGGTTTATTTACTGCGCAGGAGCGAACGGGGCCGTGTAACGCGCCAACGACAAAATGCGAGGAAACTCGTATTTTACCTGTCTCAACGCGTACTTGTTGCAGCAGCGATATCGTTGGTGCGAGAGCTGCGAACGTGCAAGTGTGCCATTCAGTATTGTGTGCGAGGCTGCGAGCGCATGCCTATGTATGTATGTATGTATGTATGTATGTATGTATGTATGTATGTATGTATGTATGTATGTATGTATGTATGTATGTATGTATGTATGTATGTATGTATGTATGTATGTATGTATGTATGTATGTATGTATGTATGTATGTATGTATGTATGTATGTATGTATGTATGTATGTTCGCATGTATGTATGTATCTCGAGTGTCAGTGCTTGTCGCTGCTCGATTATGGCCACCTGCGTAGACAAAAGGACAAAAAGCTGGACGGCTCCGCCCTATTACATGTAACCACTCCCGAAGACAGCCGCGGACCTCCAACCAAAAAGAGGGCGTCGAAAACAGATGAGAACCGCATTGGGTACCGGGATGATACCCGCAGTCGGAGTGCACCGGTCGTGAGGGGTATGCCTCACAGCCAAAAAGACCTTATCGCCCCAAAAAACGATTTGAAACGAAGCTGCCCACGTTAGTTAACATGCAACGAGAAGTAAAAAAAAAATCAAAGCCAGTTCCATCCCAAGTGAAAGCTGTACGAACTGCGAAACATCCTTCCCCTGTGTTTCCCTCCCTGTGTTTATCTGCTATTTTCGATCCGTATGTGCTCTTTTCTTGTGTTTATCGGCTCTTTCCTGATCTTTTCGTGTTGTTATGTGGTATCTTATCTCGTTTTTTCTTCTTTTTTGTGATTATCTTATTTCTTTTGCGATTATCTATTTTCTATTCTGTGGTCTCCTTTCTACTGTTTTTCTGCTGTTTGCTGCTCCGAGCGCGGTGCGTCGAACTCCCGGCGCTGGCGTTTCGCCTACGCTTCTCTCTTCCGTAGATCAGTGTCTGACTCCCGACGCTGGCGTTTCGCCGTCGCTTCGCAGGCTCGGACAGACGAGTCAGCCCTTCGGCAACGCTAGAGTTCACGGGCAAGCACGCGCTGGAATTCCAAACGTGTAGCCGGCTCGGCTTATATGCATCAAATGTGAGACCTACGTGAAGTCCACGCGAGACGTGAGACGATGACAGTGTGGTCCCTTAAATTGCTCCACAGTTAAAACAGCCGTCCCACGGGGACCGCGATCAGAATCATTGCGAAGTAGGGCGCCGGTACGTATTCACGCTATACACGGTCAGTGCAGAGCTAGCCTCAGCACAGACACCGCAGACGCATCGACTTCACGGAAGGGCCTACCTGAAGATCCCGCAAAAGTTAAACCAATCGTGAACAGACACTGTGCGCTGACAACGCGCTCAGGTTTGCAGCTTACACGCCTCACTCAAGCGTGAGTTGCTACTTTTTACTTGCATAGCTTTTCAAACCGACTTCGTAGTAACATCCCTAATAACATTAAAACGATTGAAGTAGCCCTTAAACCCGTATCCCGTGCGCCAAAAGCCTTGTTTTCCTCGATATTTCGAGAGGAAAGCTTTTTTCTGTTACCTTAGTCTTCACTAATGATCAATAGGCCGACACTCAGCAATTGTGTACGATCTACGCGAATCGAATTAACGTTTATACATGAATGTAAATTATTTAACGAGCCACGCGCGCATTGAATTCGCGTGTAACATGTTTGAAATGGTGCCGAAGTAGCAAGGTGCCACCTGCGAGTCCCTTTACTCTATGTACTGCAATCGTAGGTTCCGCAAAGCGACGTTGTTTTCTGCGTGGAAGGAACTAGACAGACAAACAAAGCGCAATACGCAGACAAAAAAGCAAGCAAGCAAGCAAGCAAGCAAGAAAGAAAGAAAGAAAGAAAGAAAGAAAGAAAGAAGGGAAGAAAGAAAGAAAGAAAGAAGGAAAGAAAGAAGGAAAGAAAGAAAGGGTTAGGCAGACGTGTCAGCATTCCGCACAGCGCCGAGCCATCGCATTTGTCGGCGACACGTCGTGTAACCCCTAACGACGATGACGCATAAATCGCTAACGGCGTCATCGTTAGCGTGACGGGCGCCCTCCGCGCAGAGGTCGCGAATGCGGCGGCGGCGGCGGCCGCCTTCGGATTAATACACTCGCTCGCGTACCGCATTCTAGGCGCTCCTATCAGTCCTGATGCCACCTCGTACGCATACGTCCACATTTACGTTACGTACCTTCTTCTGGACTTATGCTACAGACGGCATTTTCGGGCGGGGGCCACTTCTGTTTCGGCCAGCCCAACTACGCGTCAAAACGTACGATCGGGCTTTCCGCTACGCCGGACACAATAGGCGGCGTTCTGGCGACGCGTGGGTTTTGTTTTTCTGCGTATTCTTTTTCAGACGACGCTTCTTTTCTGGTGCTTGTGTTACAGCAGCCCGCGCTGGCATGAAAGACCGTAAGCTGCGCCGTCTCGGCGGGCGAGATTGAGTTCGAGGTTTTGCGAGAAACAAGAGGCAATGACTCGCTCCAAGCAATAGGCCTCAGACGGCGCCGGCACATAAACATGACTGTAGTGTAAGATAAGACGAGAAGGAGATTGAGGACAGGACAAGCACTCATCAATCAATCAATCAATCAATCAATCAATCAATCAATCAATCAATCAATCAATCAATCAATCAATCAATCAATCAATCAATCAATCAATCAATCAATCAATCAATCAATCAATCGATCAATCAATCAATCAATCAATCACATTTATTTCGCTTATCTCATCAAACAGACAGTACAGCGGCTGATAAGTGTTTCCGTTCAATAGCTGAAGGATCCCGCAGCTCCGATTACATGGGTTGACAGGATCACAATGATGTAATTGGAGATTGCATGACCAGGATGAAGGCATGAAACGAAGTATTCGGTTGAGCGGTTTCAAGGCCGTTCTTAAAGCGATAGAGAGATTACGAGATAGAGCAACGCAAGGATAATGGTGGACTGGAGCGCATATGGCAGACATCATTGTAAAACGGTGACCGCGAGCTTATCTTTGTCCTTCAGGCGGACAGTGCGCAACCACTGCATTTTACCAGTTCTCACCTAAGCAGCAGACACTTGGAAAAAAGAAAGAATCTCGAGACGAAGCTGAACACCATGCAACGTGCGATGCAACGGAAAGTGACAGAGCTAACATTAGGAGACAATAATTATGGGAGGCAGCAATTATGGGAAGACTGCAGAGACCCGCCGGGATGGACAAGCGGCTATCGTGCTCGACCCCTGACCCCAAGGTCGCGGGATGGAATCCCGGTAGTGGCGTTTCAATGAAGGCGAAATGCTAGGGGCCTGTGTACTTACATTTAGGTGCTCGTCAATGAACACCAGATGGTAAATATTTCCGCAGCCCTCCACTAAGGCGTCCCTCTTACTAATATCGTGGTTTAGGGACGTAAAACAGCAACAGTTATTATGGTATTATTTGGAAGACTTCAGAGTGGCCAGAGAACGAAGATGTGTGGCCAACATTCTTGATGACATCAAGATAAAGAATGTACAGCTGGGCAGAATGGATACCAACGGATGGAAAATGCAGCCGAAGATGGCAGATAGTCGGGTAGGATTATAGAAAAGTTTCAGGCTTAAAACGAAACCATGGGTCTCATAGGACATGGTAAGCTATAAGTCATTGGGAGAAGGCTTGCAGTCGACATCAAGAGAAAATGCTGATGGTGGGGATGAGTAACGTCTTCCCAATGAAGCGTCTTTAAAATAATTAATCTTCTAGCTTAATTTAGCTTTGATTATGGTACGATATCATACTTCTTAAGTTACCCTGCCTCACTGGTTTTTTTCGACACATACATTTCACAGAAACCACAGTTTCAGCCCACAAAATTCTATTTCTTAAGGTATACACCCTGGAAGGTGCTTCTGAAACCCCAATTCCCGTCCCACAGAACGCGTCGTATTAAAACAAAAAAGGAAAAAAATAAATAAAGACGCAATCCCGCTACAGTCACAAAACCTCTCAAATCGCCCCACGAAAGCACGCGCGCGTCGTCTCTGCCGCCAAACCTCGAGAATCGCGCGGCCTCCCATGCGTATACAGCAGCATAGCGTAACGTCGTGTATTCCCGTCGACAACGGGCGAACGCAACGTTCCATCCAATCTATTCTCCTTCGAGGTTCTCCTCGTACACGGTAGGCGCTTCGGTCTCTTTGTCTTGTCACGTCGTTTCTATGCATGCTTCGCTCTCTATACTAGACAGCGGCCCATCCATTTGCCAGATTCGACGGAAAGCACTCACGACGCCGCCCCGCACCCTTTCCTGCACCCACCCACGCCTTCCTTCGTACAGATGCACACATATACACGCGAATACGCATGCGCCGAGTGTCAGACGGGGGCTCATGCATTCCACAGCAGGCGTCGATACGTAATGGTGGAAGCAGACGAAAAAAAAAAAGAAATCAGAAAAAGAAACGGCTCGCCCATCTGCTGCAAGAAGCTACCAGACGACGTACTAGCTTGGAGCCGTGCATAGACGCATAGGTAAAGAAAGCTAATAAGAAAACACCATTACAGGCTCCCCGCTCATTCAAACGGTCGGCAGGTTCGAAGGCCGAAATGGTACGTTGATAGAGGAACCGTCCTGTATACCTGATTGGTGTAGCTCATCTCGCTAGATTCTTTCATTGTTTCTTACCCGTTCTTATTGTTTTCAAAGAGACGAATTTCTTTTTCGATTCGTTGGCGCAGCCCTCTTGGGCTTTTCGACGAATCATTGCTCAGCTTTGTGTGAGGCGAAAATTTTCGACTTAGTACGTGTACATATACACGCACACGTACAAACACACGCACGAACATGCGTAAAGGCATGAATTATGGTTGAACCCCCCCCCCCCCCACCCCGGAGAAATTTCTGGCTGCGCTACTGCACATTAGTGTCGTTTTAGTTCAGACGTATTTGGCGCAAAAAATGAGGGGAATGGGGTAGGGGGTCCTCCCCCTTTCCCCTCCCCCTGACGTAGGGGAACACCCATTGCAAGGGGTGTCCCCCTTGCACTGATTGCACCACTTGCAATACCAAGGACACGCCTTGAGGTTTACTTTTCAAACATCATACTCAAATTGCTTCACAGTTAAGTACAGCGTTTTCAACTTTTTTAACGCCCGTTTGTTTTGTAGTGTGTACCTGTGTTCAGTACCACCGAGCAGTGCAAAGCTGCAGTGAAATTGCAACTGCCGTTCGATCGGATTTCGAGAACACTCAATAGTACGATGCAATTGCGTGAAGTGCGAACCCATGTTCGTCTTTCTTAAATATTATTTCATAGAATGATTACAACTTTTATAGAATTAGAAATAAAGCCTATATTCATAAAAACAAAATGTCCGCCATAGCAAGGTGCGCTCCTCCCTCGTGATTTTTCTGGATTAACGCCACTGTGCGCATGAATGTATTCTCTAGTACAGTGGATTTGGTTGTTACAGATAAAAAAGTGAGAGATAAACACTTTCGCTAAAACAGCCCTGCAGCACTTTTTCAGCATGGTCAGAAAACGCTGCCGATCGGTAGTCGAGGCTTCCGAGAACACGCGAGCCAAACATTATAGCGCAGCACGAGGCCCGGAATCTACAATTAATTCTCAAAGTCAGCTAGAAATCGTTCGCTCTTCTTTCTACAAATGATGTCATTTGTAGAAAGGCCGCGTATATGATATACCCAAATGACCGCGCCATATACTTAAATTCACGGCCGTTGGCTAATTTGAGCATCGTACGTGGGCTGCATAGTTACCGTGGCCGCCGCGGGAGGCCGCCACGTGCCCGCGCGCGCATTCGAGATCACACTGAAAGTTAGCCCCGCGTTCGAAGACAACAAGAAAAGGAAGTGCTCAAAGTCATGACACCTGTGGGACGTAACTTCATTCCCCCGTGCCGTCCCTCCCTGCTTAGCTTCCAGCATGCTCGTTGGTACGAGAGAAGATAGAAAGCAATTACAGCGTGCGACAAATCTCTGTAACTCCGCTCGTACATGACGGATTCTCAAAAACTTCTGCGGTGGTCGATTCATGAGGCAAACAACTCCTTTAATGAAGCCATTAGACGATCACTTGGAAAAGTGTTTCAGGGCCCCTTTAAGATCGTCTAAAGCAGCATTCTCGAAAGGCAGTTTTCCCTCGCTTAATTGCATGCGATAGCTGCTGGTGGAGACATGGGCGGCGCATACATGAAGGACCCGTTGCACGACCGTCGCTCTACTCATTGCCACGCTGCACAGAACGCCTGCATAGACTGCGCATACGCATGCCTACGCAGTCGGCGGTAGATATGTGTAGACTAGATTTACTGGCGCGATGATTTTGTGAGTTGTGGCGCGGTCACGAATAATGGGCGAAGGAGCAAAGGACACAGCAGACTGAAGGTTAAAAAATTCAGAAGCTCTTTCTTTCTTTCTTTCTTTCTTTCTTTCTTTCTTTCTTTCTTTCTTTCTTTCTTTCTTTCTTTCTTTCTTTCTTTCTTTCTTTCTTTTTTCTTTCTTTCTTTCTTTCTTTCTTTCTTTCTTTCTTTCTATCTTTCTTTCTTTTCTTTCTTTTCTTTCTTTTCTTTCTTTCTTTTCTTTCTTTTCATGGCGTTGCGTAACGCTCCCTCCTAGATGTTTCCTTACACCACGCCGGCACTTGGAACTTTATCCGTGCGCTGAGCAGCGCAACTCTTTTGTTGCTACAGACAACGATGGCGAGGTGATGATGTCCAGGCAACAATGAAACATGGCATCCTGAAATGACACGTGACCTCGATAAAAGATCAGACTGCCATATCCGGAACAGCTGATCGCCAACAAACCCACGATCGAGGGAACATTGATTATTGGAAAACGGCGCATACAAGGACGCGGTTGAATTGCGCATCTTCGAGGGCCGTAGTTCTGTACACTCGTTGACGCCGGATTTTTTGCGGCTACTAAGCCGAAATCTGCAAATTACGAAAGCTTCGCAGAAAATCGCCCAGGAACAGAACAACGCAACGCGTGCAGTAGATACCTATAAGAACAGGCCGACTCCCTTCCGACGTCTGCACGCAGCTCCCGCGCAAGACGATTTCCACCTCTCGCAATCTCGCGCATGCGCAGTAGAATGGAGTTCCTAACTCGTACCACTCACTCTACGACACCGCGAAATGCCGCTTTGAGCCAAGACGAGGACAGAGCCGGATGGCGGAAGCTAGAACAAAAAGAAAGAAGAAGAACCGTCGTTTTACGACATCGATCGTACAGAGAGAACGACGGAGGTGTTCCAGTTATTGAGATGGGTCTGTTTATGCCTTATCCCCGGAACGACTCCAACGCGTAGTCTCATCTTCGTATTGCTTTTCATGCTACGGGTCGACGTACAAGGCGGGTTAGACAAGCATATACCAAGGCTCGACTGCTGTACCGTTCTCTCCACTTTTACGTTCGGTGCCGCCTGGCTCAGCTTTTTGATGGCACCGACACATATCCCCGTCGCTCATGATTTACGACCTCCGGAGCACCGAGGCGTGCGCAACTACGTGTACAGCATTAAGAGGCTGGGTAGTTACTGTCGCTTTCCCTGCGAAGCAAACAGATAGATAGATAGATAGATAGATAGATAGATAGATAGATAGATAGATAGATAGATAGATAGATAGATAGATAGATAGATAGATAGATAGATAGATAGATAGATAGATAGATAGATAGATAGATAGATAGATAGCGTTATGAATGCATCTGATGAGCAATGGCGCTTGCTAAGTGAAAGGCGTGCACATATTTTCCACATGATGGTGCGACACTGCGTTTTCATGGCTGATGCTGGAGCGTCATGGATCGAACCCGCGGCCTTCGGGTCAGCAACAGAGCACTGTAACCACTGTACCACCAAGGCGGAAGATCGCTGAACAATTCACAGGGCGGACAAAATATAGACACACACAAATAAAATTACAGTGCTTCCAACAGTTTGTGAAGAGGAAAGACCAGCAAAGCTGGACAAGAGTTCCGACAACGATCGTCGAGCGTGCGTTTGCATTCACTGACCCGACCGTCGTCGGTGGCATTGGCTCGACAACGACGCGCACACTCGCGCTTCTGGGCGCGACGACGTTCTTCGTACTGCCACTGCTGCTCTTCGGAACATACGACAGGCGTCCGACACATGGCGAGTCCAAAGAACAACTGGACACGTCGCTAGCGCAATCTCTTGCATGAAGACACAACGGACAAACGCAAGAGGTTGACGAAGCTTATTGGAGAAAATCTATGACGTCTTATTAAAGACGGCTACGCCATTCGCAGGACGTGTAATGGGGCGGACGCGCTCAAGCGGCTGCCAGTGTGATCTAGGTCATGTAGTAATGACGAAGCAAAACCTAACGTCCTGCTAAAAGTGCAGTGTAATGCGCGCTTTTGCAATACTAAGTTTGCAAACGCCGCCAACCCGGCGTTTCGTACGACCCCACGAGACCGCGCCACGTGTCTGCCTCGAAGCCAGTGCCACCTTCGCCGGGAGTTGAATGGTGATACCCTTTGTCCAGGTGAGCGTCATATTGGGTCGGTCGTTGACGCGAACGCCGCCTTTTCTTAAGGTGACGTGCAAACATGATGATAGACACGCGCGTAAAACTGCAGAAATAATAAAAAAAAAGTCACAGTTTCGCCGCAAGGGCGAAGCAATGAATGCGATAGCAAGGAACTAATAGTCTCAGTTGGAACAGCGCTTCTGTTGCAAAGGCGGCCGAAGCAGCGAAGGAAACTAGCGTGCTTCAAGTGTCGAGCTGTGACACCTGATAGTTCGCGCTCATCTTCTGTTTGTTCGTTTGGCGGCGTCCCTGAGCTCGAGTGACATTCGTACGCGCCGTAACATGAGCGCGGACATCACGGTGAAAGCGTGAAACATTCCTCTACCCCTCGCCACGAGAAAACCGCGCGAGCAGACAGCGGAAGAGCAAGCTTCTCCCATGCGCAAATATAAGAAGAAGCGAGCGAGCTCGCCGACGACTTTTAAATGCGCCCGTCGGGATCCTAGCGCCACCTCGCTGGTAATGAAGAAACGCTTATTATCGCCTGCTGTCTCCGAGTCCGTCCAGCGCTAAATGGTGTGTATATAACGCTCGCCGTTAGCTACGTGGAGGATCTGCGTTTCGTGGCGTAGTGGATAGCGCCGCTCGCTGCGGATCAAGAGGTCCCTGGTTCGATTCCGCGCTTCGGAAGCATTTTTCTGAGTTATTTTTCTTTGGGGCCTTTATATATATATACATACTTATACATATACGGTGCATGACGGCGGCGACGGCGACGGCGACGGCAAAATCCAGCCGAGACTGTCCATATAATTGCTATCGCAATAAAAAGCCGGGCGTAGCTTGCACGGCGCAAGGCTGAAGGCACGGCGGGGCTGATCGGTTCTCAGCTGGTCCTGGTTATACGAAGTGATGCAAAGTTAAACGAAGAGATGGCAAGATATAGGAAGTAATGCCAAGTGATGCCAAATTCCGGTAGAGTCCACCAGAGTTGCCTTTCGTCGTGGACTACATTACACGAGTCAAGTCCAGCAGTTTCGCTAGGCAGCGCACCGCGATTCCCGGTAAGCGGCTTTCTCATCGGCAGTGCGAACCCTATTCGGTATCCCCACGTGTGTGTCTGGTGCCGGAGCGCATACACCGGAGCGGATACACCGTTGGCCTTGACGTCACGTCTGGCGCAACCGAGCGGTTGCGCGCAGTGTCCAGGCAGGCTAGAGTTACTGCTGAACGTATTGCGTGGATTCAGCGCTCGACAGAATCCAACAGAATCCAACTCTCCCATATGTCAGTTCTTCTAGAGTTACTAGAGTTGCGCATTTGACAGAACTCGCCGCTCGCGCACCCATTCGCCAAGCGCACTCACGTGCGCAAAAAGCATCCTCTTGAGGGAAAGCCAACTTCATGGCCGCGCGTGTTCTGGCGACCGCCCCCCTCCTTTCACCCCCCCCCCCCACCGCTGCTCTATCCCCGTGCCATCGCTGTCCCAATCAATCCGGCGAGGTGATCCAGCAAAGCGCGGAATTTTTTTCGTTGGTGGTGTTTTGCATTGTCTGTTTTTAGTCGACGTCATTTTTTGTGGGGCCTGTGCGGCACAGCGACGTGGCTCAGTGCTGCGAAGTTGTTACGATGACAGGGTGCTGCCCTCCCCACTGCGCGAACCGACAAGAAAACGGAAATGTTTTCTTCTCCATTCCATGTGGCAAGTCCGTCGTCCGTCGCAGCCCTAAGTGGCAATTAAGTATGCCAAATTCATACCAGTAAATTGCAACTAATCGAATAAACATGGATTCGGTGTTTCAGCTCATATTGTCCAAGATAGTACATTCGTCGGCCGTCGAAATCGTAAGTACAGGTCGAATACATCGGCAGTTCAATACGACCCATTATTTACTCCAGCGTAGCAGTACGTTCCATAACGCACATCCCCATACACGCCACGCACAAAATTTGACTACACAGTCTAATGATCAATCTCAGCAATATTTTTAGGGGCGAAGCTCCTTAAGGCGGCACCCGTTCGTCCCTCGTAGTCGTAGTCGTAGTAGTCGTAGTGCGTAACCAGTCTTACGCTTTGACCTCCAAGGTGGTGCCGGTGGGAGATTTTTCCTGTGCGTTGTTGAACAATAAAAAATTCGCAGCGTGCGCGTTAACTAAAAGCCGAATTCTTCTGTCTCTCATTCCCCATTAGCAGCCATTGGCATGTTCCAGTAGGAAACGTTAGTAGAAGTAGAAGTGTAAGTGTTAGCTAAAAGCCGACTTCTTTCTCTCATTCCCATTAGCAGCCATTGTTTACCTCCAAGGTAGTGCCTGGTGAGATTTCTCCTGTGCGTGATTAAACAATAAAAATTTTGTTCAAAACGCCGTTGATTGATGAATAAACCAACGAAAGACGCCAGATGTTTTGTAAAAGCAAAACGAAAGAACGCCAGATGTTTCTAAAGCAAAACGAAAAGACGCCAGCTGCTTAACGAAAGACGCCAGATGTTTTCTAAAGCCATGGTTTTCTAAACAATGAAAATTCACAGCGTACATGTAAAACTAAGTGAGCTGCAAGTCGTCATAACTCATCGAACCTTTAGTATAAACGCGCCCGATCTCACGTCGGTGATGATGTACTGGGCAGAATTCACGGAAGATTCACGGTTTACCGATGAACCTCCGCAGCTTCGCCCACTCATCATCATTCACTCCGTGGGTATGCTGTGATTTTTTTAGACTATAGTAGGCGATAACAAACAGGATATGTGTTTCTTCTCGACCATTTGTCAACGGCTGGCTAGCCGTTGATAAAAATCGAGCGTACAGAAGGATAAAAATGTGCGCGAGTGAATGTGTGAATACTCACCTTACAGGTCTATGAAAGCAGCATAATTCAGTCCGAGCACTGTGCGGCATAAAAGTTTGAAGCCTTACCAAGTGCTTATTTTATGCCCGATCTACATATATATGCGTAAAATTCTCGTTAGCTTGCGTTATTTGTAAAATAGAGTGATAACTTTAGCACCTGTTTTCTCGAGCCAGCTACATTATCTTTTAAAGAGACGCGTCAAAAACTACGTGAAACGAGCGATTTTCTGAACTTAATTTGTCCGGAATCGGGTCTGTCAGAGTTTTCCTATTTGCTATTTAAAACAAAAATCAGCAGTTGTTCCGTGTACGAATACAACCGATGAGCAAAGCTCGTTAGAAATGGGACGCAAACGGCTATACGCCAGATCTCGCTGCTGGCTTTCATAAAGGCAGTAGGGTGGAGAGCGGGTGGGGAGAGCGTCTGCTGCGCTCGGTGGCGGGAACGACTGAGCGAGGGAGTGTGCGGTGCGCGCAACGCAGATAGACAGATGCGAGAGGGGTGCCAGTGGTGATGCGGCGGCGACGGAACGCCGCGCGGGGCGTTCGGCGCGCGCAGCGGTTCACTGTCTGTTTGCGCCGGCGCCGGGTGGGGAGGTTCGACAAAGCGCCCGTAGTGCGCTTGAATGATGGTTGTCATTTCACACTCCACGATAAAGGTGGTGAAAGTGAAGACGACCATTATAACCAGTTGTGCGCAGAGCTTATTTCTTTTAACCTCGAATTTGTGGTGCGCTAGAACCACACCGATCAAAGCCTAAACATTTCCTCTTAAATCACCAGCCACTGTAACCTAAAGCGATGCTTAAGAGAAGAGAGCTTCGACGGCGTGGAGGAGTGCCGGTCTAAGGAGCTTTGCTCCTAAAAAAGATTGAAGGTCACTTTGTAAATTCCCAAGTGTGTTCGGCGAAAGCCTGTGGCCATTTGACAGACTATGCCATGGTATCGGGGGAATCCACATTCTTGGGACGCTTCTCCGAACCGCTTGCCATGGAATCACCACCGGGGCTCTTGGAAGCTATTCGACTAACTCGACTGCTGGAACGAGGCGTCTGACGAAGGAGCGCTGCCGCGCGCGCCGCTGGGCCATCACGTGATTGCTGAGAGAGTGTGAGGGGGCACGGACGGACGCCGCCGCCGCGTCCGTCCCGACCAGTGCTCAGTAGGGGTGTGCGAATATTCGAAAATTTCGAATAACGAATCCAATAGCGTTCTATTCGAATCGGTACTCGAATCGAATAGTGCGTATTAGAAATTCCGAATATTTTTCGAATAAGTAGGAACGACGAAAAATGCTCGAATGAGCGAGACGTTGGAACAGCGAGGGATAACTTCTTGTTTTAAACATCGAATTACCCAGACGCATGCAGCACATATACTTACGGGACTATCGAGGCAATATTGATCACAGGATGATAGCGTACTTGCTTGAAATTCCAGTGTAGCCGAAGCGGCAGTCCCATCAGTCCAGTACATGACATGATATGACATCAATGAGACACCATGACATTTATGACAATGTTAACTCACGAAACTTGCTTAATAGTTATGCAACAGTTTTTATTTAAAAGCTGTTGACAAAGCACCACTCTGATTACCATAGTCACTGCTATATTTGCGCCTGCAGTTATAAACTATTTCGAAGTCTCTAGTTGCTGCTGCATACGAGATTGCTCCAGTTTAAATAATCGCGGCATTTTTTTTCGTTCAAGGTAATCGTATTGTTCCTTTGTTAAAGCTCGTGAATGTTTGTTTCAAATAAAATGTTGTGGAATTCTTGGGCTGTTTTAAATATTGCTACCTTAGCAGTCTAGGGCTGCTTTGAAAATGATTGTCTTATTTTTCCACAACTATTCGAACAGTATTCGATTGTATTCGTATTCGATCCGGAGTCATCATTATTCGATTCGTATTCGATTCGGTTCTAAAATTCCCTATTCGCACACCCATAGCGCTCAGGCTTCGGCAGAACCCAGTGCAGTACTACAATGAGGGTGAGTTCGCCTGCAGACACCAGTTTCTAAAGCGCGATGTGAGCCTCCTTCAAACGCTATCTGAGCACCACAACGGCGATGGACGAAAGGGAAAGGTCAACGACACGCGTGATATATTTTTGGCAGGTGAGCTTCATTCGCTCCATTATAAACAGTTTTAGTTGGGTGTCCGCTGCAGTTCTGCAGACGCAGGCTTTCATTAGAAATGGCTGGCAGCAGGCGTCCGCGGCGCCCAACAAAATCTATGCGTCCGCAGAACTCCTGCGGACGCCCAACTGAAGCTGTTTAGCGAAGCAAGTGAAAGACGAAATATCTTGTATTATTGTTGGTTCCTACAGTATAGTAACACTCCCCTTATTACGAATAATGGGGAACGCGCACGGGCGCCTCGAAAATTAAAAGTTAGTGAAATACACCGAAAGCAGAAAAGCAGAAAAAAAATTGGCCGCGTATCTGCGTGCTTCGCTGCAAATGTCGTGTAAAGACGATAGAAGAGGCGCTGTGTGAGATATGGACGCCATCTGGCAATACGTCGGGAAACATGAGTGCTGTGTTGCGTGCTGGTAGTCCCGGCGCAGCAGCAGGCGAAGACCGGCGGTGACCAACGCGACCGGCGGGGACGCCAGCCACGGCGTCCCCGCCCGAAAACGCGGTTTGGCGCGAAGCGCTGAAGCAGAGAAACGTCCGCACTCAACGAGTACTCTCCACACACTCTTTTATTTACACGTCGCCTGGGTAAAACAGGAACGCCAGAGCGGCGCCCACAACCGGCAGCCTGAAGGCCGCCCACAACGCTGCTTTTTCGTTTTTTAAATATTTTTTTTTCACCTTCTTGGCCTTCTCAAAACTAAAGTTTTTCAACACCAACCCATGGCATTCGTACAGTGCAATACAGAACCGAAACCGAAACACAACAATGAGCTCGTGCGAAGGGCACGGAGGAAGGCAAATTTCAGCGCAGTCGCATTTTCAGCTTTGTTGAAACAGCGCTCACTAGACGACGACGAAGTAAAAGAAGGCACAGGACAGCGCCTGTCCTGTGCCTTCTTTAACTTCGTCGTCGTCTAGTGAGCGCTGTTTCAACAAAGATGAACGCATACCAACTCGCTCAAGCTTCCATTCTTATGCATTTTCAGCGCAGCTTAAGAAACTAGGGTCCTTAAAATTACGTATGTATGCATTTTCTATTAAAGGAACATGCCACCTTACCACCATCACTTACCTAGTGATGTTGCACCTCAGATATGCATGATATTTACTTTTTGATCGACAACGATAACAAGTATGAACAGCCGTACCAGTTCAAGACGGCTGGCCCTTGGGCAAGTGGTTCAACTTTGGCCCAGTGGCTGAATCGAGGGACGTGCCGACAAACAGAAAGACAGACAGACAGAAAGACAGACCAAAATTTCTGCGTTTAAGTTCCCCAAGAAAGACTATCGTCTTTAATAATGCAAGGAGTAATCCACGTCAGACGACGAACAAGCCGCTCGCTTTGCACGCGATGTCTCACCGCAGTAACAGTCACCCTTGCAGACGACAAAATAACCGCGTGTTTTGACGGCCACAGTATAGTGAAGGCCACTGAGCGAAGGCTGCTAGTTGTGGACAGCCGAAAGCTGAAAGACCGACAGCAGAGAGCAATAATATAGCTATTTTGCTTTTCACGCAATACTTTTTTAAAGGCTGCGTTATTTACGTGCAGAGCTGCGTGAAAATCATAATCTTCTATTTGCACCTAATTTTACGAAAGAGATAAGTAAGCTTTTCTATCATCCTTCCCAGGAGCCTTACTCACCCAGAAAACGTAGAAAAGTGGGAATTTGCACGTGGGAGCCTTAAGTGTGGTTTTCCAACCTTTCCCCGAACTTATATACTTCTCTTGTTGCCACAAGACAACTTTTCGCGACAGTTAAGTTCTGTTCTTGTGTGTTGAGCAAAGGTGGTGGACGATTTACAGTACTAATACTCTTCAAAATTATAATCTTCTATTTGCACCTAATTTTATGAAAGAGATAAGTAAGCTTTTCTATCATCCCTCCCAGGAGCCTTACTCACCCAGAAAACGTAGAAAAGTGGGAATTTGCACGTGGGCGCCTTAAGTGTGGTTTTCCAACCTTTCCCCAAACTTATATACTTCTCTTGTTGCCACAAGACTACTTTTCGCGACAGTTAAGTTCTGTTCTTGTGTGTTGAGCAAAGGTGGTGGACGATTTACAGTACTAATACTCTTCAAAATTATAATCTTCTATTTGCACCTAATTTTATGAAAGAGATAAGTAAGCTTTTCTATCATCCCTCCCAGGAGCCTTACTCACCCAGAAAACGTAGAAAAGTGGGAATTTGCACGTGGGAGCCTTAAGTGTGGTTTTCCAACCTTTCCCCAAACTTATATACTTCTCTTGTTGCCACAACACAACTTTTCGCGACAGTTAAGTTCTGTTCTTGTGTGTTGAGCAAAGGTGGTGGACGATTTACAGTACTAATACTCTTCAAAATTATAATCTTCTATTTGCACCTAATTTTATGAAAGAGATAAGTAAGCTTTTCTATCATCCCTCCCAGGAGCCTTACTCACCCAGAAAACGTAGAAAAGTGGGAATTTGCACGTGGGAGCCTTAAGTGTGGTTTTCCAACCTTTCCCCAAACTTATATACTTCTCTTGTTGCCACAACACAACTTTTCGCGACAGTTAAGTTCTGTTCTTGTGTGTTGAGCAAAGGTGGTGGACGATTTACAGTACTAATACTCTTCAAAATTATAATCTTCTATTTGCACCTAATTTTATGAAAGAGATAAGTAAGCTTTTCTATCATCCCTCCCAGGAGCCTTACTCACCCAGAAAACGTAGAAAAGTGGGAATTTGCACGTGGGAGCCTTAAGTGTGGTTTTCCAACCTTTCCCCAAACTTATATACTTCTCTTGTTGCCACAAGACAACTTTTCGCGACAGTTAAGTTCTGTTCTTGTGTGTTGAGCAAAGGTGGTGGACGATTTACAGTACTAATACTCTTCAAAATTATAATCTTCTATTTGCACCTAATTTTATGAAAGAGATAAGTAAGCTTTTCTATCATCCTTCCCAGGAGCCTTACTCACCCAGAAAACGTAGAAAAGTGGGAATTTGCACGTGTGAGCCTTAAGTGTGGTTTTCCAACCTTTCCCCAAACTAATATATTCTCTTGTTGCCACAAGACAACTTTTCGCGACAGTTAAGTTCTGTTCTTGTGTGTTTAGCAAAGGTGGTGGACGATTTACAGTACTAATACTCTTCAATGGTGTGCTTCCTCTTCGTTTCCTGCACACCGATTGAGCATCACGAACCCATTGCTCAGTGCTCATGAAACCACTGAACAGATATTCCAATATACAGTTCTCTTTTGTTTCGACCACGTCAAAAACGCAAGGTGTTCCTTTATATGTCGAGCATTCTTCGTGCAAAATACGGCGCTATAACATTACAGCGAAACGTGTTCTATTGCTCCCTCACAAAAGCATTACACCTTATTTCGAACTCGCGAATACATGAAATGAAAGCTGATTCACTGTCTAATTATCGGGGCTAGGGTGTTATACTTACATATACTTACAACTAAGACTGTCGAAGAACGCTGTTGCCGGCTCTACAACTTTGTTGAGCGCGGACGCCGTGGTGCCATCGAGAGTGATGCCTGCCGCTGTTTTCCTGCTATTAATGCCAAACCCTAAGATGACTCATCAAGCGCGAAAAGTGACCGTCGGCGTCTGCATCTACACGAACAATGCAAAAAGGTCACTCGAATAGAGATGACGACATGGTGACTGTAAAAGAACTTGTCGTTGGGCTAGTTGCTTGATCATTTACAAAAACTTAATAAGAGCGCAAACACACGACACATTCACACACACCCACACACCCGGGCATCAACCGCTATACGTGGTTGATGCCTGGGTGTGTGGGTGTGTGTGTGAATGTGTCTTGTGTTTGCGCTCTAATTAAGTTTTTGGACATGATTACGTCACCCTGTGACGTCGTCATGACA
The DNA here is from genome assembly GCF_013339695.2 of Rhipicephalus sanguineus. Taxonomy (NCBI): domain Eukaryota; kingdom Metazoa; phylum Arthropoda; class Arachnida; order Ixodida; family Ixodidae; genus Rhipicephalus; species Rhipicephalus sanguineus. The sequence continues at coordinate 67,159,275 of NC_051184.2, read as the reverse complement.
TCACAGGTCACCAAAATTCGCGGTGCCATCACGACGCCGTCGTGATGCCACCGTGACGTCACGCGACATCAGACGACGACGCCAACACACGACATTGTCTCTTGGGCAAAAGTGGGCCGATCCCGGAGGCAGTGCAAAACCTACGTGAGATGCAGACAGCTTGCAATGCCTCTCATCGCGGGGGCCGAGGAAAACCTCGTTGGAGAAGGCTTTCGCCTTGGAGTCGTCTTAAGTGAATGCATAGGTGACCGTGCGATCATTTCCGTCTCTCCTTCATCGCGGTTGTATTTTTTGCTCCAAGCTACTTATTTTACTCACCGCAGCAGATTCCGTCCGATTTTCGGATCGCGTGCTGCCGTTGAAGTTTCACTTATCCAATCCCGAAGTTGGCTTCTTTTTGTCCAGAGAATCCCTGAAACCGATCGTGCGGAGTTTGTGCAATTTAGCGGAAAGCCCCGCAACTTCTCCAGAGAGTTCGTCGTGCATATACAGGCGTCGGAGAAGCCTCGCGAGCACGAGCACACTGCGTTAGCCGGCTTCTTGTGCATTCAGCAATGTATTGCGCAAAGCGCGCTTTACAGTGAACAAAGGTGGCGTACAAAAACGGCGTTCATACAATAGTGAACGCGGTGAGCGGAAGCGCTGGATGGATGGCATTCAGTGCGGAAGGTGAAAAGCACGAACTGAAATCACTCTCTTTATGCATTGACTTTGTAGAAAGAAACGAGCGGGAGAAAGTTTGCTGAAAGAGCGAAAGACGCCAATAGCGTACGCAGGCACCCGCTACCCAAGTATCATTACTGAGGTGAATTGCGGTCGTAATTGTGTCGAAACCGATTCAAGGCCTAATAACGCAAATAACGATTTTGAACGATAGAAAAGCATGCGCGTGTAACACTCACAGAGTGCTCGTGTCGAAATGCGGGTCGTTTAAAAATGTTACCGCATTCGCAAGCCCTCATTAAAAGAAGAAATAGAAAGCAAAAGGAAAGTCTAGTTTCTCTTCATTGCCGACCAACACGACGTCGTCGACTTTTTCTTTTTAACGGATTTGACATCACGCTCTATTTTTGCTTCCCCCGGAAGTGTCCCCACCTCTCATAGATGGCACTAAGACATAGATATATATCAAAATTTGGTACATCCGACTTCCTCGCGCTAATTCATTGTATTCCATATGATTGGCACATTCCTATTTTTATTAGTACATAAACTATAATTCTTCAATTTTTCTATATACCCTACACGGCCGATCAATTCTTTTTCCTTCGTCTAAATTCTAGATTTCCCCACTTATATTAACCGCCGCTTTCATAGACAATCCCCCGTAGTGGGTAAGAGCCAAGAATGAAGGGTCAAGCAAGCAAGCAAGCAAGCAAGCAAGCAAGCAAGCAAGCAAGCAAGCAAGAAATTCCGCGAGCTTAATCTCAGGTGTTGCTCTGCGCAGCTCGCAACCGGAGTTACAGCTGCGGACAATGGGCTGGGCCAGAGGGGCCGCCGAAGCACAGAAGTGTCCGGCCACCTAGAACGGCCCGAAGGCCCATCGTCGTCCTCTTTCCACTTTCCCCCTTACATCCCCCCTCAGATGATTCTTTCATGAATAAGAAAAATCACAGCATATCCACGGAGTGAATGATGATGAGTGGGCGAAGCTGCGGAGGTTCATCGGTAAACCGCGAATCTTCCGTGAATTCTGCCCAGTACATCATCACCGACGTGAGATCGGGCGCGTTTATACTTAAGGTTCGATGAGTTATGACGACTTGCAGCTCACTTTAATTTTACATGTACGCTGTGAATTTTCATTGTTTAGAAAAGTATTGCTTTAGAAAACATCTTGCGTCTTTCGTTAAGCAGCTGGCGTCTTTTCGTTTTGCTTTAGAAACATCTGGCGTTCTTTCGTTTTGCTTTTAGAAAACATCTGGCGTCTTTCGTTGGTTTATTTCATCAATCAATGGCGTTTTGAACAAAATTTTTATTGTTTAACCACGCACAGGAGAAATCTCACCAGGCACTACCTTGGAGGTAAACAATGGCTGCTAATGGGAATGAGAGACAGAAGAAGTCGGCTTTTAGCTAACACTTGCACTTCTACTTCTACTAACGTTTCCTACTGGAACATGCTAATGGCTGCTAATGGGGAATGAGAGACAGAAGAATTCGGCTTTTAGTTAACGCGCACGCTGCGAATTTTTTATTGCTCAAAAACGCACAGGAAAAATCTGCCACCGGCACCACTTTGGAGGTCAAGATCTGGTACTAGCGTTACGACTGATTACGCACTACTACGAGGGACGAACGGGGGCCGCCTTAAGGAGCTTCGCCCCTAAAAAGTTTACCTACCTACATACCTAATCCCTGGTAGGAAACAAGTGGCTGCCGCGGCTCACCGGGCCTGGTCTAGGGTTACCAGTTGGCTTCCCGAGTCCAGTTCAACGAGTCGTGACTTCGTCCAGTTCGAGTCGTGATCACGTTTTCTCATTGTTCGCGCGCAGCTGCTTTCATGAAGCGACAAAAGTAGCAAAATAAAAATGATGTTGAGCCTAGCGTTTATCTTTATAAAGGATGTAGGCAGCGGAATATTTTTGATTCAACAAGGCGAACCAATATGCCCCGCGGTAAAAGCCTTGGCAGAGTCGCGGGACACTCTTTGTCACAAAAGGAGAGAAATCACCGTGGTCTTGTAGGATGGCCAGTGAGTGCTCTCCTTGCATGAGAGCGCACAATTTGCGAACATTTTTAAGGCCAAAGTCCGGCAGTTGAGCTTCTCAGAAACGCATACAGCAATATACACAGCACGCTGTTTCTTGATGGTTATGAAAGTGCCCCATTTCCTGTTACCCGGAGTTCGTCAAGGTTGTCCTCTATTCCCAGTACTTGTTGTACGTAGCCTCGAACCATTCCTGCGCTCCCTACTTAAAGATCCATATATTCGAGGCCTTCCACTACCTGGGTGAAGGTGACAGCTTTCGCTGATGAGATCACGTTGTATCTAAAGAACGAGGACAGCTTATCCCGTTGCCTACGGCTTTTTGCTGAGTATGGGTCTATTTCAGGTACTGGATTAAATTTTTCGAAATGTCGATATTTGTTCATTGGTTGTCCAGATATCTGCCAAAGTCCCTTTTTCGGTCTTCAAAAAAGCGACTCTATTCTCATTCTGGAGCTTGATTATGGCTACTACAGCATATCAGCCTCCGTGTGGGTTTCAGTTCTCGAGAATGTAAAACGACAAGTCCGGGAAGCGCAAGAATACGAATTACCACTGTTGGAAAGAAGGTACTTAGCACAGACTGTATTTTGCGGCCGTGCATGGTACATTTCTCATGTCGTACAGCCTCCATTGAGAATAACTCAGTCGTTGCAATCCCTTCTTGGCGCGTTTTTCTGGTCAGGTGGACCTGAGCTGGTTTGCCGAGCTGCGCTTGGGCAACCACGTAACAGGGGTGGATTCGCGTTCCCGTCTGTGTCTGTTCGCTGCCGGCTGCTTGCTCTGCGATTCTTGCTTCGTTTGTTACACGGTGATCAGTGCCCCGCGCGTGATCTTGCCTGCTATTTCTTAGGAACTAAGATGCGTTATTTGTTACCGGGAGCACGGCTTAACTCTGCGCCGCAAGCACTTAACATGCCTGCATTTTACTCCACGGCAGTGGCATTTTATCGCCACGCTCAGCAGGTTTGCCCAGATGTAAACATTCTAGAAAACCGTGTTGTAGACACAACGGCGGCGCTGCTGCTCCCTCTGGTTCCTCCAGCTCGTCTAGCGCGTTCCAGCCGTGTCTCGTGGAGCGCGATAACGGCATCCTTTCTGCCTGGCCATCTCCGCGACTTCATGTGGCGGCTGGGATGGAGAGTACTCCCAACACGAGACAGACTGGAGAGGTGAGGCATGGTGCCATCTTCCACTTGTCCGAACTGTCCGCTACAAGAGTCTAACCAGCATGTGCTGCAGCAATGTGTAATTGCACGGGTATTTTGGAGAGCCGTTAACACTGGTTTCCGTGGCCTAGGAGTTAATCGTTTTGTCACATCTGGTCGTTGCTCGCGTAGTCGCTTTGCACGCCTTCTAATTGCTGCGGGGGCTTTGTGTTTGTGGCGTAACAGGTGCGAGGCTGTTGCAGCGGGTCACCATCGTCGTGCTGTGTTTCCAATTTTGGAACGGTTGTACTCGGAACTGCTGTCCTTTTTGTCGGAGGAATTGTTCTTCCTTGGGGAAGAGGAATTTCTACGGCAGTGGTCGTGCCGCTTCCTGTCGGTAGTTAATGAACGTGTGCGGCTAGCTTTTCATCTGACCTGGTTGTTGTAGCCAGGTTATCACACAGTGAATAATATTGCATAAAATCTGTTTGTATTTAGTATTTCTGTGTATGCATATCCCCGTAGCCATGCAGGTTCTTGTATATACACATTTCATGCTCAAACTGTAAATTATGTAAATTACATGTACCATAAAATATGCTGTACATAATGCTGTACATATTTGCTGGCATGTTCAGCAAGTCATGTGTACCTTGTATATACATAGTCATGTACATTGTATATATTGTGATAAGTGTGCGCATGCTAGTTCTTAGTAGCATGCATTAGGGACACCCTGTGAACTTCACCATTTCTGTTAAAACGTTTTATGTGCATTGTGTTTCGTCATTTGTGTATGTTAATGTTCTTGTTGTACGGACACTGTTTCTAAATGTTCGTAACGTCCTACGATGAAATAAACTTTTTCTAAACGTTAAGTAGAGCATGCGGGACAGCTGAACACATTTCTCCCGTGGTAGAGCGCCTAGTACTCCGAATTGTTCGCATCTTTTCCTTAACACTCCGCCATGAGGTCTGTGGTACATATACTCGCATGTTCGTGAAGTCATGTACATTGTGTGTATACGTCATCATATGCTACATTGTGTATATTGTGATAAGTGTGTGTCAGGGGCATCCGTGGACTTGGAAATTTATGTAAAAACGTTTCATGTGTATTGTGTGTAGTCATTTGTGTATGTTACTGGCCTTGTTGTATAGACACTGTTTACCAGTGTTCATAGCGTCCTAAGATGGAATAAAATTTTTCTATACACAAAAAAAGAAAATTAGGAGTCATTTTTCTTATCAGTGACATGGGTCTTTGTTTCAGCGAACATTAACCGCCATTAACCAGCACTACCACATATTACCTCCACTAACCAACACTGTCCGACATTGCCTTTCCTTTAAGCAAACATTAGAAGACGTCAACGAGTTCTGATCACCAGCGGTAGTATGCGGGAAAGTCGGGTAGGAAATCAACACCCGGCCGGCACCGTTCCTCAATTTTCCAAATAGAACGGGGGGGTGGGGGGGGGGGGGAATACCCTAAATTAAGATCTCGCACATGGCATAATTATTTGTACTGTGCAGATCTCTCTTTTCGCGAGCTGTTAACCCTATCGAAAAAAAAAATGTTTCCAGTGCCCCCCAGTGCCTTCCCGCGCACTGCGTGGCACTGTAAATGCTGTACACTGTGTCCCAGTGTACTGCAGCGCGCTGGGAGGCACTGGGACAGACTGTGCAGCGTGGCCAGAGCCGCCCAGTGCGCTGAAAAACACTGGGAATACTGTACAGTGTGGCCCAGTGTCTTACAGCGCACTGGGACGCACTGGCCGCGCTGTACAGTGTCTGCCCGCGCACTGGGAGAACTGGCGGCTCATATAGGAAAAAGCTGGGCGCACTGGGTGAACTTCGCATAAGATTTCGTATTTGATCGCGAGAAGTCGAAAGAAAAAATTATCGAGAACTTTCAAAATATTATTCTATTCTGTGTGCTACACATACCTAGCTTTAGTTTTAGTTAAACGACGGACGGACGTATACGCTAAAGCAATCATCTGTCGAGAGCGCGCGCGTGCGCTTTCTCTGAAGTGTGTGATCGACTGTCGTCAATGTAGTTCATATTACTGCATCTAAAGAACTTATCATGCGCAACACAATATGACATTAGTATAAGTCTGATCATTAACATCAACCTACTCTAGCAGTCAGTCCTTCCATATGGGCTCGTACCGCTGAAAGCCGCACGTCACCGGCAGCAGTTAGCCACTGTAACGCTCAATCTATAGGCGTTTTTAGCTTCTGATTTGTGTAGTTGAAGTTGCAGATATGATCTCGCTCGAGTAAGTTACGATCGCAACTACATTTGAACGGTTATTAGATTCTACGTAATTGATTATTCACGATCTTCACGATCTGATTATTCACGACCGTGGCGCACGGAGTACAGCTCTAAGCCCAATGGTAGGTTCGTCGAGAGTGAACTACTGCGGCTGTATAGTACGCGGAACGTAAACAAGAAGGACAGAAAATATGTCCAAACGGGTTACGAAAACTAATGCGCTCAGTGTGTAGTTCAGATGCGCAATGTTTTCTACATAGGTATGACTAACCGCTGAGTGAGTCAGTGCGATTGTAGCAACACATCGGCGATTACGCTAATATGTCTTGCGTCAAACCGTGCCAGATAGGCGTTCTGATCCGAAGGAGCACATCAGAAACAAATTTATTATCTTCTGCTAGGTTGTCGCGAGCACGAAGAGACTTAAATCTGCATTTCCAGACAAGAAAATTAAAATAATGACCACCGGAATACGCTATAACATGAAGAAAAACAAGACGACTCATTTTTTAAGTGTGGTGTAGCGGTAACGCGCCAGGCCAGGAGGCGCTGGCCAGGCTCCCAATCAACGGTGCGTCGAGGTGGTGGGTTCGGCTCCCGCTCACAGTTTCTTTTTGTTTTTGTTGCACTGCTCGTGTTTCAGCCCTAATTACGATATGGGCATGACCACAGTTTTTCAGACAATTTAAAAGCCCGATGTCGGCCCGTAACGGATGTCCCAGTGTGCAGCGCGCCAGCGTGCCTCGTGCCAGCGTCCCAGCACCCAGCGCAACACTGGTCCAATAATCATGTATGGCACTGGGACAGCGCCACTGGGTTTTCCAATAGGGATAGTCACCTGTTGCGGTAGATTTACTGTCCATAAATGAAATCCTTTGCGGGGAACTCTGTCGGCATCACCTGGCCATTTCACCTACGCACTATCTCTAGGATCGGCCCCCTTGCTTCTGCGTCGCGGGCGGAGTGAAAACGCTCGACTGTCCACAAGTAGCAGCACTACGACTCTTACACATTAGACGCTACTGTCTTTGTGCACAAAAATCACCAGGCACGCAAGGTGATCAGCGGACACCATTTAAGCGAAAGTCCCATATGTCTTGAGCAAAGAGGTTTTCGAGATTTGGCGACAGCTGACTCGGCTTCGAGAGACCTACTGAGGCACTGCGAGATCTCGCGAGACCTTATGATGCTTCACAGACTTCACGTATGGTAAAGAAAACTGATAAAAGGCAGTTAAAAATCACGTGATACTAAGCGATAGTGCGTGTGCCGTCGGCGTACTATAAGTTACACGACTTAAATGTGACATGACCTGTCATATGTCATGTCAGGTCATCATGAAGTGACAAATCGCCAAAGTCTATGACGCCATGACGGCATTATCACGACGTCACACGATTACGTCATCACACAACGTCCTCGCTTGGTCAAGCATGGGCCGATCACAGAGGAAGTCCAACACCATATCAAGTGCAGAATCCTTCAACGGTGGATGATCATACGATCTACTGACGACTGAGAAAAAATTGCACCATTTCCCGCTAACGGGGACCATGAGGCGATGCGAAGCCGGAGCACTTGCACGATCGCGTTCCGTTGGCATTCGCTGGGCATGCTACCGACCTCGCGTCTTGCAACGCGAAGAGGAACGCTACGCGCGTCTTGTCTTCTCTCTTGCCTGGCCGTTAATTTTCATAGGGCGAGCGGGGAACGCGGTCGACAGGCGCGCGAGAGGGCGGCAGCGTAGGAGAGGAGAGAGAGAGGGGGAGGGTACGCACATGCCCTGGTGCTCATCGCGGCGTTGCGCAGGAGAGAATTTCGGCATGTCTAGCCTGCGTTTCAAAGATTGGAGAGGGGAGAGGAGAGAGGGGAAACGGGAGAGGGGAAGTGGAGAGAAGGTGGGGAGAGGAGTGGAGAGGGAAAGTGGTGAAGGGGAAATGGGAGAGGGGAGTGGAGAGGAGGGGTGGAGAGGAGAAGTGGAGAGGAGGTGTGTGGAGAGGGTATGCGCATGCGCAGTAAGGGTGGTCACGCCGCACACCACCACCACCACCACCACCGGATTGAACTCCGCTATAAGATGCTTCACATCTAAAGAGGAGAAGAGCATCGCTCGAGGCGAATTAGGCGAAAGCTGAAGGGACCCTGTGATTCTTTTAATGCGCTGTACCACGGCCGGACTCGAAAAGCGCGCGCGCCTTTCCAGTCTGGCAGTGGTTGTACGATATACCGATATATTCAGAAAAAATGGCACGCGAGCTCAAAGGGTGAACAAAAACAGCACTTCTCACGGTCGCTTAATCTTGTTTCGGCTGCTCTCTTTCTTTGTAATTGAGATACTAAGCTAAAGGTCCTATGGTTCGGGTAAAAGTAAAAGAATCAGCGAACATACGAGCTCAGGGATAGCTAACTTAGAAGCTATATTTTGAAATAACTTAGGCGCCAGGTCGGATAATAATATCTGAGGTTTAACGTGCCAAAACCACGATATGATTATGAGAGACGCCGTAGTGAAGGGCTCCGGAAATTTCGACCACCTGGGGTTCTTTAACGTGCACCTAAATCTAAGTACACGGGCCTCAAACATTTTCGCCTCCATCGAAAATGCAGCCGCCGCGGCCGGGATTCGATCGATCCCGCGACCTTCGGGTCAGCAGTCGAGCGCCATAACCACTAGACCACCGTGGCGGGGCGGCGCCAGGTCGGAGTGACGACCTACAATTTGTTGAGATATAGCAGCAACCAGTTTTCCTCAAGCGTTGCCAAAGTTTTAAAAGATTGTCGAAGTGGCGGGAGGGGCGGCTTAACGCTCTCCCGTTGTAAATCGTACTCGCTCGTCCCTGTTATTTCGAAGCGCCGCAACCGTGTCGGTTTTTTCAAGGGCCCAAGCACCGAATGACACCCTTGCATCTCGTCCAAGTGCTTGCGGTCACGAGCAGTTACTACCGGTTTTAGGGGCGAACCTCCTTAGGGTGTGGGTCGTTCCCTCCTATGTAGTAGTATGCATGTATGTAGCCAGCTCTAGTTTAATGAATTGCTCACTAGATGGCGATTCACATATTTCTTAGAGCTCTAGTTTAATGAATTGCGCACTAGATGGCGTTTCACGTATTTCTTAGAGTTGCTGTTTAAAGATGATAGATGGCGCTTGTATGATGCGAATGGCGCATGTCAGTGGATGCCTGCGATCGTAAAATGCGCTCGCTCTTGGCGCGCTTTCTCTTTCGCTCGGGAGCGGACACTTTCCCTGCATTTCACCGATCACAAAACGGTGATAATGAAGGGACCACGTAAACCAACAGTACAATAAAAGTTTGATGTTTAATATATACACGGTGTTTCACACTCTTTATATGATGTACTGGGCGAATTTCACGGAAGAGTTTCACGGTTTAACGATGATTCCCTCCGGAGCTTCGCTCCACTCATCATCATTCACCTCGTGGATATGCTGTGATTTTTTTAACACGAAAGTGTTTTAAGCCGGGGTCCACCACGGCACCACTGACGCATTTCCGTCACGGATATGACGTTGTAAAATATAAAGACTAAAATATGGCAAAGAAAAAACTAGAAGAAAAAGTTCCGTCACCAGGAGTCGAACTTACGACCCCTCGTTCCCCAGCGCGAAACGATTCCGCCACAGACGACACGCTCTTCGTCATACGAACAGCGTGCTATTTGTATACACCATTTGCCGGTGGCGGTACTCAGAGCTCCGGGTACATCAGCGTGTTTGCGTTATCAGTAGCGAGATGGCGCGAAGGGCTCTAAGACAGCGCACCCCACGCGTTGAGATGAGCACGTGCCTCTACAGGGTGTGGTCGCTCCTGCGCGCGCGCTTATGTTGTACGTCTTGCGCTCTCACGGTTAAGTTTGCGTTGAAGTTACAGAGAGCACGGTCACTTCGCTCACTGCAGCGGCCGCTTTTGCGAAAGGAGCGCGCTGCTCACAAGCAAATAAGTTACAACTGTGACAGTTCGCGCTCATCCTGTGTATACTTGTGCGATCGTTTCGTGCGTGCTCCTTTGTATTTGACCAGCGCGCTTTAACTGTCGAGCTGTGACAGCTGTCAGTTCGCGCTCATCCTGTGTATGTTCGTTACGTGCGTCCTTCTTGCTTGAGCAGCGCGTTGCAAGTTTCGAGCTCTGTGCCGTTCTTCGCGTGACATTACAACTTGTTGCTATATCATTCATTCCTTCGCCCTCGGGCGAAACAATGCACACCAGACGCTCAACCACATCTCTGAAGACACGTTTTAATTTCGTGTTGTACCGATTCCTATGACAGAGGGATCATCCATGTTTTTTTCGAATACTCAGAAACCGTCTTAAGAGTTATAGTGGGCACATACGATATCAGGGCAATGGCATAAGTTTGCTTGACATAAGGGCCCGTTGACGGAGAGGGCGATTAACGAAAATGATTGAATGAGTTCATTGAAAGAGCAGACTGTTTTTTCGCGAGAAGCTCCGCTCGTTGCAGCACCTAGCGGAGCATATCTCAAGTACGCGCTGTTTTCTAAGAGGCCTCCGAGATCCGTTTCAGCAGCGCGATAAACACAAATAATAATAGTAATAATAGTAATAATAATAATATCTGATGGGGTTTAACGTCCCAAAACCACGCTATGATTCTCAGAGACGCCGTAGTGGAGGGCTCCGAAAATTTCGACCACCTGGTGTTCCTTAACGTGCACCTAAATCTAAGTACGCGGGCCTAGAGCATTTTTGCCTCCAACGAAAATGCGGCCGCCGCGATCTGGATTCGATCCCGCGACCTGCGTGTCAGCAGTCGAGTCCCATAACCACTAGACCACCGAGGCGGGTCAGACGAAACACAAATGTAACACTAAGAATGCACCAGAGCACACGAACTCCGACGCGCGAGTTGCTCTGCCAGACACCTATAGATGAAGGATTAGGGTCGCCTGCAATTGTTGAAATTTTTATCACTCCTTAATCCTCAAGGAGAACATACAGCTCCCCCCGAGTATAGAGAATACACAGTACTCTAACCTCCTCGACTTGAACTTGACTTGCCACCGCCTTGGGCAGCGCGTTCGAAACGCGGTCGTGCTGCCTTGGCACAGCCTAAAGGCAGCGCGTTCGAAACGCGTTGAAGGCGGTGGCAAGTCAAGTTCAAGTGAAGGAGCGTTTCTGAATATATATATATATATATATATATATATATATATATATATATATATATATATATATATATATATAGTGATTGTTGGAGGAAGAATAAGGCACTTATTAAATGCGAAGCATTTCTTAGCGAACTTCTGCGACTTTGAGCGTATCTATCTATCTATCTATCTATCTATCTATCTATCTATCTATCTATCTATCTATCTATCTATCTATCTATCTATCTATCTATCTATCTATCTATCTATCTATCTATCTATCTAACATAAATGACAGGTCATATCATGAAAATCATGACACGCATGTCATGAACAGCATGATTTACATTCCACGGCCTTTGGGCTCTTGCGGCCGTTCCGTTAATTTCATATATACCAAAATTGGTACGGCGTGACAAGAGTTCATGACGAACATAATGACAGGTCCTAACATGCAAATCATGACGCGCATGTCATGTGCAGCATGATTGACATGACATGGTCCCGGGGCGCTCGCGGCCGTTTAAATGAAGGGATACATACGAAAACTGGTATGACGAGACATTTCTGTTTGACGAACATAACTGACACGTGGTAACATGAAAATCATGATATGCATGTCATATATGACATGATTTACATGCCACGCTCATGGCGCACTCGCGGCCGTTTCGCTAGATTGATATACACCAAAATTGGTTTTGTGCGATGTAACTTTATGAAGAACATGAATAACAGGTGGTAGCACGAAAACCATGGCATCCATGACATGTATGTCATGATTTACATGCCACACTCATGGTGCATTCGCGTCCGTTTCGCTTGCGTGATATACACCAAAATTGGTGTTACGCGACACGACTGTATGACGAACGTAAGTGAGACGTGGTAACATGAAAATCATGACATGCAAGTCATGTATGATCTGATTTACATGCCACGCTCATGATGCGCTAGCGGCAGTTTCAGTAGATTGATATACACCAAAATTGGTATTGCGCGATGTGACTGTATGAAGAATATGAATGACAGTTGGTAAGATGAAAACCATGACATGCATGTCATGTATGTCATGGTTTACATGCCACGCTCATGGTGCATTCGCGTCCGTTTCGCGTGCGTGATATACACCAAAATTGGTGTTACGCGACACGACTGTATGACGAACGTAAGTGAGACGTGGTAACATGAAAATCATGACATGCAAGTCATGTACGGCCTGATTTACATGCCACGCTTATGATGCGCTAGCGGCAGTTTCAGTAGATTGATATACACCAAAATCGGTATTACGCGATGTGACTGTATGAAGAACATGAATCACAGTTGGTAAGATGAAAACCATGACATGCATGTCATGTATGTCATGATTTAATTGCCACGCTCATGATGCATTCGCGGCCGCTTCGCTAGCTCGATGTACACCAAAATTGCTTTTGCGCGAAGCGACTGTACGACGACGGTAAATGAGATGTGGTAACATGAACATCATGACATGCATGACATGCACGACATGATTTATACGTCATGCTCATGACGCACTCGTGCCGTTTCGCTTGCTTGACACACCAAAATTGGTATTGCGCGACGCGACTGCATGACGAACGTAAATGAGAGGTGGTAACATGGAAATCATGACGTGCAGGTTATGTATGTCATGATTTACATGCCGCGCTCATTGTGCATTCCCGGCCGTTTCGCTAGCTTGGTACACACCAAAATTGGTATTGCGCGACGCCACTGTATGACGAACGTAAATGAAAGGTGGTAACATGATAATCATGACATGCATAAAATGTACGACATGGTTTACATGCCATGCTCATGGCGCACTCGTGGCCGTTTCGCTAGATTGATATGCACCAAAATTGGTATTGCGCGATGTGACTGTATGAAGAACATGAATAACAGGTGGTAACATGAAAACTATGACATGCATGCAATGTATGTCATGACTTACATGCCACGCTCATGGTGCATTCGCGGCCGTTTCGATAGCTTGATATACGCCAAAACTGGTATTGCGTGATGTGACTGTATGATGAACATTAGTGACAGGTGGTAACATGAAAAACCATAATATTCATGTCATGTGTGGCATGATTTACATGCTCTACTCATGGTGCACTCGCGGCCATTTCGCTCCTTTGATATACACCAAAATTGGTATTGCGCGATGTGACTGTATGACGAACATAAATGAGAGGTCTTAACATGCGAATCATGTTATGCATGTCATGTACGGTATGAGTTACATGCCACTCTCATGGTGCGCTTCCGGCCGTTTTGTGAACGTGATATATACCAAAATTGGTATGGCATGACACGAGTGCGTGATGAACATAAACGACCGGTCATGCATTTATATACCAGAATATGCGTTTCATTGGCATGGTGTACACTAGATTGTGCATGCATGCGTGCATGGCAAACATGCGATATATGGTGGACTAGATGCCATGGCATGAATGATTTCATTTGGCCCAAAGACAAACAAGGCGATGTATGCAGCTCTTTGCTGGCTGCTTCGCATTACATCGATTCCCACAGTGCGTGGGATCTGCCGAATTTTTTCTGTCTCCCAGTTGGGGACACAGCCTGAATACGGGGGTAAATCGTGGAGCATTTTAAAAGAGGAGATGTTTAATCTCGCCGTTCTGCTGTTTCGTGTTAACAAAAACTATCACCATCATGAACAACCTAGCTTCGGCTTGCGCATGCAACGCAACAACTCGGTCGGCGCGCGCTGTCGTCTTCCTCTTCTTCATCTAACGACTGACTATAAATAGAGACAGTTTGCTCTTGGCGACGTACATTCGAGAAATGAGGACGGTTATACTACAGTTTTTCTGCATCGCCTAGTAATTTGGCGGATAATAAACCCTGTGGCCAGCACATCCATTGGGGTTGACACGATGGATGTCCAATGTAGGCGCGCTTTAACCGTGTGCATTCTTAAGAAATCAAAAATCGGTGCAAACACAGAGAGGGAATGGAATATAAAGAAATAAGAAAGGCAGGGAGAAACACAAAGTAGTAACGAGAAAGAATGAAAGTTAAGAAGACAAGCAAGACGGTCTATCTAGCTTCCCTGTTCTTTCAGACTTGGCCCCTCTAGCAGGGAACATCTATATATTAAAGACGATAGTCTTTCTTGGGGAACTTACACAGCTTACACGCAGAAATTTTGGTCTGTCTTTCTGTCTTTCTGTTTGTCGGCACGTCACTCGATTCAGCCACCCAGCCAAAGTTGAACCACTTGCCCAAGGGCCAGTCATCTTGAACGGCTGACTAGGTTCATACTTGTGTACATTGTTGATCAAAAAGCAAACATTACGCATATCTGAGGCGCAACATCACTTGGTAAGTATTAGGTGGTGTGTTCCTTTAATAGAAAATAGATAGATACGTAATTCCAGAGACCTTAGTTTCTTGAGCTGCGCTGAAAATGCGACTGCGCTGAAACTTGCCTTCCTCCGTGCCCTCTGCACTAGCTCATTGTTGTGTTTCGGTTTCGGTTCAGTATTGCACTGTACGAATGCCATGGGGCGCCGCTATGGCATTCCTGTTTTACACAGGCGACGTGTAAATAAAAGAGTGTGTGGAGAGTACTCGTTGAGTGCGTACGTTTCTTCTGCTTCGGCGCTTCGCACCAAACCGCGTGTGCGGGCTGGCTGGCGTTCCCGCCGGTCGCGTTGGTCACCGCCGGTCTTCGCCTGCTGGTGCGCCGGGACTACCAGCCCGCAACACAGCACTCACGTTTCCCGACGTATTGCCAGATGACGTCCATATCTCACGCAGCGCCTCTTCTATCGTCTTTAGACGACATGTGCAGCGAGGCACGCAGATACGCGGCAAATATTTTCGCTGTAGCACGACAATAAGGATAGCGGCGGCGTACTGAACTGCAATATTACAGCTGGTCTCTGTATAGGGAACCCAAGCTCAAGTTAGCGGCGCAACGACAGCGCCGCGCTGTGGCTCTGGAGAGAAGCTATGGCGAAACTGGGGGCAGGCGCAGCCGACTCAGCCTGTTTGTCGGAACGGGAACACGCGCGCGAGTGCGTTGCTCAGTCGGTGCGGGGAAATGGGGTGCTGTGCCGACAGCTTGGCACGCTGAATCGAGAGGCTTGCTGTGAGAAGCTGCATTTCCGCGTTGGCAGAGGCGACCCCGCGGAAGCGGAAGCGAGGTTCGAAGTATTGCTGTGTCGTAGCCTGCCACAACCGTGCAGACAACACCAAGGCACGCGATTCACATGTGAAACTGTATCGGCTCCCGGGAATGTCGCACGAGAAATAAAGGCGACAAGCGTGGATCACCGCAGTAAGGAGAATCAAGTACGTCCTAGCTGCCCGCGTGTCTCGATCGCCTTCTGTTTTGGCTGTCTCAGTTCGTCGCTTTCGTTTGTTTCGACTACCTGAATCGGTATCTAATGCAGCGCATGTTCGCAACTACAGTAATGATTACTCACTGTCTTCTCGCATTGCGAAAGTCCAGTTACCTCTGTAGGTGAAACAACTTTGTGTTTTGATACCTCGTGTTCGTGAGACCTACCCGTCGTTGTTGAACGTTCACACACGCGTGATACCGTTAGCGTTTCGCGGTTGGTTGAATTGAACTGAACTCGGCACATTGTCAAAAGTTCGGCGCCTGTAATTTACGCGTCGGGAAGGCTTTGACATCGTCGGGAAGACTATGACAACTTTGACAGCGTTCTGATGGCTTGCTTTCTTTTTGTCACTTGATTAGGGTGATATATATTTAAGCCGCTAAATATAACTGGCACTTATTACATGCTTTGCATTTGCTACCTTGCAGTAGCCACCTTCTGACTTAGTGCAATTTTCTAGCCGCGTCCGTGCACCAGGTTTTATACGCCTGTCAAGTCGATATCCTCGTAAAGAGAGTGCAAGCATGACGCGACAGCCGAAAAAACGAGGCGCGCAGTTCAACTTGCTTCACAGTGGTTAAAACTCAGTTAGCTGCCTGGCGTCTTAATCGGCTGGCGATGCTCCAGCGGCACGAATGACTTGACTCCAACCTGCTCAGGAAAAAGTGCTATGGCTGTATAATTTCTTTTCTTCGCACGCCGCAAACGCTTGTTCATAAAAGTACACGGCTGCTACTGCAAGCATGCCATATCACAACAACAATCACATGATTCATAATCCACAAAGCAGAACATAGACAGCGTGCACGGCTTCATTTCGTAGTGCATATGGACCATTACGTATCTTTAACATGACAAAATGAGACTTACGTCGAAGTATACGTAATAGACGGTGTAATCGCGACTTGAGAAATGCATTGCGCTCCGAGTCGGGCGTCGTTGTCGTCGATCGTCTGCTCTTCACCGTTAACGTGATTGACGAGCCTTTCTCCTTTAATCAAGTTCGCTTTTCGGAACTGCCTGGCCACCTTGAAGATCTTTTTGAAGCCGCACTGCAGGAGGTACATTGCGAGGCGCCGAAAGTGCACCGCGAGAGCTTTGCACGTGCACAGAAGCGAGCAGCAACGCGGTGGAGAGAAGGGAAAACGCGCGTTGTTTGCCCCCAGTTTCTATTTTTCTGCCAGAGATGGCGCTGCCTGTCAAAAGTAGCAGCGCCACTAAGCGATGATTGGGGAGCCTATTGCAGTGGGTCGTGAAGCATAGCTTCATTATAGGAAGCGGTCTTACAAAGGCTAAAAAAATTCGTCATATCCCATGCGTTGTGGGAATCGGTTTCATGCGAAGCAGTTCAACGAGAACTTCTATGCTGTAGTTTGTGGATTTGAACCAAGCGTTACGAGGTGGATCGACGTGTTTTTGTAAGTGTAGCAGCTGTGTGCACATCGTGGGCTTACCAGGTATGTCGACAACAATGGCGTTAAAGGGTAACTTATGGTGATACGTAACGACAGCCCTCACGTTAGAATACATACGTCAGTATTATCCAAACTAAGTGCACTGTATGGAGCAATCATGTGAATATCATACGTAACTTTCGTTAATGTATTCCACCGGGGCCGAGCAATGCTTCAATATAGCTTGCTGAATCATAGGAATACAAATGTAATGTTTATTAGACTGCTATAAAAGCGGAGTCAACACTGGAACCACAGACGTTATTCTTGTATGAGGCGTGTATCGTAGGAGTTCATATGTAGTGTTTATTGCTTTCTTGTAAAAATAGATAGCTAGCACCACAACCACAATTGACGTTGCACCGCCATTACGCCTGCATAGGCTGTTTTTCCAAACGAGTTTGTAGGCCTGGCGTGGCTCTGTGGTAGAATACCTGACTGCCACGCAGAATGCTCCGGTTCAATTCCTGCTGGGATCCTAAGTTTTATTCTTTCCATTCGTCTGGTCAATGATGCCGATGTCGGTTATTCTTGACGCTTTAGCATTTAAATTACCGTTGTCTGTCCTTGCCGTTCCTGGGTAGATATAAACTGTCAATCACCTATGGCGCATGCCCGTACACCGCGGCCCGTGGTAAACGGGTATGTGCCACACGTGTCTGGAGGAAAGGGTTTGACGACGTACGCGACAGGATTTTCACCTGATTGATGTCATGACCCGACAGTCATATTCGCCAAGTCCTCTCACACTCTCATGCCAGTTTTGGTCTACACCAAGTTAAGGAGGCAATCATGAGAGCACCTAGACGTAGGCGTCTAGATAGATAGATAGATAGATAGATAGATAGATAGATAGATAGATAGATAGATAGATAGATAGATAGATAGATAGATAGATAGATAGATAGATAGATAGATAGATAGATAGATAGATAGATAGATAGATACAACACCGTACGGGCCGTGATTCTAGGTCCGGGCCCGGCCCGGCCCGGGCCAGGGACTTGTTCAAGCTTACTCGCCCGAACCCGGCCCGGTGAGTCAAGGCGAGACCCTGGCGCGGCCCGAACCCGCGAAAACATTTCGCCTAGCCGGCCCGGCCCGGTCCGACCGCAGATCGGGCCCGACAGGGGCCCGAAGCAGTAATCTAGGTGGTGTTGCCCGAAGGTGGAATCAACAGCAAGGTGCTTTAAGTGGCAGATATGTGGGCTTTGTTGGCGCAGGTTTCACTGAAAATAATACCTTAACCTACGGTAATTTGTTTAATAGGCGCTCACGGCGGAAACAGTTGCGCGGACGTACTGGGTACGATAAACGTTCGTTCGGCAGTGGTATACTGCACCCATTTTTGCTACAAATACAATGAGGTTCATCAAGAGCTTTTTGTAGCAGATATTGTACCAAGGAATAGGATTTGCAGCATGAGTCCAGCTTCGATAGAGAGCGCAATAAAGACAGAGGAGACAGAGAACAGAACGCTGTCTTCACTGAATTTTCTTTCTGCGCTTTCCATAAAAATTTAAAGCATACTCTAACGAGAAAGCTAATCCTGCATCCTTCTGGATATGTAGCACCTGTCTTCAGCATAAGCAGCTTGCCGCAGCAGGATAAATAAAGGAAGAAAGCCAAATTTATTATCCTGTAAATACACTAACCTAGATAAACATTATAACAAACCGCATGCACCACCTGTACTTTTAGAAATACGTATAAGCAGCCGAAAGGAACAAACAAAAAACTATTTGTCTTCGTATTTTTTTCATATATCGCACCACTGCTAGTATGTACAGTATATAAGTTTTTTAGACGCGAAGCAGCTTTTGCGCTGGGCTTTGTCGGTAGTTCCATTGGCGACCGTCCGCTTTCTAAAACCTACCTTAGCCATCTGTAACATATTGAGCGCGCGCTAGCGCCAAGGAGATGTCTTCTTCGTCTTGTTCTTCGGCCGCCTTGATGATGATACGTGCAGAGCACTTTAGGGGCCCGGGCTGCCGCATGCTGTTCTAGCTTGGCGTAACGCAGACAAAACCACGTGTGCTGGCACGCGCTAGCGCGTTCGGGCCTGTGTAAGGGGCTGGGTAAGACGCTTGGTCTCTCCTCCTTACACTCTCTCAGCAATCATGTGATGGCGTCGGCGAACGAGACTGTGCAGACGCGCGATGAACCAACGCGTTGTATCCTAGACAGAACGCCCTGGCACGCGCTAGCGCGTTCGGGCCTTTGTAAGGGACTGGGTAAGACGCTGTGGCCTCTCCCCCTTACACTCTCTCAGCAATCACGTGATGACGTCGGGGAACGAGATTCTGCAGACGCGCGATGAAGCCGCGTGGCGTTCTCCAACGAGAGTTCGGGAGGAGTAACAGCAACAGCAACTACAGTGAATTCATGGTGTGCTCCACATGCAAGGACGCGTTAACATCGGGCAAGGTGCCCGTGGTGAACGGAACTCCCCACATGGTTCACTTTAGTGGGAGATGGTGTAATGTTTCTCTCAGCAACGATCGCCTCACGTGACGCATGGACGGCCGCATAATTTCCTCTTTGCGTTGGCATAGAAATGCTTACGTATTTAAAGGGACACTAAAGAGAAACAATGAATTGGTTTAGATTGATAAAGTGTGCTCGGAGAACTATTGTGTAGTTTATTTCACAACCATAGGTTTATTATTAGAGGAGAAAACCAAGTTCAAAGTTTCATTTTTAAATTTCGCGCCAAATTTTGTAATTCGTGACGTAAAAGATTTCAAAGAGCATTTAACGTATTTTCGCACCACTGGCTCGACGAAATTACCACAAACTCGATATATCAAGTCTCTGGCCCCCTCAGAGGACAATGTACTTCGATTTAACCGATTAGGAGCTACGTAGGCCCAAGCAGGCGCCGTCAAAAATATGTGACGTCACGGCAAATGGTGCGGGAATTCCAAGGTGGCGTCGCCACCTGTATTTTCTATTTTGGCGGTTTTCTCGCTTAAGCGTCTTCTCGCAGCAAGCGTCGTGTTTTTGGTATCATGAAAGACTACTTTACTAATGCGAGAAAAATCGTTTGGCTCTTTAGTGTCCCTTTAGGAGTAGAAACCGTCAAGTGTACTCTCTAGCCTGCTACTGAAGGGCTGTGTGCTGCCGTTCCTAAAAATGAGCTCGTTAAGCTTGCAGACCGCTGCATCAATGGAGCCGCCCCTAAAGCGATATACGGCGCAGTCGTGGTGTTTCAAAACGACAATCGTCGATCTAGTTTCTGCACTCACATTTATCTCCTGATTTGCACAGTGATTTTGCTGTGACGAACGAAGATCAGCCTCCGAGAGTGCAAGCCTCAGCAGCCCGCAATTTTTATGTTATATCAGGGCGAGACAGCTAGGATAGATTTTGGACGACTATATGGAGGCGGCAAAATACAATGTTGTTGCATATGTTACAGCTTATCTGTTCACATGTTATGCAAAAAATCTAATCATCAAGAGATTCCGGCTTCAGGATCCCGGTTTCTTGCACTGCTTACGCTAGCCGAAGCGGCGAACTTGTGAATTCTGAAGGCGTCGGCAGTCGTTGTCTTAACTTGCACCACTGGAGCAAATTTAGGATGCCTTTGTGGACCTCTGCAGAATGAACATAGCTGTCCAGCTCATCTCCGTTTCTCTCGTTCACGAACGTCGTTCCACTCTTGAATATCATCTATAAAACTCCTCTAGAGGGCTTCTGCTTGCAGTTGTAAGTAGTGTATGTTATGCACATTTTGCACCATGCTGTTTTTTTCTTTATTATAATGGTGTATGCCTTCCTAACGATGTTGTACTGGTAGAAGGTGGCGATCGGACTATAGGGGAGCACTGACAGGTGCTGGACGAAGCGATTTCGACCTATTTTCGGGGTTCGTTCCAGTTTGGTAATAAGGGCGTGAATAAGATTCTCGACGCTTACTCATTGGATGCATATGGTTACTAATTGGATGCGTATGGCTCGAGGCAAAGGGACATCACCCGGCACGGAAATCGGAATGGTCTTTTTCAAGCGTGATATTTCGCCAAGAGAATATTCTTCATCCTACGTCTTGTTTAATGGACTCATGCTATTCCTGCACATTCCAACGTCGTTGCAGCAGAATCATGTAGCTCTCGCACTATTTAGCGTAGGGATTTCAAACAGGCGGCTGGCGGACCTCTCGCTAGCGGCCCGCGGTCCGCATATGACTGTCCTCGACCCATTTTTTAAAATTTTCTTTATAAGTACGTTCTTAAAGGGACCGACAACTGCCCAGAACATGAAATGAGATGACTGCACTGATGGAAAGATTGTCCGTCGCATTGACTCAAACCAACCCTGTTTATCTCGTGAGAGGCGGATTTATATTTTTATTTCTTAATTGAAAGTCGCGAAAAATGACCTTTGGCGCCTCTGGCGGCAAAATCATACACGGTCCGATGAAGCCGGTCACGTGACCATTGATTGGTGTATGCGTTCGATTACTTTTCTGTTAGTACTGAAATATTGTTCATTTCTTTATATTAAAAGATATTACTCCATAAAAATGTACATATAGGCCTGCGTTAGTTCCATGCAACAAAGTGGCGCTGCCTTCGCTTGGCGTAGTGATCCCATGCCGCGAAAAGCCATCCAAAAGCATCCATGACACAGGCGCAGGCAACCTTGGTCGCAGGCGCGCACAACGCTGTACAAATACCGAGAAGGTGTATAAAGCCACATCATCTCATTGTAACAGCTTGCTATTTTCAAAAATGGCTGGAAAGCTCAATATAAAGGTGGTTAAGCATAGCTACAGTAACTCCTGTGAAAGCAGAACGACAGCTTTCACAAGGGCTAGCGGCATTGCTATCAATTCTCAGCGTTGCTGGAGCAAGCCTTCATGCGTGTTTGGAGCTTTTCAGATCGAAAAATACTGCTTATAAAATAACTACGTGCTTTTAGGATAAACCACTGCAGCTACAAACGCTACGAAGGGTAAGCTTCCTGTCGCGCCGTAAAAAACTGGGTCGAGAAAAATCAGTTGTCGGTCCCTTTAAGCTACACAAGGATGACAGGTCTATAGCATTAATTTTTCGTGAGGCAGCCCCTGCGGCTATCATTTGTTGATACATAACGGTGAAAACAAATCTCTAATTCAGAATCGGCGTCTAGATTTTAGTCATTTTAGAGATAGGTATCGATATGCTGTTGGAATCCTGCCGCCAAATACCCTTCAGAAATGACCCATGTATGAGATATGGGAAAGGTCTTCTTTCAAATGGCAATATTAGGTAACATTTGGTACAACCTATCCCCCCGCTCTTACCTTCGTCACTGTCTGGCCTTTGCGGGAGTAAATTTTCGTAAATGCGGCCCGTTAGCTGTGGTGAGTTGGATACACCTGATATAGTGAAAAAAAAACGAAAGCTCAGACGTTAACAATGTGAGCACATAGGCTGTGCATGTCCATCTCGCGTCGCATGACCACTGGGAGCCGTGTCGAAGCCACGGAAAAGGAAATATTGTAGGCATCTATTATGCACTTCTTCCTCATCTCTGCGGTATTGTAATCATCATCACGTGTTTGCCTTTCATCATCATCGTCCTCGGGTGTGTGCTCTTGATCATCGTGGCCGTGGCGCTTGTTCACTCTCGACGTCGCGACCAAATAAACCTCGTCACGACTGAGACGTGATACGTGGTGGAGGTGCTGGGTCGCTTTCGCAACGGCTCCGCGCTCGTCATGGTCATGAACGCAACATCGGAGAAAATTCTCCTTCCACAGGGTACCGCGGTGGCCTGCGTTGCCGGTGCTGAGCCTGTAAGCGTGGCACCACTTACACCTGTCTCTAACAAAGACCCTCCAACTTCTGAGCCTGCTTCTTCCTCTCCCTTTACCGCACTCCTCAGCGATGATTTGTACGCTACGCAGGCGCAGTAGCTGCTTGCTTTGTTAACAAAACACGCCGATTCTTTTGACGCCTACTCCTCGACGTTGGGCCAGACTACCGCTGCAGCGCATCGCATTCAGACAGAGGGAACATCTATTGTGCACCGCCGCCCATACCGCGTGTCTCTTGCTGAACGCAAAATCATCGAAGAAAACGTCGCTGACATGCTCCAACGAGAGGTAATCCGTCCATCAGCTAGCCCCTGGTCGTCGCCTGTTTTCTTGGTCCGGAAAAAGGATGGTTCCGTGCGTTTTTGCGTTGATTACAGGGCGCTTAACAAGATCACTCGCAAGGACGTGGACCCCATGCCACGCATTGACGACGCCCTTGATTCCCTACAAGGCGCGCAATACTTTTCAAGCCTCGATTTGCGTTCAGGATATTGGCACTTCCCATGCACGAAGATGATAAAGAAAAAACAGCGTTTGCAACTCCCGACGGACTCTACGAATTCACCGTGATGCCTTTCGGGCTCTGCAATGCACCCGCGACTTTTGAGCGCATGATCGACACCGTGCTGCGTGGCCTGAAATGGAAGACTTGCCTCTGCTACCTTGATGACATTGTCATATTTTCATCAACATTTCCTCAGCACCTGCAACGCCTGGATGAAGTCCTAACATGCCTCGCCGCCGCTGGTCTACAACTCAACACCAAGAAATCCCGTTTCGCCAGCAAATCCATCAAGGTTCTCGGTCATGTCGTGAGCAAGGACGGAATTCGCCCTGACCCTGACAAGATTGCTGCGATCCTTCACTTCCCTCGCCCCGAAACCCCTAAGGATTTGCGAAGTTTTCTTGGTCTCGCATCCTATTCGCAACTTTCACGGCCTATAGGTGGCGCGACTGTACATCCAACATGGCGGTCGTTGAGATTATCGGCCCGCTGCAGACGATTTAGGAACGTACATGTTTGGCGAAGAGTTCAGTTCTTTGCGCTTCGGCTGCACTCCGATTTATGTTTTAGTGAAAGCAGGGTTGCGGTGACATATTATAATAAGTAAACGAATGTCGGGTACGTGATTGGAACCTCATTAGGAAGATAAATATGCACACAATTGTAAATAAAGCAAACACACTGGTCGCGTTGCTTGCGGCGCTTAATCGCGCGTTGCAACCCCCGCTGTGTTGTTAGCACGGTATGGTAGTAGGAGACTCAGTAAAGATGTCTCAGTAATATCAGAGACATCCTCGGAGACATGCTTTACCTCATTTTTGCTTGCATTGCATTCTGCCGCGTAGCTAGCTCAGCTCCCTTCAAAGCACGAAGTAATGTAAGTAAACGAAAAAAAAAATGTGTTGCCCTTCGAGACCGAAGCACAAGAAGCACTTGAGGCATGTGCGATTATCGGAAATACGATTTTATTGCGCTTTCTTAGTAAAAAAGAGAAAGAAAAACCAGCGGAATGCCACAATGGGCCGACAAGCAGCGAATGAAACCAGCGCAAGACGCAATTTTCACGTTTAAGAAGGGACGTTTCTGTTATCATCCTACGCTTTCGGTGTTTATGAGAAGTGCAATAAGTAACATCGTACGGGACAGGGACGAAAAAACAGCGCCATCAGCAAGTAATACAGAACAAAAAGAGCTGGAGATGTGAAGGTCACGGAGGCACTTCACAGCCACTTCAGACGTGGAATGGTGCAATGGACGCTTTGAAAGCGGACTTTTCATTATATTCTAGAGGCGGAACGCATTCCTTATCAGTTCTGGTACTGTCTGCACAGCGACTGTGTCGAGCGGAGGAACGAAGCGCGAGAAAGGTGATATGAGGTAGTAGACATATACTCAAACACAAAATGGGATTCTGCATACATTCGTGGGTCTCGGTTATTTGCTTGCGAAGTTTAACCCGCTTAACCACTCACGGCTTTTCGAGGCGCTAATCTGAAGGGGAGGCTTTTGCTTTGCCTCCCGCTGTACGCTGTGAGCACCGAGGCCCACAGTAAAATCAGTTGCCTTTTTCTTTTATTTTCCGTTCATATTGAGGAACCGAAAGTGTCACGTATCGAGACCGTGCACACCGTCGCAAAACGACCCCAAACGAGACAAAACAAGTGACAACATTCGCTGACTCAAGCGGGTCCAACATTTCAATAATCTCAACAGAGCTTCCGGCGGCCACCGCTCGGCGGCGCCACGGTACCTGGAAGTTGCGAATTTTCGTCGTTTTATACGGAACTTCGCTTCGATGGCTGCGCCCCTGCACAAGCTACTTGCTTCCGATGTACCATTTGCCTGGTCCTACGAATGTCAATCGGCGTTTGACCTGCTGAAGGGAGCCCTCACGTCAGACCCTGTACTATGCCATTTTGATGAGACCGCACCGACTCTCCTGCACACAGACGCTAGCGGCCGCGGTATAGGTGCTGTGCTTCTCCAACGCGACGACTCTTCCCGCGAGAGAGTCGTTGCATACGCTAGTCGCGTACTGACCCCTTCCGAGAAGAACTATACGATCACTGAGCAGGAGTGCCTGGCTGTGGTTTGGTCAGTACAGAAATTTCGTCCTTATCTACACGGCCGCCATTTCACCATCGTTACGGACCACCACGCCTTATGCTGGCTTTCTACACTAAAGAACCTCTCCGGACGCTTGGGTCGGTGGATTCTACGTCTCCAAGAGTATGATTTTGACATCATTTACAAGTCTGGCAAAAAACATCAAGACGCCGACGCTCTTTCTCGTTGCCCACTACCTACCGCTCCGCTCGACGCTCCCGCAACCGTTTTCGACAACACCTGCTCGGACGTCCCTTCTAGTTCAGTTACCTCGCTCGCGTCGATGGACCCGCCACCAGCCGATGACGATCAACCATTCAGCTCTCGCCAGCTGGCTGACCCGTACTGCCGGCGCATTATAGATCAGCTCTCTGCAGCATCCCATCCACCTAACGCGCGGCTTCGTCGTCAACTCTCGCAATTTAAGCTGGAGAATGGTGTTCTGTATCGTCACATTTACCACCCTGACGGTCAACTCTGGGTGCCCGTTTTACCACGCTCTCTTCAACATCATGTTCTTAACGCCTTTCACGACGATATGACAGCTGGCCATCTTGGCTTCCACAAAACCCACGACCGCATTCGAAGCCGTTTCTATTGGCCTGGCCTTTCAACCAGCGTAGCCAGGTACGTAGGTTCCTGCTCTTCTTGCCAGCGTCGCAAACTTCCGACATCTGCTCCTGCCGGCCAATTACAGCCAATTCCGTGCCCTACAACACCATTCGAGGTCGTAGGTGTCGACCTTTATGGGCCTCTTCCCGTCACTGGCGCTGGAAATCGATGGATAGTGACCGCCGTGGACCACCTCACGCGCTACGCTGAGACAACTTCAGTGATTACTGGTTCAGCTTCGGAAGTTGCTGACTTCATCCTTCACGCCATAATTCTGCGTCATGGTGCTCCCAGAGTACTCCTGAACGACCGTGGAAGGGCATTCTTATCACAACTGTTAAGTGAAGTCCTACGCGCTTCTGGCACTACACACAAGACAGCGTCTAGCTACCATCCTCAAACCAACGGCCTGACCGAAAGATTTCATCGAACCCTTGCCGATATGATCGTCGTCTACATTCAACCCGACCACAAAAACTGGGATAAACTACTACCATTTCTCACTTTCGCCTACAACACGGCCGTTCAACGCACAACCGCCTACTCACCATTTTATCTCGTTTACGGGCGTTCGCCTACATTTTTTCTCGATGTTTCTTTCTTCACCTGCAATGGCCATTTATCCCCGACTTCTTGCGAAGAATATTTTTCGAGGCTCGCGCAGTCTCGCCAGCGCGCTCGCATGAACACAGAAGCCACGCAACAAGCCAGGAAGCTCGTTTACGACACATCTCATCGCGTTGTCTCCTTCCGACCTGGTGACGAGGTACTGCTTTTGATACCACTTCGCACGCCTGGTCTGTGTGACAAGTTCCAGCCTCGGTTTATCGGCCCATACATAGTTTTGGAGCAGACTTCTCCTGTTAACTATCGCGTGACACCACTTGTCGTCCCTACTGACCGCCGTTACCGCACTACCGAGATCGTTCACGTTTCTCGGATGAAGCACTTCACGCGACGTTCCTCGTCGCCTTGACTTGCAGCGGCCAGGCTGGCCGCTTCCACGTGGGGGGAATTAGTGTAGGCATCTATTATGCACTTCTTCCTCATCTCTGTGGTATTGTAATCATCATCACGCGTTTGCCTTTCATCATCATCGTCTTTGGGGTGTTTGCTCTTGATCATCGTGGCCGTGGCGCTTGTTCACTCTCGACGTCGCGACCAAATAAACCTCGTTACGACTGAGACGTCATAATATGTCTTATTAGGGATCCTATGTTACGAGACTCCGTGCAGTCCTTTCGTTTTAGTGGAGTGCTGGAACGTTCAAGAACGTTTTCCCGCTTTGGAGCTCTGTGATCGCTCTTGCGATGAAAAGTTATAAATTGATTTTTATTACATTTATTACTGCTGCTACAAAATAAGTTTTGGAATATAAAATAACACATGCAAATAAAGCACAGAATAGCGAAATGATAGCTATATATGCGCCTGGTCTATTTACTCTGAGCTCGTCCGTTTCATATAAATGAAGTTTCCCCACATGCAAGAAGTAAAAAAATTCACTACTTGTCCCTCATAAAACATCTACAAATTGCTTGCCGCACATAAATAAAAAGCGCTTTTGTTTCGAGATAAAATGTGACACATATATGCATGCACAATGTATCTGGAACAAACTTCAAGGGACCCTAAGGAAAAAAAAGCAATTTTTCTATCATCAGTAAATTACACATTTACAATTCCAAAATCACCACGCTCGCCGCGACAAGACTCTTGGCAAACGAGAAGATGCGCTAAAAAAAATGTGGGTGGCGACGCCGTCTTGAAATTCGCGCAGCAGATTGTGTGACGTCATAGACCCTGACTGCGTCTACTGGGGCCTGCGTAGTTCGTAACAGGTAAAAATGAAGTACACTGAGCTCTGAGGGGGCCATAGACTTAACATACCAAGTTTCAGGACATTTAGTTGAGCCAATGGTCCCAAAATACGGCAGATACAGTTTGAAATTCGTGACGCCACGCGCGGCGACTTCAGCGCGAAATTTGAAAATGGAACTTTGACCTTGATTTTCTCCTCTAATAATAAACCCATGATGGTGAAATGAATGACATTCCAGTTCTCAGAGTACACTTTATCAGTCTTAACCAAATCAGTGTTTCACTTTATTGTTCCTTTAAAAACTGAGCAATGTCTAAGCCCGGCCCGACTCGAGCCCGCCAGCTCAAACCCAGGCCTGACCCTAAGCCCGGAGCTTCAGGCCCAAGCCCGGCTCGGGCCCGCCGTGAAAACTACTCTACCCGGCCCACGGGCCGGGCCTGGCTCGGAGTTAAGATTGGGTCGATGGTAGTGATCCCGATGGTTCAGATGATCGTGGCGACACGTTGAAGGACTGGACAGGCCCGTTGCTCAGCTCCTGGCAAACTTGAGTTTATTTACACATATGTACAGTTGCTTACAAAACAAACGCCGGGGCGGCCACTGAACAGCTCTCGCGACAACAACTGGGCTGGACCCGCACCAAGCGTTCAAGCCCTTAAGAGAAAATCTCTAAGTCCTTCGTCCCTGGATCAGAGTCGGCGCCAAGCACGACCTCTGTCCCCTCCGCAATCTCTCCGTCGAGCACCAAGCTCTCTCCTCCTCTCCTATTTCTTCCTTTAAATCCACCCTGTCTCGTCTGAGACCGCCTTACGGGACCAACCCTTTTTGATACTCCACCAATGAAGCAGAGAACTTTGTTTCTCTCAGAGACGTGTCTCCGCCTCCACGTTCCTACGCTTTGCTGCCCTCACTATGCGGCAAGCCAACTAAAACGCCATCAATCACATACACAGTCAACGTACACTGAAATGAACCACACCAACGTGCCCAGTTTACTATGCCGTCTCGAACCTTGTCTGCGACAAGATGCCGCCGCCTGTTGCAATTACTGCAAAACCACGTCGGTGCTCCTTCAGTGAGGACCGTCGCGACGGCGACACATTGTATACGTTGTCAGTCTCCGTGAGCTCGCTTCCGCCGTACGGGTGACTCCGCCGCGAAAGGAGCGGTCGACAAAAGGTCGCGGGGTTCGGCTACAAAGGCGCGGGTAGAGGCGAACGGCCTAATGGCCCTTCCGAGCGCCCCTTTTCCGTCACGCGCCGTCCGCGATTAGTCACCGTTGATCCGTACTGGGGAAATCGTCCCCCGAACATAACTCCTTCCAACCCAAGAATGTTGTATGTACACTTGTTGTACATTCAACTTCAAAATACCATGCGGGGGCGGGGGGGGGGGGTATTCACGCTCAAGGGCGCTGACAACGTTTCGAGATTGTGGTCCAGTTTCATCACCACTTAGGCAAGTAAGCAAATAACATCGCACAAAGACAAACACTAAACACGTTATAAAAGATTCCCCAACATCACTACCGAGCGTCATGCCGGATGCACCCCTTCCCAAATGTTTGTGTTCAGTCCAATGCATGAAGTCACGCATAATCGCACGAGGGGGGTTGTTACATCCACACGCACACACACACACCAAAAATGCACTCAAGCAGGCACACCCGCGCCTGTTTGGAACGTCCTCGCAGGTTGGACCCTGTACTGTACATTCCTTGAAGCACCATGACAATTAGTCAACATTTCGGCGCAATGCTGTTACTGTCTGGCTAATCTAAAAAAAAAACTAACATACTCTTACTTCACAACGGGATCCGTGTTAGGCCAAAAACAAAATTTACATTAACGGCCTCCCCTCCAGTCACAGCTTCCATTAGCAATCCCCGCTGTCCAACCGCGACAAGGCATCGACTCACTTATTAAGTGATTGGCCTTCGATCGGCCACCTTTCTACTCGCGAATTTCTGGCAGGTAAGGTGAGGTTGACAATGCTTTTTGTTGTCCGCCGCCATTGTTGGCCAAAAGAATGCACTACGAACGCGCCCTTTCGTTTTCTTTTCTGAAAAATGCCCACCGCAAGGTGCATCATGAGCGGGCTCCAGCATTGCTTTGCGACGTGTTTCAGGTAAGACAAGTTGATAACATTGCCTCGCGTTCAAGAGTTCCCGGTGGAACAATAACCCATCCATGAACATCCCGTGTGTACCCTCACGCGTCTGCCCCCATGGCAATAGCAGGAAGCTGTCCTCCCGTTGCTCTTTTGTCAACATCTCATTACCCGCTTCCTTCGCCGTTACGTGTCTTTCTGTCGCAGACCCTGTTCGCGATCCCGTTGAATCTGGCTGGTGCTCCGGCGTCTCCTGAACACCAATCTGACATTCCCGATCGACTTCCTCAGCAGCATTCTGCTCCGCTGTCACTATGTGAACCGCCAATTCCCGCGCTTCTCTTTGCGTTTGTTTAAGCTTTTCCAGCGTGTCTGGCGTTAATAGGGCATCTACTCCCTCCGCGAGTCTCTCGGTAACCGCGCACAGTTCCATAAGCTCCGGAGTAGTGCCTCCCTCTGGGATATGCAGTGCCAAAGGGACGTACATCAGGTCGACGGGGACAGCCTGCCCAAATGCCCCTCTCAAGCTCACTTTGCCTACTCCCTGTAGTTTTGCCCCTTCCGGAACTAATGCTTTCCTGATCACTGTTATGTCTGATCCTGAATCTAAGCACGCGGTGAACTTGCGCCCCGCACTTATCAAGTCGATCCATGTTAATCTTGAGACACCGGCATAACACCTTTCGGGGATTATGCTCTCCACTGCCGGTTCACACACTACCCTCGCGGCGAGTCTCTCCGTAGGGAAACGGTCTTGTCCCTGTTCCGCGGGTGGAGGTGTCGTTTGCGAGCATTGCCACCGATAGTGTCCGCTCTCGCCGCATGCATAGCATCGGACACCCGTTCTTTCGTTTCCCTGCGATAGCCTGTCTGACGTGCGGCGATCGAACCTTTCACCATTCTTCGAACTACCGTTGGCTGTTTTACCTGACTTTCGATTACTCGTGCTCTCGTCATATTTCTGCGCCAGTTTCGCCAGGTCATGAGGTCTAAGCCATTCCGCCGTCTCGTGCTGTAGCACGTATGTGCGCATGTCTTCGCGCATCAGCTGCTTGACCCGGTCTGAAATGATCAATGCCCGCAGCTCCTGAACATTACTGACCTCTCTACTACGGATATAATAATCAAGCAAAATCTCGAGCCTAGTGGCAAACTGTCCCCACGTCTCAACTCCTTTCCGGCAGGCATAAAGGCGGCGTTTGTACTCCTCAGGGGTGAGCTTTAGTTCATGCAGGACGAGGTCGCGAACCTCCTGGTATGAAAGTACTCGGTTCTCAGCTCGATTTGCCACCAATGTGCGGCTATTTTCATTCAAAAATGGCACTATGATAGCGCCTTGTACCTCGTCAGGGATCTCGCAGCTTCTCAGCATGTTTTCAGCGCTCCGGAACCACGCCGGCACCAGCTCATCGGAAACCGGCACTGGCGGAAGAACTGCTCGCAACTGATCCGCATACCGCGCCAAACCGCACCTGTCGCTCCGCCCCACTTCATTGCTCGCGTGCGATTGAAGCTTCAATTTTTGCAGCTCGATTTGGAGCTTTAGCGCTTCTATTTCCAGCTCCTTTACACGAACTTGTACAGCTGGATCGGCGCTTTCTACAGCACGCACATGTGCGCTATCAGTATCTACCGATGCCTCATCACGATCAAGCTCGTGGTTCTCACTAGTCCCATCTGCCCTCTGACTTCTCGTCACCCTAGTCGCCATGGTGCTCCCGGAGGAAACAGAACAGGGACCCACCTGTGATTTCTGTCGGTAGCTGCGTCGCCACGCTGGCTCCTCGTCGAGGCCTCAGTCAGCAGATCATGGGAGCCGCTTTCCAATGTACGTGGACGTATTCGTACTGTTCAGTCTCTGCCTTCTTGTTTGGGACGACGGTCGATCGTGCGATGCCTCTCGCAATCCTCGTCGCTCCAGCAGTCACCAGCCGCTCCGGGTGAGGTGTCAATGTCCGGGGGGAGGACGCTGCCGATCTTGACTGCAGCTCAGTTGATTGCCGCACTTGGTGTTGTCTCACGTTCAGCCTTCTCGAACTGCATACTTGCATGCACCGTTCCGAGGTACCCTTTTTTTTTTGCTTATTCGCCCCGCCTTTCTTTGCTTTGGTTTACGTGTGTATACACAGGACTGCAGGATGTCTCATTGTCCTCCAGGAAGCCGCCACGTCATCCTGTCGACTGCGCCAGTTAAGATTGGGTCGATGGTAGTGATCCCGATGGTTCAGATGATCGTGGCGACACGTTGAAGGACTGGACAGGCCCGTTGCTCAGCTCCTGGCAAACTTGAGTTTATTTGCACATATGTACAGTTGCTTACAAAACAAATGCCGGGGCGGCCACTGAACAGCTCTCGCGACAACAACTGGGCTGGACCCGCACCAAGCGTTCAAGCCCTTAAGAGAAAATCTCTAAGTCCTTCGTCCCTGGATCAGAGTCGGCGCCAAGCACGACCTCTGTCCCCTCCGCAATCTCTCCGTCGAGCACCAAGCTCTCTCCTCCTCTCCTATTTCTTCCTTTAAATCCACCCTGTCTCGTCTGAGACCGCCTTACGGGACCAACCCTTTTTGATACTCCACCAATGAAGCAGAGAACTTTGTTTCTCTCAGAGACGTGTCTCCGCCTCCACGTTCCTACGCTTTGCTGCCCTCACTATGCGGCAAGCCAACTAAAACGCCATCAATCACATACACAGTCAACGCACACTGAAATGAACCACACCAACGTGCCCAGTTTACTATGCCGTCTCGAACCTTGTCTGCGACAAGATGCCGCCGCCTGTTGCAATTACTGCAAAACCACGTCGGTGCTCCTTCAGTGAGGACCGTCGCGACGGCGACACATTGTATACGTTGTCAGTCTCCGTGAGCTCGCTTCCGCCGTACGGGTGACTCCGCCGCGAAAGGAGCGGTCGACAAAAGGTCGCGGGGTTCGGCTACAAAGGCGCGGGTAGAGGCGAACGGCCTAATGGCCCTTCCGAGCGCCCCTTTTCCGTCACGCGCCGTCCGCGATTAGTCACCGTTGATCCGTACTGGGGAAATCGTCCCCCGAACATAACTCTCGGTTTATCAGGTGGCCCGGGCCTGTGCAGTCCCCTAACGTAGATAGAAACGCTCGAAGTGCCAAAGGTTCGCTAAGAAATTCTCCGCAATTAAAAGGGGCATTCATAAAGCAAGAAAGAAAAGGTAATTTAAATTCTTATCAAAGCTAAAGTAAACGTAATATAAAAAGTACGGGCGGCAGACGCTCCAACTTCCCTTGGCTGGCCGTCATTCATCAGAGCATAAGCATCGCCAGAGCGTGTGGGAAATTCGGAGCCTGAAAACCAGAGCGCCGCAGGTCGTTCTGAAACACCACAAGTGTGCAATTTTCACATTCAACTTTTATTCACGGTAACCAGGGCTGGGCAGAGATACTCAGAAAAGTATTCCGGAATACAGATATCGAAATACATGAACTGGAAGCCTAAAATACAGATACTGAGGTACATTTGCTTTTAACGTAACGGGATATTTCGGAGATACTTTTGCAATAAGACGAAAAAAGTATTCCGGAATACAGTTACAGCGATACAGATACTGGAATACTTTTTTTATTTGAAGGATGCTCATACTGCGCAAAGACACTTATCAGTGCAGCATGATGTTGTAATTAAAGTTACAGTGCATCGAAACGTTCAGTTCATTTATTTATTACAGTACCCTCAGCGCCATTAAGACATTGCAGGAGAGGTGTGGACAAAGTACATAATTAGCAATAATGACATAATTACAGGTATCAATTGCAATAAAAATACACTATTTCACAGAAACAGTAACAAGGATTGGACACCGAAATCGACATACTTGGCGAACAAACTAAGCTATGCTAGAAATAGCACACTTTAAGCAAATCACTCGAGTCACTAATGAACACCAGTGAATTGAGAAAAAGTATGCATTTACTTTGCACATAAGATCTGCTTTGCTGAGAAGGTTGCTGTGTGAGCATCTGAAATAGGCTGTCTTCTAACAGCGTCGGTTCAGCCTCAGCACAAGACTCACGAAAGAAAAAAAGTCTGTCTACCTCTGAAGGCGAGCACAAATTCGTTTTATAGTGAATAAATATCGCCTTCATAGCCGGATTGCCCTGCAGCGTGGCGATATCTCTTCTCGGGTTACCTAGATATCGAAACGCTTCCGCCCTCACTTGGGTTGTTCTGACTGTTCAGAATCCGAAGTCTGTCCCCATCTTCGGAATCCTAAGGCGTCTGACCCTGTCGGCTTCAATGAAGCTGTCACCACCACCGACGCTACCAGCACCCATTTCAGAAAGCCGCAACAGGCGGCTCCGGCGGTGGGGGAGCCTGCTACCACAAAAGACCGATTCACGCATGTAATCAATTAGGAACGCACCTTGACATTGGAGAGGTGGCTGAAAGCGCGTCAAAGATAGCCATCTTCTAGTCCCTTCCGCGCGACTACGGGAACTGCTTTTGGAAGTGCCGCCGCTTTGAGAACTGAATGCACGCGAAGCATTGCAAAGCCTGTTCCAAGGCGGTATCCGCGCGGGGGGTCGCGATGTAATAGCTTGCCACCTGAAAAAAATTAGGCGTGCTGCACTGACCTTGAGAGACAGCGACTTTCGTCGGCAGAGGCCGACAACACTGCCCCCGCGATTCTGCCGTCTGCGGCGTCGCGCGCTTTACCACATGGACCATTCTGTGCTTGAGCGGAAACCATCGTCGCCCTATCTGTCGGCCACCGGCGGCGCGCCTTTGCTTGTCTTGGCACAAAAAAAAAAACGTCATTCCCCCATTGGAAAGAGGCCTCAACTCATTTCCGACACAAAAAAACAATGTAACGAGATACCCATGCCCAGCATAGTATCGCGATACAGGCGATACATCGTAAATGTATTTCACTACTGAGATACAAATACATTTTTCAAATGTATCTCGATACAGAAATACAGATACTCAAAAGTATCTCTGAAATACTATCGCGATACTCTTGTATCGCAATACTGCCCAGCCCTGACGGTAACCCTCAAACGTTACTGGTAGAGGTATTTGAAGCGCAATCTACGAACTCCTAACTCTCTTCAACCCCATCTCCGGCGGGATCAACTCCCTCTCCTCCGGGAGTATTTTTCAGGGACTCTATCCGGGAGGCGCGCTTTCCGCCGCCTTGCTGGCGCCACCGACTTTGAAATCCGTTAGAAAGTTTCGTGTCTGGCGTTGGTAGGGCGTGCGTTAGCCGTCGTCGTTCGTCCGTTTCATGGTGCTCGCTCGCTGTGTACTTGTGCGCCGCGATGTTTTACGACTCGCGCTGTTCGTGCATCGTGCTTTGTTGCTCGAATAGTTGCAGAACAAGTCCCGGAAGAGGGTGCCGGACACCAAAAGAACGACAGGTGAGCGCGTCATTTTGTCGCGGTTTTCATTGTGTCAATTTGAATTCACGTCCATACTGAGTAGCGGTTTTCTGCAGTGGGCTACAGTTAATGTTTTCAAAAATAACTGATTTGAAAAGGGCACGATGCTGCGTTTGCATCGTCATACGTACAAGCAGCGGACATGAGGCACATGCGACGTAACTATAGTTACAGGTTTACAACTCTCACAGAACCGCGTGCTTGAATGTGTGCTTTGCATTTGTCTCCGGTTAATTACTCGTCATTGCCTACGACCGCGTTTCTGAAGCTCTACGTAGATGTATGAAAACTTGTACTGCTCTGAGACGAACAAACGAGTTTACTTTTGCACGAGTCGACGGCGCTCTTTATCTGACTGGAACTTGTCACTTTTCTTAAGGATGGAAACGTTTTTAAAGTATTCGGGAAGGCCACACAGCTGATCGATGCGCCCAGAGAAAAGCTGAAGAATTGCAGAATCGGCGCAGTTCAAGAAGAGATGCCATGAATTCTCCGATATCTTCTGTTCATTTTCTGCGTGTTTATCATCTCTAGTTATACGATAATCAACGTTTTCGGAAATGTAGTCAATAAAGTGCGGCCAATATTAGTTGTGTTATATATAGAGATCATTTTAACATTTTTAAAACGATCTTTACAATAATATTCTATTTTTAGGTATTTCTACTGCTTTCATTGTTTCTGCATTGCAGTGAATGTTCACTTTTGTTAGTCATCATAATTTTGTGCAATATCGTGCGCATATATCAGGAGCTGTTCTGCACTTTTGTCAGTATAAACACTGTTTTTATATGTGCATGTGCCCTAGTGTTATGTTCTGTTTTGTAGATGTGAAAGCATCTTAGCTCGGGGCAGTGTCCGTTTTGCGGCGTCCGCACCCGTACTGCGCATGCGCCAACTTTCCCACCTCTCCTCGCGTGAGCGCGAGGGGGTGGGGTGGAGGAGGTGGCGTGAGCGCTGGCTCCGCTTTGTTTCTCCTCTCCCGTTTCTCTCTCCGCCACAGCTGTGCGCTCGTATATAATGCGGCGCGCGCTCGCTCCCGTTGCACTCTCCTTCGTAACGGCGCTATGGACGCTCGCGAAGCTGAACGTAAACGGCAACGCCGGCAAGCGAATCTCCAAGCTGCGAAAGCGCGCGTTCGCTGTGCTTCCGTCATTCTCTCTCTGTGCAATGGTGTGCGAAACGCCATGAACAACGTCAACGTCGGTGCTAGTTGCTTGGGCAGCCGAACAGACTCCTAGGCTCGGGAAGCCGAACGTAAACGTCAGCGTCGGCAAGCAGTAATTCAAACGCCTCGACAACCACCGTCTCATAAGTCACATAAGAGAAACGGAAACTCGATGCGCACCTCCCGCGATGCTTTCGCATCCCACCGTGTTTGCCCGTAGGGGGATATGATGTGTAATTTTTATTCCACTGTTACTTAAGTTCTTAACTGTGCCGGGAACTTCCGTGTTGTTTAGTAATCATGAACACAGTGAACTCACGCTTACTCTAGGGCAATAAAGACAACTGTGTACTAACGCAAATTAATTTTGACTGACAAATCAATGAGTATACAGGTATGTACAAATAAAACCCATGCTCTAGGCAATTAAGAAAATAAGCAAGGACCTAGGTCACGGCTTGTCAGTCACCCATAAAAACACAAAACCTCAGCCTCATGCAGCTTGATTGATGGCCTACTTAAACTGACGTATACATTCTTTTTCATACGGAATGCCAGTATTTTTGCTGTCTTACAACATTTCACAGCGTCTGCAGCGAAAAACGGAAGTAAATGCAGATGTACACAAGCAATGTTTGACAGCATAAAAGAGTGACGTAGTCAAGTGAAAGTTTCGAGCACAGCTTTCTGAACAGCAGCGTAATCTCAAGACCTCTGTCACAATCGACGTCTCCATATAAGAGACAAACTAACTCTCTCACCCAAAACAAAATTTCTACGAGGCTCCAACTACACACTGGCCGCCATATCACTGATTGCGCATTCGTGCATAACTCCTGAATTTCCAACTACCTTCTCCTTGCAAAACATAAATGTACAGTAGATGGTTTGGTATGTGACACTACAACATCTCGTCGGTATGTGACTCTCAATACAAGGTGAACTAAGAGCATTGCGTAGGGTGTCCTTTTACGTGTTCGCTAGCTCAGCGTTTCATGCGTGACTGCGGCAGTTTTTACTACCTAAAATTGGGGGTCGCATACGAGACTGAATCTTCAACGTCGAAATTTATTCAGCACATTTTCAGGAACTGGCTCTCGATTCTCTATCGCGTCTCTGAATTTTGACTCCCTTCAACTCTTTTCACCCACTCTTCCACGCACTCAATGAAGCGGTAAGAAAAAAAGAAGAAAATAAAAAAGAAAGACCACCTCAGAGTGCAATATCCGGACCGGAATCACTTTGAAACTCGAGGATCACAGGAAGTGGACCGCATAAGCGGTAAAAGGCGGCAGCAACATAAGAGACGCTACGCTGGAACAACAAAAAAAAAAACATAGACAAGCAAACATGCAATCAGACGAAAAACAAAGCAAATAACCAAACAGAACAGACAGACATACAGAAAGACGAACGAACCAACAAGAACACAAACAAACAAATAAACAAACAACAAACAAACAAACAAACAAACAAACAAATGCTACGACCGTTAGTGATGAAAGTGCCCAAAAAAAAAAGGAAAACGTACGGAACAAATACGGAAATGGTCAGTAGACGGGCGGTCAATCAATGCGGCGGCCATCGATTCGTGGACGCTCGACGGTGTCCGAGATATCTGTTGCTCTCCGCCGGCGATTCTGTTCAGTGTCTTTTGAAATGGCGTTTCACCGAAGTGAGGCGGCTCATTCAGTCTTTCGTCTTTGTCTGAAAGGTGTTTTGGGTGGAGAAAAATAAATTACATAGATGGTATATACAGAAAAGGCGCAGGTATATATGTCCAGGATCAAACTACGAATGCAAGGGGCACTGCAGTAGATGCTTGGTTTTCTAAACAGGGTGCATTCAAACACGCATTCCATTTCTGTATTTTCTCTCTTCTTGCTTTTTTTTTGTCAGGGCTCTAAAAGAAGCTTTGCTATATGAGAAATGCTTTTTTTTTCATTTCAAAAGCCACGCCTTTAGCTTGTAACCGATGTTTACACTTACTCAAACACACTCGTTTCGTGCAGGTACAGTCCAACAGAGAACGGTAGCGCAACTCGAATTTTGTCTACTTGATAGTTACTGCGCGGCACACTTACACACAAACTGAAAGAAAGGGAGATGACGTAACATAACTATCGCCGGTGTAATCCTTCATGTTTTTTTTTCTTTCTTTTTGCTACAGCCCTCTATCATAACGGTGAATACTTCACGTAGTAAAATTGAATGTGAGCCAATACAATTATAAGCGAGGTATTTATTTTAGACGGATACATACAGTGACGACGACGTTAATACGAAATCACATAACCGTGTGGTGACGCTCGTTTTTATTTTGTTGCTATTAGCCTTAAAGTCATAGGCGTGCGCAGGGTTCTACATGAGGGGGGGGGGGGAAGGGGAGGAGGCAAGTTTAACCCCAGTGCCCCCCACCACTCCCCCCGTTGATCGCGTCCGAAAGAATACAAGCTCCGCCATATGGACGCAAAGATGAAAATGAAGCGATGACGTACCTCTCACAAAGGCCTGCCACTGGTCCTCGGCTTTCCGGGGGCGCATGCGGGAAGTAAGCAGTCTTTCAGAGGGGGTCAGGTGACCATTCTCGTCAAAAAGCACGCTTAGCCATAACCCTACGCATTAAAAATGGCGTCAGAAGTACGACAGCGAAAATGTATGGGGCGGAATTTTCACCTCCCTTCTCTTGATTAGGGGATGTGACCGTGTGACCGTACCCCTTCACATTCCGAGAAAATGATTAGTTTTTTCAGTCACCAAGCAAAACGATGTATAGAAATAAACAAAAAAGTTCAATATATAAAGAATAACGAACGAAAGTGTAAGAATACTGAATGGTTACTCCTTTCGAACAAATAGGGATTCGTGAATATTAAATATATTATCAGCACCTCCTCTTATCGCTCATATTGCGTTCATTTATTCGTGAATAACTCAGCCGTTTAAATTCGGCAAAACGAAGTATGAACTCGCAAGCGTGAAAAATAAAACAGCACGATATCACTGTGGTGAACACTCACGTATACCACGTGCACTCTTGAATATCGCATTTCACGACCTTTTTGTATAAGATAATAATAAAATAATGACAATGCGGCTATCTGGGATGTTCTGGTGGTGCATGAATAAATGCAAGACGAGGATATTCTAACAAGCCATTTGTTCTTTTTGGAAGATACGAAAAACAAAGTTGAACGTTTTTTCTTATTGTATTATGATCATACACGCCACACTTTTTGTACGCACTCTCCAGTATTCATGTTCCGGCGCGACCCCTCGTGAATTATTCACCAGCATATTATTTGTATGTACTCGAGGTCCGCGACGTTAGGAAAGCAATTTTTTTCTGGAAAAACGCCTTAGAAATGATCACCGCCTGCAAACCGCTTCCTGGCAGAGTCCAGAATTCATCACTTCATTTCTCAGCAACGGGACCGCCACAAATGCATTATGGAGATTGGAGTGCCCTTTTACATATCGCCAAAGGCAGTAGTTGTGGCCATTTGAATTTTCAATTCTTAAGCATCTTGCCGAGCAATTGTTGTGATGCCTTCCTGTTTTCGTGGCAAAAAATTCACCGCGACTTTCATAAAACCTATAAGGTCGGTGAACTCCGCGATGTGATTTTGTTCTTTGAGAATGGTAACCACTTTCATATAAGCGGTAACGAATACACAAACTGGGAAGCCATATTGTCTCGTCGACTGCAACGTTTTGTTCCAACGAATTAATGTCTATGCGATCGAAAATACAACAGAGTCGAGGTCTTCGCAAAATCGGCAACGCAGTTTCGACATCGATTGCACTTAAGGACTTACGGTTGAAATGTTCAGACTATCTTTGTAAGGCTTTTAAAGAATAAACTTAGTGCCAAGTCCGATAGGGGTCTCCATCGGGCAGATATTATGCTTCACAAAGTGCGCGAGCATAGAGCGGTAAACTATACAGCCAAGACGGGTCGATACCCTGCGCAAAAACAGTGATTCCGCTCCCGACGGAGCTGGCCGATTGGACAGAGACGAAGCGTCGTCTGCTCGAGCGGAAAGATCGCAGACGACGACACGACATGCGAGAAGACGACGTTTCGCTGTTGCGCCGCAATCTTCTCTGCTTCTTTCCTTAACCGCGTTGCCATCGCGTCAAGTCGAAACAGAGGGGACGGGCACAGTCGTCGCTCAATAGCTCGCTGCTATCAGCTAGGGGCCACGCTTCCTCGGCGTCATTATGGGGAGTGACCTCTTGAAAGTTTAACAAGGAGGCGGGCATTAGGGAAACATTAGGGAATGGCTCTTCCCTCCCCGCCTATTCTCCCCTCCCTACTTCCCAGCTGTCCCTTCTACAGCCCTTGCACACTGTATAAGCAGGAAGACAAAGAAGAAGAAGACGAAGAAATGGAAGAAAGAGAACACCGATCATCATCACACTGCCGTGTTCCGGTCGCCAACAACACACACCTACTATAGCGCTGCTAATGTCAGTGTTAACAAATATCGCACGGTCCCTTATGCGTTCGCCTTATACGACTTCAAGGGGAAATCCATGTTCTTCTTTTTCTTCCCAGTCGGTTGTATTGATTCGACCCCCCCCCCCCCCTTTCGAGAGCTTTCTGCACCTGACGTGGTTTTACACATCCTCCGAGATACGAGGCATTGCAAGCTTTCTGCACCTCACATGGTCTTGCACTGCCTCCGTGATCGGCCAGCTTTTGACTAAGTGACAATGTTGTGCGCTGACGTCATGACACTTCGCAAATTTTCGTGGCGATCTGCGGTGTCATGAGGCCGTGACAACGTGACGGCATGCATGACGTAATGTTACATTGAGGTCATGGGACTTTCAGTACGTCGTCGGCCCACATGCACGCACTTGAGCATCACGTGACTTTTGACCTACTTTTATTACTTTGTTTTTTCTTTGCATCATTCGTGTTGGCACCGCCGTCTCGCGACGTCTCGTCGCGTCTCGCCAAATCTCGATAGTTATTGGCTCGACGACTCACACAAGGCTTTGGAGTTAAAAACAGCGCGCTCGCAACGCTTCCGACAGAGGGGCGAATGTAGGCGAATGAACAGCACTCGATCTCGAACGCTGGCGTCTCCATAGAGTTTCCTACAATACTTACTAGAGGGAACTCTGGCGCTAGTGTCTATGGGAGCTGCAACGCATGACGCTTCAGCCAGCATG
The DNA here is from genome assembly GCF_013339695.2 of Rhipicephalus sanguineus. Lineage (NCBI taxonomy): Eukaryota > Metazoa > Arthropoda > Arachnida > Ixodida > Ixodidae > Rhipicephalus > Rhipicephalus sanguineus. Next base: position 67,117,433 of record NC_051184.2, on the reverse strand, counting down.
GGAATGATGGGTAGTGCACAAATTTGTCTAAACTTCGTTCTTTCGGCTCCGTTTGGCTCCGCGTCGGCTGCGTCCGCTTTGTCGCAAAACTAAATTCAGCAAAAGTCAGCAGTTCCGCTTCACCACTTTAACTTTTTTAGGCTAATCAAATCAAACCTGGTCACGGAGTTCACAACGGTCTATTCTTTTATCCGAAACAAACGCCAAAACACAGCAGTAAACAAAGCCACAAGTACGTTTGCAGCCACAAGCACGAAGACTTATAGGCAAATTTGTGTACTACCCATCATTCCCATGGTAGCTGAACGATCGCAGCGCCAGAGTCCCCGCTAGTTAATTTTAGAAAACTCTATGGGCGTCTCCACTTATCGCCTGCCGTCGCACGTGCATGACGACAAGAGCGCCACATCGACGAATAAAACAGCGGACGACGCGATATCTGGCGCACTCTCGCTCGGTGCGTATATTACATCAAAGATTATTTTCTGTACAGCCAAGCTCATACGAAAACATGAACCAAATTCGGAAAGAACAGGCGCGGGGGTAATTATCGACTCGTTTTTAAAAGCGTACTTATCGATTTCGTTTCGCGTCGAAACAAAACGGGGAAGCTTTGCAACCACTCCACAAGCGCTGCATTCGATTATCTCCTGCAAAAGTGGAAACCCCTAGGTGCAGTTTCATGTCTGCGCGCAGCAAACACACCAAGCTCCAAACACGCAGGATACGCACTACGTAGAGTGTCCCGAACACTGCTGCACAGATAAGTGAAAGTAAGGCTTTACTTTCAGTTCCAGCCGCTGATGTCGTCTCGTCCCGGAAGAAGCACTCGCGTCCGCCAATCATTAATCAAAACGAGGCTGGCTCCGCTTAGAGACCTGCGATCGAAAATGGCCTAAACTCGGAAAGGCGTCATCAATGAAACATCAAACGCGAATGATTCCTCTAATCTGATGGGTTCATGTTATCGATACGAGTCAACTGCATGCCCCAGCTCCGCTTTCTGGCTTCTGTCTTTCCTATTACATGAAAAAAAGAAAGATTCAGCAGATCCCGTGCACTGTGTGAATCGATCTTAGCCGGGTCCGCCGCGGTAATACAGTGGTTACGCTGCTCGGCTGCTGACCCGACCGTCGCGGTTTCGATGCCGGCGGTCGCATTTCGATGGAGGCGGAATGCTAGAGGCCAGTGTACTGTGCGATGTCAGTTGCTTTTGAAGAACACCAGACGGTCGAAATTTCCGGAACGCTCCACTATGCGGCTTGGTTTTGGCCATTCTGAAAGTGCAAACCGACAAGGAACCAACGCCCACCTTTGTATCCAGCGAGACACTCACTTCTCACAAAACGGCTGAATTCCTCCACGCACCTCTCATTGGCTCCCTTTTCGCAAGACCTCATTCTACCCTCCTTGGCGCTCCTCTCATTCGTTCACTCGTCAGTCTTCACTCTCGGCACTGCGAAGCCCACCCCTTCCTACTGAGCCTCCCTTTTGCCACACGGCGATGTCACGAGATCAGCGCTACGCCATTGGACGAGGAAGCCTCGACTAAGAACCGCTTCGCCGTTAAAGGGCCCCTCACCAGGTTTGAACATTTTGAGCTGACAGGTGCAATGCATACACTGGGCGTTCACGATCACGTCTGCCAAGATTTGCGACGCTGAGCGCCTCTCGGAAAGAGGTGAAATTTCAAGGTGAACGCTGCTTGCCCTTGCTTTCGCAGGAGCGCCCCCCCTTCCCCCCCCCCCCCCCCCCAAAGATGGATGGAATGACGTACATCAAGAAATGACCCTACAGAGTTATCTGTGCTTTGACGTCGCTCCCCTACGTAAACATTTGTGCTCTCACGTCGCTCACAGTAGCACGTGACACTGCGAGAATTATTCCAGGCGACATGCGTAGTTTGTGTAATCTGTTGCTTGAATAGACTAATGAAAGTCGAGCAAAAGAATAAAACACACAAACGAAGTATTTTTCTTTTTTACTTCGAATCGCAGCGAGATGCGAGACCAATCTGCCTTCGTTTCGCATGCGTTCGTGTTCCGGCCGTTTCTGCGTCGTGCAGGCGCCTGCCCTGCCTGACAACGCTTGGCGCGTTTCTGGTGCGTCGTCCCTGACAGCATGCAGTTCCAGCGATGCGACGCGGTGTATCACGGTAAGCTTCTGTTATCTATGCCAGCCTCTACAATCATGCGCGCACTGAGGGATCCATCCCACAGAAACAGGCAGTTTACTACAGAGGACGCCGACAGAACACAACACCGCTCACCTGCTCGGGCTGGCACGTCATGCGCACGTGACCTTGCGTGCGCATGACGTGTTGATGCGTCTGCGTCGTGTGATCCTTATGCTCCGGTACCGATGAGTGCAGGGAAGGAATTTGACTTACGAAGCCTACACGGGGCGTGTGGCAAGGATTTCAAGCTCATCTCCTCGCATCATGGTTTTGCCCCGCTGCAAAACATTGGATTCTTAGCTCGTAATGAACCAATTTGACAAATTGTTGACGTACAACGCTCTTCACTGGGCACGCAACAACTTCCATTGTCTAACTACAATTTCTTTTGTAACCTGATGAGGGGCTCTTTAGAAAACAGAAAAGGATATATTTAATATCACATAATCACAAGAACACAAAGGAGCAGCGAAACCAAAGAAAATAAAAAAAGAACCGAAAAGAGCAGATAAACACACGGAAAACACAGGCGAATCAATGCATACACCGCAGTTCGTACAGCCTTCACTTGGGGTGGAACTCGCGGTGAGTTTACTTCGTGCCCCTTGCGGCCAATGTGAGCGACCTTGGGATGTCCACTGAGGGCTACGCAGCTCCCTCAGGTCATTGGATGGTGCCTATAGAATCTCGATGACCGCAGTGACCAAGACGGTAGCAAAAGAGTGACACAGTGTAATAATAATAATATCTGATGTTTTACGTCCCAAAACCACGACATGATTATGAGAGACGCCGCATTGAGGGCTCCGGAAATCTCGACCACCTGGTGTTCTTTAACGTGCACTGACAACGCAGTGACACCGTGTAACCCGGGTACTATTGTCGGTTACGAACTAAATAAATTTAAGCTCAGGCCACAGCCGTCGTTGTCTCACCTAGAAATAATTTGCATAAGTCGCATTTGCTCGTTCGCGTGACGTCGAGATCTTTTAGCGTATTTCTGGCAGGACGCGTGTTCTTGTCGCTACTTTTTGGTCGAAAACTTGGATTTCTTGGCCAGTTACAGCAAACATTCCGACATTACTGCTGAGCCAAACATTACTTATTATTTATTTAATTACGTTTAAGCAGGGACGACTTTAATAATTTAGTTATGTTTTAAGCAGGGACGTCAGGCTTTTAATTCTTACTAAGCATAGTGCTCACATCAGCAGCGAAAAAGTAGTTAAGGTTAGAATGGGAACCACCTAGCACGACTCTCTTTCGCGAATGAATGGCTGGCAACCCTGGTTCTGGGGGCGGAGCTTATATGTATTCGTAGGCCTACAAGTTCTCTACTATGGGAGAGAAGTAAACTGTCGCAATCAATTCTAAAGTATGAACAATTGCGGCAGACTTACGGAACACAACGTGCGTTCTGTGACTATACTCATTTTTTTTTTTAGAAAAAGTTTATTTCATCGTAGGACGTTACGAACATTTAGAAACAGTAGAGAAAGAAAAATGCTATACTGTCAATGGGGTCATCGGATGAAATGCTGCTCCATCAATTCCTTATCCCATAACCTCTACAAGAGCACGGGCAGCATTCGCACCTAACTTATTTTCACGCCTGCTGAAAGCGTAAGAGTCACCTAAAAATTGTGCATAAAAACCAGTGTATTGAACACGGCGCGAGAATTTTGATCGGAACAATCTGTAGAAATGATATCACAATACATTCTGGTCCATGTTTCGCACGTAGAAATGCGACGTTGTTCAGCGATGGAGTTGAGATCGCGAAGAGCTTTTCGTAATCACCGCCACTCTACACATAGAAATTAACTTTTCCGAGACACTGCGTGAGGCTTAATTAGTGATGGCCCATTCATTCCATGCATTTACGTTCTTGGTTTGGTCTTCCATGTGGTAAGTACGTACTTCGCTAATCGCGACGCTCTCTCAAGGACTCTGTTGTTGGCTAAGATTTAGGAAGGCTTCCGGAGGCGATAAGGTTCGAACAAAACGCGCGTCAGTTGTCCGTGCTTGCGTCCCGTGTTGTATAAAATGAAAAAGGATAACGACAAAATAAAGGGATAAAGGATAACGAAAGTGCATATAGGAACCCCGAAAATAAGACACATTGAATAAGAATGGGCGCTTGAGCTTCGCCTTTAAGAGTAACGCCGACGCCGGAATTTCTGCGAAATGAGCCCTTGAACGCTATCGCGTTAAAATTAAATCTTTAACAATATTTAATTAGAATGTAAATGAAGTGAAACAAACTTAAAAAAATATTCGCAATCCCTTCCCCAATAGGGGAAACGGGGGCAAGCGAACCTTGGCTTGGGCGTGCGTGACGTACTGCCTTTTTTCCTTTATTTTTTCTTTCTTTCTTTACAGTTAGCGTCCTTCCCCTGAACGCTGTTTGCGGGCGGAATCATCGTGGCGTCTTTCATGTTCTTTCCACTGTTCGTCAGCCTGTAGAACGGCCCAACGAAAGGACCATCACGCGATCACGGAAACGCGGGTTGGGATTTCAACATTCCGGATTTTCCTGAAATGTGCAATTCCTGATATCGACTTTACACGTCGTCCAGCTGATCAATTTTATAGTCCACCAACACGAAATATAGCAATGAAGAGCGTACAGCAAATTTACTGCTTCCCTTTTTTTTTTTTTTTTCGTTCCGTCGTTGGTATACACGCGGACAACATTTCTTGGCAATGAAGGGAAAGCTACGGGGGCGGACCGTCTGCACATGTACTGCTACGCGAAGTAGTCCGGTTTGGCGCGCGTCTCGTAACGCCGTAGAAAGTGATGGCCAGCGTTGCATTTAGACGCAAACGCTGCTTAGCGTCTAAGGTACGGGTAAAAGGCGCGACTTTTGAACGCACGCAAAAATGCAAAGTGACAGCGCATAAAGTAAAAGAAATACAAATATCTCGCTTGTGTGCGCTGCGTTCCGTCTCGAAAAGCTGCATGTAGAACATGAAGGAGTATTTTATATATCTCACGCAGAAAATACGGACGCAATTGTGGGACTACATTCATTAGCGGTAGGATACGTGCATTGTGGCTCTGTAGCCTTCGCTTCATTGCCAAGAAAAGTTGTCCGCGAGTATAGAACGCATTCACATGCTTCAGTTCAGTTCACATTGGGCAAGCTTGGGCAAGTGGTCTAGTGTATTGTGCCTAGTGCCTAGTGTCGGAAAACGGGTACCCGCGTTCAAACCCAAGCCTCGGATGGAGAATTTACTGTTTATTTATTATTTCTTTGGTGCGCGCTCGCCAGCTATGGATGAGTAAGGTTTATTGGAACGTGACCAGCTACACAGGTCAGTCAAACAAGGTTCGCTTGAAAACAAGTTCGGCACCATGTTGTCTTCTGTAACACGTCAAGGCAAAAGCCTGCGGTGCACTTCGTAATGCATTGGAATAGATTATTATTATTATTATTATTATTATTATTATTATTATTATTATTATTATTATTATTATTTGGTATGGATACATAGAAACCACGAAGACACAAAGGAAACACGGAGGGAACAGGCCGAAAACTGCCACCGAAAGGGGCACAATGCCTGACATTAGCGGACTATACTTATTGCAACACTAAGCGAACGCAGTGTTAGAGACACGTATCAAGTTACCGCGACGTTCTAAGTCGATTACACTGTTCTTTGCATCCTTAAGCTTTCTGCACGTCACGTATTGTTGCACTACTTCCAATCAGCCTACCTTTGACCAAGCGGCAATGTCATGTGATGACGCCATAGCATGACGTCACGATGACGTCATAATCACGTCACACAATTCTGCTATATGTGACGTCACACGGTGACGTCACACCATGGCGTCATTGGTGACGTAGGTCACGTCGGTTTTTGGGCCACCTTTACCGCCTGCCGTGTTTCGTTCAAGGGGCTGGTCAAATCGACACTTATGGCTTTCGCCTTGAAAAATTAGCATAGCTTGCAGTAAGTCGCGCAAGGCTGGGCACAGCAGCGCAGTTGGGCACCTAGCTGGTCTTGGTCTGACTAGGCTATTACCCTCTCACTTCTCTCCTCCTTACCCCTTGCTATACTATGTTATACATAGCTATGCTGACTCTGTTTTTATAAACAGCGGAGCTATTTAAGCCGGGCTTAATGTGTGGTGAATCTGAAAAGCGCCTCGCCTAGCGATGGAATCACTGCGCGTCGCCATGGCAACCGGGCGCAGCTAGTGTGACATGACGTACCGCCGCCGCCAAGGCGCGCCTAGCGATGCAACACTCGCTCGCCCATGACGTCACTGCGCACCAAGTGATTCACTCCGCCGATAGTCGCTCCGCCACGTTGGTCTAGTGGTTATGGCGCTCGACTGCTGAACCGAAGGTCGCGGGATCGAATCCCAGCCGCGGCGGCTGCATTTCCGATGGAGAAGAAAATGTTTGAGGCCCGTGTACTTAGATTTAGGTGCACGTTAAAGAACGCCAGGTGGTCGAAATTTCCGGAGCCCTCCACTGTGGCGTCTCTCATAATCAAATCGTAGTTTTGGGACGGTAAACCCCAGATAATATTATATTATCCGCCGATAGTTATTCATGTCACACGCCAAAAAAGCGCGGGAGTCGGTGCGATAGGCTACGGCCGGCCTGTGCGCCCACTATACATCGTATGATGATGACGTCACCGCTCGTATACAGCCCGTTGTTCTCCATCAGTGCCGCGGATTCAATCTAGGAGTCGCCATGGGTAGATCCAAGAAACTACACACTCCCGAGGAAGAAGCCTCGCAAGACAACGGCGCCTCCAAACCATGTCGGAAAACAACCGTCGGTGGAGAGCGAATCCGGAATACCGGGCTGATGATGAAGCAAAACGACGTTGACGAGCCCAAGATGACGCCGAGTATCTCAAAAGAAGACAAGAGCGGCGGGAATAGAGAAGGAACCAGCAATAATTTAGTAGCCTGTTACATTGTCTAGCTTTACATAGCATGACCATTGAAATATAAAAGTTAAAGCTTGTTATAACATGCTGAAGTTAGAAAAAACATGACATAGCATAAATTAGCAAAACCTTGGCAAAACGATCGAATAACAGAAAATACAGCTCCGCTATGTCTGTAGCCTTGCAACAGCAACACCATGCAAAGCTAACCGCGGCCTTTTTTATCATCCTTTCTTTTCCAGTTTGTTTCTGTCTCTCTCTCTCTCTCTCTGTCTACTTCTTTATATCTCTTTCTTTAATTCTTCCTGTTCTTTCTCTCTATTTCTCTAGTCGTTCTCTCGCCTTCTAGCTTTTCTTCCTTTTTCTATATATTTCTCTCTTTATTTCTACATATTTCTTTTTCTCTCCCTGTACTGTTTCTCTCGCCCATCAAAGTTATTGCAACCCACGCCGGAGAAATGGATGCACATGTTCTGAGAGCGATACAGAAGAGGAGGAAGAAGCCGAAGAGAGCGCGTGGCAGTTTATGATGATGATAATATTCTATCTACGGTACACGGCCAACATCGCGCATAACAGCTCTGCTGTAACACCCGATGCCCGTTACGACGCGAAGCAGATAGCATGATTGACACAATGCCAGTAGTCGCTTGTAGAAACGGCCAAAGTGCGCCGGCGAGACGCCGACGGTAGAATGACGATGACGCAGTGACCAACACGGCAGCGAGACCGTGGCATCATGTAACATAAGCCATTGATATTATGACGTACATTCCTGATGAATACCACGTGATGAATACCACGCAACAAGTCATTAGAGTTGACACGTATGTATTGACAGCTCATATGACATGTTATGACAAGTGATTGCATTAATTTTGCCAATGCATATCCCATCGCTTATGTAATCCATGGATTTCACGACCTACTAGGGCATAGGATATCATTTGTGCTCTTCCACATACATGTCGCCCCACATAGCGACATGTTATAATGATACGAGTTTTGCTCTGCATGGCATTGATAACACACGTCATGAGAGGACATATTATTCGTGCCCTGTAGTGTACGCATGTTTGCATAGTTTGGTTTGAAGATCTATTACGTAGGCATCATGCGACTTACGAAGGTCACGCGGTGGCATGTTCGTCGTCTCATTCTTTGTGCTATGCATGTATGTCAGCCATATTAAGATATCTCAAGCAAAGAAATTACCGCGACAGCTCCAGACCACACATGCCATTCATCTCATGCCCTACATTCACTACACTGCACTAACTCATTACATTCATGTCGTGACGCGTTATCCTTGTTTGTCGCACACGCACGATATGCCATGCGCAACCTTGTATCGCATTATCAGTAGAGAATCGTTACTAGGAGGTCGATAACTACAAGTGGACGCAGAAAACGCGACATGCGTAAATTTGATGTCACTGCTCCTTGAGAATCTCTTTTAGTCTTTACGGCCGATCCTTGTTTGACGTTGCAGCTGTAACGACCTTTTTTGTGTGGTTTTCTTAAGGCGAAACCCCTAAATGCCTCATCAAACGCGAAAATTGACCGTCGGCGTCCCGCGGCGTCAGGCACAGCACGAGTGACGCAACAAACATCATCACGTGATGACGTCACCATATGACGGCACCATAACGTTACAAATCGCAAAATCTCTGACGTCATCATGACGTCACAAATTTTGGCCTGACATCACGTGAGGTAACGTCACATGATGCCGTCATCACATGACATCGTAGATTGGTCAAAGGTGGGCCGATCGCGGAGGCAGTTCAAAATCAGGGGAGGTGCCTCCGATCTTGGAGGCAGTGTAAAACCAAGCTAGGTGCACAAAACTTTCGGAGGGTGGTGGGGCAGGATCAATACATCGAGTGAGAAGAAAAAGAAGATGGCTTTCGCCTTCGAGCCGTCTTAGGCGTGTGCATAAGGGACCTTGTGAGTTTCCTGCTTCGTGTGCTTTGCGTATGGAAAATTACAGACTCCTACGACGGTACTCCAATGAACGTCGCTCAAGCTGTCTCCACCAATAAACTAAATGGGAATACCCTCAAAGGCGCCTGTATAATATCCAGCTAAAGCAGAAACGTTGGCACTGAGATACGAGAGACCCCTCGTTCTCCAACAAGTAATTTGTTTGTCATCATCTTGAGACCCTGGGCATAACGAGATAAATTGCTTTTTGTTTTTGTTTCAAGGTTTCACAATGAGGCGTTGTAATTACGCTGTCTAATAACGACAAGTCTGCCTCCTGGCGGTGTTACGAGACAAAAGACGATATTTTCTGTATTTTATGTTTCTTGCATTCCCAGAGGGTGGCAGTGGGACACGTTTTCTTCGAACCAAAACAAACAGCACGCGGGCGACTGTTGCCGCCACAACACTTCAAGGCAGCGGCCGACATCCATCAAAGCAGCGCCGACGCGAACCGCACGTCAGGGAGAAATGACAGCTTCGTTTAAAACTTACCGTCACACCCCGCACAGCCGTCATGCCGATGTGAAGACGAGTACGCTCTCTGTACTGAGGCGAGAAATTTCAAGTACGGTTCGAAGCTCGGGATGCCAGTAAAAAAAGAAAAAAAAAGAACCTACAAGAAATAAGAGACGTCAACAGAAACGAGAACTGCGACGAGCTTCAACGCCAGCTGCTTCGCACGTCACAGACTGAAGGGCGGTAACGGTCGGCGTCGGGTAACGGAGGCGTCGTGTTCGTTTCGCAGTAACTTTTTCGTTTTGCATTTTGAAAGCACCCGTTCAATTATGAAAACGTCAGCACGTCATTGTCAGGCGCACGTAGTCTGTGGGTGGTCCTTGTCGATGAAATATAGTAGAGGGGCCAGCAGTGCTGTACTGGAGGGAGTCTGAGTGTGCGAAAGGAAAAGCAGCCGCTATGTCCCACCGCGTGAAATTGTACTCTCAGGCACGAGCACCTGTTGGGTGTCGGGTGACTCCTTCTCCGTTCGGGACGAAAACATACAAAAAAAAATTACAGTGGCTTAGCTCGGCTATGCCAGGATATACGTAGCGTTAGCTAATGTACAGCTGATTATTCTTAACTTTCTTGGTTGTCAAGCTTCTCCGCTTTTCTGCACCGCTTAGCAGCATTTGCGCTCTCCTTCTCCATGGCTGTACCACACTGGCAAACGCCAGCCAGCCGGTCTGACAAATCGCTAACCTCCCTGTCCTACCGTTTTCCTTTCCCTCCTCCTCCTCCCCACTATATGTATACCCCACTGATACGTCTGCGTATGCGCGCAATATGAGAGGGCTATCAAGCGGCTCTGGCGCAGCGCCAGACGGCCACTGCGCAACGGAGGCGTACAGCTGGGGGCGCGCCAGCGCCAATGCGTCTTCTACGGCTATGACGTCACTCCTCTAGAATGCGCAGACAGGCGAGGCGCGCGCGGCGGCGGCGGCTCCGGTGCGCCAGCTGTGCGCCGCGTGACGTCACTGCTCCTCGCGCATGCGCAGCACGGCTCTCAAACTGCCACGCGAAATTGCTCCGCCTCGGCTAATGTAGCTAACGCTACAAAACGTGCCTGATCCCTCCGTCATAGGAATCGGTATAACACGAAAGTGAACTTTGTCTTCACAGAAGTAGTGCTTATAGTGACGTGATATAGGAGTTCTTGTACAATGTTTATTGGCGTTTGGCAGCTATAGCACCGTTTGACCTGGATGCACCCACGTTGACGCATATAGTGGCACATCTACATCCCGACGACTAAGGTCCATGATCATAATTAAAGCATTGTGGTAGCTGAAGTTGTTCACATATACCTGGACACAGTGTATTGTGAATCCCGCGCAAAGATGACATCAACAAGCACATATAAACGCTGGTACTTTATATGCACTTATTCAAACGTCGTCAATTAAGGAGAGAAACGGTACGGTGTCCGCTTCCGAGTAATAGGGTAACCGACGCCTGTGCTCATGCATACACCACCACACTGCGCTTCAGCAACACGGGAGGCAGAGGTTCGCAGCTTGAGCCGCGAACGCGTGCAGGCGTTCCACGTCCCGCTGGCCTCTCTCTCGCTCCACCAAGGCACGACATTCGCAGGTCGACATCGTTGCCTTGCTGCGGCGCTTATTGCAGCAGTTTCATTAGTCGGGCCTGTCTCACTCGAAGAAGTCGGCGGCGGAGCAACACTGTTGGTGCATGTGGAAGCTGCACTACTCCGACCACGAGCCGTGACATCCTGACACGAAGCGACCAGTGTTCCTCGCTGTTATCGAGACGCTTTAACCATGGCCTCAGAGGATGTGCGCCGGCAGGTTCCCTGCCGGCACGCTATCTCGGAGGCCATGCTTTAACTGCGTCGTAGCCGAATCGTTCCCCATCGGCACTCACAGACGGCGGCACCACCTCGCCCCGTCCAACCCCGCCAGCAGAGAGCAGCGTGCGAGAGAGAATAGTGAGGGTTATAAGGCGCGTTTGTGGAGTGCCGTGCATGTGCCTCGGCAATAAATAAAAAAAAGCTAAGCCTCGGTTGCTTACTCGGTAAAGCACCGGGCGCTTATCGTCGCAGGCCGAGAAGTTGTAGGTTCGATTCCCGGCGGCGGAACTTTTTCTATAGCTTTTTTTTCTCATTCATTAGCATTTATTTTATCAACATCATATCCCTGAAGTAAATACGTCACTGAAATCTTGGTGGATCCCGGCATAAGCCAATTTTGCGTTAAAAATCGTCGAGGACGAAAGCGCGCCGTTGCGACGAAAAAAAATATTAACACGCCAGATACATGACAGGAGCTCCACATCACTACAAGCATTTGAAGCTTTAGGACGGGTTACTTCCTGTAGGTCACCAGCTGCTTTAAAGAAGTGCCACACTGGCCGTTATATATTCACCTAAGACGACTCGACAGGCGACAGCCATGTTTTGCTTCTTCTTCTTCTTCTCAGTCGACTGCATTGATGCATCTGCCCTCCCCAGAAATCTTTCTGCACCTAACGTGATTTTGTACTGCCTCCATGATCGGAGGCGTAGCAGCTTTCTGCACATCACGTGGTCTTGCAGCACAGCCTCCGAGATCGGCCGACGTTTGACCAAGTCGATTATGTCGTGTGACGACGTCATCGTGTGACGGCACGTTAAGTGACGTCATAGTGGCGTCACAAATTTCGGCGATCTGTAGGCGTCATGATGACTTCATCGCATGATGATTTCTTTGAATTACTTCGTGTTGGCAACGGTCACGTTTCGTGTTTCATGAGGCCTCTAAGACTTTTCGACTTAAAATCAACGCAGGCGACCCATGACTGGAACCCTCAAATCACCACCAGCATTTGGAACTTTCGGAAGGGTCACTTTCTGTAGGTCACCACCCACTTTAAAAACACTTACCGTGTCTGCCACTCCCGTTTCCGGCACGCTGAGAAACCAAATGCAGGCCTTGTCGCGATTTTGCAGCTTCTTTCTTGGCACAACTAGCAATCTTTTCCCGTTGAAGCCATACATCACCCAAATGAGACAACATACAAAGGGAACCAATATACATGTTACATACCGCTGAAAAGAGTGAAATACACAGTGTTGCTTAGAGTAATAACAATCCGCAAGTACAGTATTTCTACAATATGTGAGAAATCTATATACTGTTTAAATATGAATAACCAGATACAAGGAATGAAGTGATAAGACGGCTGTGATATAACGAGTCAAGCGTTATCACCTATACCGTCGGGTTATCGACGATAAACACAATGTATGCAGTGTTTTTCACCTCATTGCGAACTAACATCTTCCCCGAGCAGCTTTCACCACTGCACCACTGACATATCGGATAAGTGTTTCTAAAAAAAAAGTAATGTCCAAACGGAGATGTTTGGGAATAAGCAGGAGGCATTGGCGTCCTTCGGATAGATAATTTCGGGGGTATAGCAAACTATCCCGGACAAGGAATTGCTGTCGCACTAACGCAGATGAGAAAGGGGATATCGGGTGGGTCGGCGGCCACAAAAAACGCCAGGCCTGCGCGGTACACGCAGCACATACACAGCCAAAGCTGAAGGAGAGCGCCTTTCTGGAGCCTTTTTAAACTCTCTTGTGGCGACTACGGCAAGTACAGTTGCGAGGTACCAACTACGCCATAAATCGTCATAACTATGCGAAGTAAGGAAATAACCTATATGTCATTATACTTCGTTCTGCGGAGAAGCGAGGTATACCCACTATGCGTTTCTCAGGCATTATGTGCACTTTGTTGATGCTGCAGCTGATGGCGGTGAAGAATTATGGTTGAGCCCTTTGTAATGGATGGCTATCACCCACTCGTTACGCATTTCGCATTCTGTGACGCCTGGTGTTATTTAACTGCTCTATCACGCTATGTTACATCTGTTAAAGTGATTCCCTGTCCGACGTGACACCTGTATAGTGAAGGAGTCTCTCGTCGGACACCTGTATAGGGAAAGAGCATAGGGAAGGAGTATTTTCATGACACCTGTATAGCGAAGGAGTATAGGGAAGGAGTATTTTCATGACACCTGTATAGGGAAGGAGTATAGGGAAGGAGTATTTTCATGACACCTGTATAGGGAAGGAGTATAGGGAAGGAGTATTTTCCTGACACCTGTACAGGGAAGGAGTATTTTCCTGACACCTGTACAGGGAAGGAGTATTTTCATGACACCTGTATAGGGAAGGAGTATTTTCATGACACCTGTATAGGGAAGGAGTATTTTCATGACACCTGTATAGAGAAGGAGTATAGGGAAGGAGTTTTTCGTGAAACCTGTATAGGGAAGGAGTTATTGCGAAGGAGTTTCAAGCAGCGGCGTGGCTCTTTTTTTTTCATTGAATACTCGAGTCCCACGCAGAGGGCCCTGTTTCAAATCCCGCTCAATCCTAGATTTCTTTTTGCTCATTATGCACAATAGCAGTTAAGAACACCGGCAGTGGCGGCGGACAGCTACGCTACCAAAATCAGCTGTTGTCGTGATCGCATAAAACCTTTTCCTGTAATACGGTTCGATGCAGCACGACAGAATGCTGAAGGCTCTCAGCGGAAGGCACACTGAACACACTACACTGACGAAGGTTGTCCAATGAACTAGAGAGCAATCTGTGTGAAGAGGCACTTCTGTAGACTTCTCCGCGTAAAAGTGTGGCTTCCTGGTAATAGGGGATATTCATAATTCTTGGTGCTCTGGCAACACTGGGCGCGTCCGCCATTTTTTGTTGGGCGCCGTTCTGTTAGGGTGGCTAGAATGGTTCCGTTGTGCACCTTAGTTCCGTTGTGCAATCGTCTGCTAGCGTCTCTATAAGGAGAGGCCACGGAGAGGCTGAGCCGCAGTCGTTGGCGGAGCTTTCGGACCACGAAAATATGGCCGTTTATTTCGTCGTCCAGCGCCGAACGGTAAGTGAACCTCACTGTACTGCCACAAATCTACGGGAACGCAATACTGGAGCTCTGCGCGCTTCAAAACTCATCCGGACGGCAGCTGCACGAGCGCATCGCTTCGCAAAGCCGAACTGCTGTTCTCTAGTGGCGTGTGCTTCCTATCTGAGGTAAGCGGTCAAGAAAAGTGTTCATTGCAGAGGAGATGTGACTCTCAAATTTCTAAGATAACCTTACACAGCAATGCATCTACATTGTATTCCCCACTGCGATTATAAACACGCGTTAGATATCGAAACCACGTTGTTTCTGCGCGACCTGTGCAACGCTGTGCTGCGTTCCTCGACTCATTTCTTTAGCCACATGTATCTCTACACCCTTCGCAATAGCGTGTGTCGTAGTTTTTCGGAATGAACAAGGCATGGACATGTGCATGAGCAGTGCGCCGCAAACCAAACAAAAATACTGATCGCGCGTTTGAACTGTGTACAGAGAGAGCGGCCCGAGTAAGGCTGTTTTAATGCACACTAATAGTTTATAATGCCTTGTGGTCGAGATCTATCGCGCCGATTTAGTACTGTCGTTCTGGTTTTCTTGAAAGCTATACGTGTGTGTTCACTGACATATCTTCTTAAAATATCGCGCTATTTGCTTTTGCATGCCACGGAGGCGTGCATTATCGCGCGCCGCGCGCTATTGCGAACAGCATACAAGTGCCCGCGATCCGCGGAAAGGTGAGCACGATGATCTGCCCGATCCACCGAGATCTACCTAGAGTTACTATGCTACCTTTAGGTAGCAGAGTTGCGCATAGGTCTGGCTAGCAACCACAGCTATGCGGCGAAGACGCGCTCCGTTTTTGCAGGCGACATGCCTACCGGGTCACCGATCGGCAAGTTTGGCGTCTCGAAGACCGGTGATTAACATTGCTGTGAATGACTAGTGCCAGTCCAGTTCGCTGCAGCGGCGCGATCGAGAATTACAAGAATTGGCCCGAGCGTCAGCTTCTCCGCAACGCATGGTTGCTAGCGGCGTTTGGAAGACGAATGCGCAACTCTGCTACCTAAAAGTAGCATATGCAGTAACTCTAGATCTACCTAGAGTCACTGGAAAATTTTTCCAGTGACTCTAGATCTACCAAACAAACAGCTCCATCTGTAGTACGGCTTCGTAACTCGCTCCGTGTTCGCAGCGCACGCTAACCGAAGGAAGCAAAAGAAAAATAAAAGCTGAGGGCTAAGGTGGTGTAAAGCGAAGGGCAGAGGCGGCGTGCGGACTATGTACTTCGGCGCACACTGCCTTGCGAAGCTTGCAAAGCGATGGCTGTGTGGATCTTTGGGATCGGGTCTCGAGCGGCACTGATTTACCGCGGACGCGCGCAGCAGCGTCTGTGGCACTGCCTACACACGTTTATATATACGTAAATCATTGCTTTCGTCGATCTGCAACAACGATAAGCTAATGTTGGTCAACTATGCTCTCTCGCGCGCGTGCGACGTCGGCCGTCTGTTTTAAAATGCATATATCGGAATATATTGTTTTGTAAGTGTAGCTTATGTTGCAGGCGAGCAACTAAATTGAACGGAGAAATAAGAACTGAGATTCAAGAGCGCTTTTGCGTGCGCCGGTCATTACCGAACTTAAACACAGTGCCGATCTTGTTGACGAAACAAGTTCGCGTCGGTATATCATTTTTCTTCGTTCATTTAACTGAAAAATTCCATTAAAATTAATGCTACTTTTTCCTGGCATTGTCAGGGCTCCCTCGTTGTCTGAACAGCGCACGAAGCATTGGGAAGTCATCGCAGAACGAAGATAAATAATCAGCAACAAGCACCTGAAAGGCTGCGATATGCGACAGGTTTAGTTTTCGCGCCCAACAAAACGAGGTTACTGGATTGTGGACAGATGGCGCTGTACATTTCAAATATCCCCTATTGACTCCAATCTGGTAAAAAAACGAGATACGCGGCCGGATCGTGATATCGACATTCTGCAATGTAAACTACCGTCAGCACTGCCACGAAAGATATTGACTTTAACAGTTCAACATACACTGCAAAATGCACAAGGCACCTCAATATCTTGACTCCTTTCTTCGCGTACACCCCAACTCCCTTCATCTGCGTGGAGTAGCAAACCGGATGAGTGTACAGTTGGCTCATCCGTTCTTTTCTCTCTCTGTCGTTCTCTCTTAATTACGAAGGAAAGAAGATGGCTCTTAAGGGCTCGTTTTTCTTTGTTAGACACAATAATAATGAGAACTAGCAGACAATAATGCCAAGGAAAGTATAGGAGATGTTATTTGTAATAATTGGGATGTAAATGTGAAGAAATTTAAGCGGACGAAAAGATAACTTGCCGCCGGCAGATTCGGTCCCTGCCGGCGGCAAGTTACCTTTTCGTCCACTTTACTTTCTTCACATTTATATCCCAATTATTACAAATAACATCTCCTATACTTTCCTTGACATTATTGTCCGCTAGTTCTCATTAATATTGTCTCTTAATTACGGTGAGATGTGCAATATGAGCAGCTCAGCAGTTAGGCTCAGCTGTCTAGCCGTAGGTACGCCATGAAACTCTATATATTGGTCACCAAGGCGCTGAGAGAGCTGTACTTTGTTCATTGTTTGTTTCGTGCTCTTTTACGTACTCTCACGCAGCACTCCTACTGTCACAGATACCGTAGTAATATAGGCATAAAGCTAAATTCTGTCTGTTTGTCGTTTGCTTACTATGACTTCCATGTAAACAAAGAAGCTAGGAACGTAAAGGGTAAATACTAATGTGAACGAAAGGTTAGGCTACGCGCACTGAAAGCACCAAAACATTATCTAAGAACTGGAAGCCAAGTCAGTTTCCTGTCTAAGTGCGCAAGAACAAGTGAAATCAATGACGAAGTAAAAATAACAAGAAAACGGAAACAAAGCGAAACTTTATTGCGGCGTAGCCCCAGCGCTTCTAAGGAGGCTGTGCTGTCACCTGTATTTGACACCATTTCAACACGTGGCACGAACCGTGTAAATGCCTGACCCTGCAGGACCCTGTCATGCGAATATTTAATTACACGCTCGGCAATCAACGTGCCTTCACAAGCACGCATGCTGTGCGCTCGTTGCCGTACTGTTTGCCCGTGCTGTCTTCTCAGGAGGAACGTGGATACTCATCATTGTCAAACATTTATATATAAATACCGAGTCATTAAGTCTCCGTTTGTTACGAATGTTTAATTGCACTACGCAAACGTCTCGCCACTTACGATAATTTAAAGAGAACTTTCCACCGGTTTTGCTCGTTTTTTCGAAGCTCCTAAGAATGCACCATGGAACAACACTCGCTGTTGCTGTCACCTGCAGATTTTTTTTCCTCTTTTCTTTGTACGGCTTCGTCAGCGTGGTTATTACTCCTACCAGCCCTAGTATATGCGCGTCACCGCTTCTTCGCTGCAGAAGTGCACAGCCGACGTGCCTTAGATGCCTCATCAAAAACGAAAAATGACCGTCGGCGGCGTCGGCGTCAACACGAAGTGGTGAGAAAAAAAAGATCATCCTACAATGATGCCATCACGACGTCACAGGTCGCCAGAATTTGTGACGTCATCCCATGACATAGTAGCTTCGCGAAGCGCGGGTCGATCTTGGAGGCAGTGCTGCAAAACCACTAGAGGTGCAGAATCGTACGATGCCTGTGATCATGGAGGCATTGAAAAACCACGTTAGGTGCCGAAAGCTTTCGGGACGGGGGCGGAAGGATCAACACTATCGACTGAGAAGAAGAAGAAGAATAAGATGGTTTTCGCCTCCTAGTCGTCTCAGGCGAATGCATAGGGACCGAGTGACTTTTTTGCAAGACACTGCAGTGAGATGATCTTATCGTCGCTTATCGAACCTTGCTTTGTCCATACATCCGTAACCTTGATACGACCTCTACCACGTAGTACCATCATGCTCCTGCGCCCGCCGACAAGCGGAGGTGTAGGCTTGCCATATTTGTACTCCTCTCGCTAAACTAGCTGCGCTCTGAAAGCTTCGCGCTTATGGGACTGACAGCAGGAGAACCGCTTCGGTCTCTGAATTGGTCGTATTCCCATGAAACAGCGTTTTGCTGAGTTACGCGAGATCGGATACGAAACAGCGGCCAGCCTTACTTCGTATAACATCCCAATTTGTTGCTGTCGGACCTTCACTGGTTCGCCCTTGCGGCGAAACTGCGATTTTTTTTTCGTTGCAAATATCTTCCAAAAGTACCGGTAACTTCGCCTGCACACGCTAGCTCTCCCATACTCGCTTCGCTAGCTATAAGGACACCTTGGCAGGCCTCGCTTTGTACTTAGCTGATTGAAAGCACATCGAAACGTGCAAGCTGGACTCTCCTTCAGTCGAGCTGACTAGGGACAAAGACGGAGCGCACCATGTACTCCGATACGTCGCGTTTGCAGTGCAATACTAATACACTTCGAGGTGGCTTCCGCGATTAGCTCCGGCAGCACAGCTGGCCTTCGTGTCCACGGTACCTACAGGTCGTGTAGGCATCGTGGACGCAACATTGGAAGGGGGGGGGGGGGGCGACGTGCTAAGACCATGTTTGCCAGAACCAGAAGGGGCACGTATGCCCGGTGCGCGCTGTCCCGCTGTACCGATTTGTCCGGCGTGGGATGCAATTACCCGGATGGGCGAGAGAGCGAGTACAGAGAGAGAGAAGGAAAGGGAAGAAAGACAGAGAACGAAATAGACAGAGAGAGAGAGAAAGAGATACAAAGGAACGGACACAAACACGTGATAGAAGAGCAAGACAGAAAAGAAAGAGAGAAATGGAGAGAAACAAAGAAAGAGCGCAGAAACTGCGACACGTTCTCGCCAAAAAAAACGTAACTAGTCACGAGACATGTCTCCGCCAAATATAACGTAAATAACGTTATATTTATATAACATTATTAAAATAACGTTAATATAATGTAACGTGACATGTTCCCGCCAAAATCACTTAGCAACCAGCGATACTTAGCATTTCCTAGCAAATCTTAGCCAAGCCTAGCAACACTTAGCATTTCCTAACAAAACTTAGCCAAGCCTAACAAAACCCTGAAGAAGCTAGGTCGATCCCAAGCTCCGCTGTTTGCTCCAGCCTTGCACCATTAGTGCAAGATGTGTAAATTTTTTAAGCGCGAAAGCGTTAGATGCCTCATCAAACGCGAAAATTGATCGGCGTCCCACGTCGGCGGCGTCGGCGCCAGCACGAGTAATGAAAAAAACCATTGCCACATAATGTTTGGAAAGAGACGGCCGCCCCCCGCGCCATGGACATTGTCCAGCGTACACCGTTGGCCACGCTACGTACCATAGCCCCAAATGCGGATTTCTGTATTTCCTGTATTTAGGAGCGCCTCCTACTAGGGGCGTGGGCAGAATCTTTTTTCGGGGAACGCGGGGGGAAGGGGGGGGGGGGGGCGTGCATTGATTGCTTTCGCCTACGAGTCGTCTTACGTGAATGCATAAGAGACCCTGTGAGGTTTTAGGGGCGAAGCTCCTTAAGGCGGCACCCGTTCGTCCCTCGTAATCGTCGTCATCGTAGTAGTCCGTAACAAGTCTTACGCTTTGACCTCCAAGGTGGTGCCGGTGGGAGATTTCTCCTGTGCGTTGTTGAACAATAAAAAATTCGCAGCGTGCGCGTTAACTAAAAGCCGAATTCTTCTGTCTCTCATTCCCCATTAGCAGCCATTGGCATGTTCCAGTAGGAAACGTTAGTAGAAGTAGAAGTGTAAGTGTTAGCTAAAAGCCGACTTCTTCTGTCTCTCATTCCCATTAGCAGCCATTGTTTACCTCCAAGGTAGTGCCTGGTGAGATTTCTCCTGTGCGTGATTAAACAATAAAAATTTTGTTCAAAACGCCGTTTATTGATGAAATAAACCAACGAAAGACGCCAGATGTTTTGTAAAAGCAGAACGAAAGAACGCCAGATGTTTGTCTTAAAGTGTAGTAGTAGTAGTTGTATGTAGCCACCTCGCCCGATCGTCAACGGGCGAGGTGGACCGGCAACGGCGCGAGGACCCTGCCGTACGAGAGTTAAATCACACTAAAAGACATACTTTGCGGGCGATACACTCTAGTGAGCTTTCAACTTTTCGTCTTAATGTACATGATAAAGAAATTATTTCTACGAAAAACGCAAGGCACACCTTGAGCAATATATTTGGTTTTGGTATGCTAAATGGAACCATGAGGCGATGCGAAGCCGGAGCACTTGCACGATCGCGTTCCGTTGGCTTTCGTTGGGCATGCTACCGACCTCGCGTCGTGGAACGCACGTCCTGTCTTCCCTCTAGCCTTGCCTTTAATTCGCACAGGGCGAGCGGGGAATGCGGTCGCTCTTGGCGCTCTTTCGCTCGGGAGCGGACTTCTTCCTTGCATTTCACCGATCACAAGTGATAATGAAGGGACCACGTAAACCAACAGTACAATAAAAGTTTGATGTTTAATATATACACGATGTTTCACACTCTTTATATTATGTACTGGGCGCATTTCACGGAAGAGTTTCACGGTTTACAGATGATTCCCTCCGTAGCTTCGCCCCACTCATCATCATTCACCCCGTGGATATGCTGTGATTTTTTACTAGCTGCTCTAAAACACCGTTTCCTGCTCCGAAAAGCTAATACTGCTGCTCCAGAAAGTGCTCCAAAAGCTACGTGAACTGTCCCACTTTTGATATAGGATAAAAAATACGGGTTACAGGAGCTTGAACTCTCCGTGGCTGATCGTCGTTCATCACAGCAAAAGTACTGCATGGATCTGGGGAAATTTCTGAGTGTGCCAACCAGAGCACCGCCGGTCGTTTTGCAACACCATGATTGCGCTATATTTCCATTGAAGTTTCGGCTCCATTGGTGCACCGTGTAGTCCTTGGGCTATCCTGTTGGAAACGCCGATTTGCGGGACGGCTGCGGTACAGCTCCCATAGCAGAGTAAAAAGTACTCTGAAAGGTTTTTAGTTCCAAATACATAATCATTTATTTCGTAACTCAACAAAAGACAACGTTGTGTGTTACGATGCGTACGTCCGTTTCTCGCGTAAGGCATCATTCACACAACCACCATACGCTCCGTCGCGTGACCGTAACGCAAAAAAAGAACAAAAAAAAAAACGCACAGCGGGCGCGACGGATCAGTGTCCAAATAGGCGACGGCGGTGGTAACGTCGACAGTGGCACGTTTTTGCGCCTTGTTTAATAACTGGTCCCATGGTCGCCTAAACCTAGAGAAACGAATCAGCATTGTGCATTAAGTAAGTTCGAAAACTGGGGGACGCTTAAGCTTCGTCTTTAAGAGTTGAACACGATAGACATATCCGGCCCCATCCTCATCGCGCTCTCTTTCGCTTGTCATTATGTTCAGTAGCCCAATCCCTTTCTCTCTCACACACACACACACACACACACACACACACACACACACACACACACACACACACACACACACACACACACACACACACACTACGTATGTGTAAGAGAATGCGCGCATTAACGTGTATGCCCTTTGTAATGGGTGCTATGCTTTAAACCAGCAGCAATTACGCGCGTGTTACTTTTTCGAAGTTGCGATGCACCCACTACGTGTTCGTAAAGGAATACGCGCAGTAATGTGTGTTCCTTTTGTAATGGGTGGCCGACTTTAAACCACCAACTCGTTATGCAGTTAATATGATGTGACGCCAGATGGCAATTCACGCTTGTAC
The DNA here is from genome assembly GCF_013339695.2 of Rhipicephalus sanguineus. NCBI lineage: Eukaryota > Metazoa > Arthropoda > Arachnida > Ixodida > Ixodidae > Rhipicephalus > Rhipicephalus sanguineus. The sequence goes on along the minus strand of NC_051184.2, from coordinate 67,095,233 downwards.
CCCGTTTTACTGCGATATTACATCTCGTATTGTGACACCTGTAAACAGGACGCGTATGTTTGCGAAGCATTAAAATTAATTTCAGTGGTGTTGCAAGCAATGGCGTGGCTCTGTATCGGGAGAAATATACATTTTCCGAACTCGTTTTACTACATCATGTCCTGAAAGATCGGAATATAATGAGCGGTAAAGTGGGGGTGTAAAAAACCTGGATAACAAATCCTTATGGAGTCTCCTGCGTGACACTGTGTATAAATATTCTACGGAAAACCGGACATTGAGGAACCGGACAGCGGTGAAAACTTCCTGCATTAAAGCCCACAAACACAGGCGTACACAAAAATTTGAAGAAACTATCAAGTCAGGTATGGCATTAACATATGTTCTCTGCAAGAATGACCGAATTACGGGATGGAAAGTGTCACGAAAAAAAGAAAACTCCACGCTGATGCACTGCTGGTGAAATTATGATTGCAAATGAAAGGTATTTTTGTTTCTTCGGTTAACTGTCGTCTCTGCGATGTACCAGAGACAATAGAACACTGTTTTATTAGCTGCAAAGATGCCATTCTGTTTGGTGACATCCTTCAACGAACTCTTAAAAATAAGATTTTAGAATTAATTCACATACTATACGTTACCTTCTCCCAACGACTCTTGATGAAGTGCCCTTTGATATGTTTTTCCTGATGGGAATCCACAGTTTGTGAAAAACGCGCATGCAAGACGGTAATGCAGAACCAACCATTGCTTCAAGTATGCATTTTATTCGTTTGGCTATTCATCTCAAGGACATTTATGAAGAACTTGACATCAGACCAGACTGGCACCCCATCTTGATGAGGTGCTCCTCCTTACCCGTCTCCCTGTGTGACAGGTTTTTCTGTGAAGAATTGTGCAGCATATATTTGTTAGCCTTTGAATGCTTGTCTTGCAGTGCTTGTGTGATTAAGGTCGCTGAGTGAATGCATCACTACGTCGTAACAGTCGTGATAATTTGAAATACGCATTATAATAAATACCATGAAAGAAAAAAAATGGAGTGGCTCTGCCGTAGAACACCTTCTTGCCACGTAGACGGCCTGGGTTCGATTTTCACTCGAACCGAAAATTTGTTATTTTATTTGCATCTTTCTCGATTTTGCGGTCACGGACAAAATGATGATTTTTGCTAACAACCAACGACGCCGACACCGACGTCGACACCGGATTTTTTGCGGAACGGGCTCTTTAACACTATCGCATTAATAAATTCTTGCCTGTACAATGTTTGCGCAAACTTAGAATAAACTCTAAAAAGACGGGGCGTGCAAACATGGACACAAGAAAGAAGTCAGGACACCACTTGTGTCCGCCCTGTCTTTTTAGAATGAATACTTACCAACTAGCTCAGCTCTCTGTTATTTTTAGAATAATCTGTTTAGCAGTACACCACGAACAGTTTATATTACTGTAGCTCACGAAATTGAAGGATATTTATCACGTCGACGCGCCATGGCAACCACATATCTGCTTTCCCGATGCAGAGTGGCTTTATGATGCTGTTAATTGTTGCTTTCAGCGACGACCGCATGAAGCTCGACGACGAAGAAATGTTGTCACATGGTCCTGACTTTGACGAAGGCTGCAGTCGACGTGCTCAAGACGAAAACTCTTTATTTGGGCGAACTTGTGTTCGGAAAATGGAAGAGGCAAAGTACAAGCAATTCAAGCTGTAGTACACGGAAAAGCGGCAAGCACAGCGTCGGCCGTCGAGTGATCTGATCAGTTTTGATCTGACCCGTTTTCAGGCGTTTTGATCCGTTTTGATCTGACCCAGAGTGATCTGACCCGTTTTTGAGGCGGAAACGACTAGAAAATCCTCTCCCCTGGCGAAAGCGGTGCCGTGACGGTGACGCGACAGAGCGTTTGACGTCTGTGTGAACGATGCCTAAAGGTGCGAACACAATGGCGGCGCCGCACTTTCCCGCTTACCGCTCGCTAGGCACCGCTTTTCTCTCTTTCTCCCTAAGGGCGCGTTCACACTGAGACATTCGGCGGCGAGAGCGCGCGGAATCCGCTTCGGCGGCAGCGAGATCCGCCGGAAAATCCCTTTCCGCGCCGATCGGTCCTGGACCGATTTTTGCGGCAGCTGCCGCCGGATTCCCTCACCGCGATCCAATTGGAACGCGAGTCGAACATTCGAAAAATGGCGGCGCGCTTGAAATATCGCAGGCGTCGAAGCCCGCAGGGACAGCGAAGTCTTTCGTAATCATCCTGTAGCTCTCGACAACTGCCAAGTGTTGTCGCGATTAGCATCTTTGCAGTACATCATCGCGATCTCGCAAAACGGGTAGCATTATCTCGGCTCGACCAAGCTTCTCGCATCTTGCAAATCAGGACGAACGAACCACAACTGCTTGCGTCGTTTCTTGTTCGGCGAATGCATGTTCCTCCTCGCCAGACATCGCCAGAAAGTTGCTTTCCAGCAAGCCCAGCAGTTCGACGACCCTGCTCCTGTTTATGCGCTTCGCCATAACGCAACGCGTACACAACGCCGAGCGCGTCGACGCCAGCGTTCCTTCGCGCGAAGGGACGATGACAACTAGACGTCCTAGTTTCGGCGGTGCGGTTGCTATGTGGTGTGAACAATGTGGAATTTCGGCGGCGCGCGAATTCCGGTCGCTGTGGCGGGCGGATTCCCCAGTGTGAATGAGCCATTAGAGCGACAAAGTTTCCCTCCCGCCGGTCGAATCGCTTCCTGCGCCGTTTTTTACGCTGCTCCCGCAGTGCAAGCAAATCCGCCCAAGCAAACCACCGATCAACGCCTCCTTTTAACGCGATAGCGTTAAACAGCTTGTTTCGCAGAAATTCTAGTCGGCGACCAGTGCCGGCGACGGCGTCGTTTATTGTGAGCGAAAATTCGAGGTGGATGCAAATAAAGAAACAATGACACTTCCATACATGTCTCTCTTAAACTCTCGGCCTCAATGTAAAGTGAAAGGAAAAGAGGCGCCGAGCTTAGGTCCAATTTCGCATTGAGGAGTATCGTAATTACAGGTAATTTTTTCTTCGCAAAAAGCGAAAAACCACTGAAAGACACCTTTTTCTTTTCTTTTGTCAGGTCTGTTTCCCCATTACGCATGCCTACAGCGCGGTGTATGCACGCGATACAGTCACATTAATTCTTTTCATAAATGTCGACGCACCTTTCCTTGTTCCAGAGCACGTCACCCCATAAGGCGTGCGTCTGTGCCTCTCCCGACAGCGTTTGCATAAACATGCACGCCTCTGCAGTAATTACGCAAAGTGTCCAAAGAAAGGTTCTCTAACGAGACGGTGCACGATGTTCCGAACGTTTCGAAGGAAAAGGCTACACACAGTTTTATCCACGTAGAACCGTTCCTGTGATCAAACGGAAGGCACGACGCTTCTACCCGCAATACCAACGTAAAAAAATCACAGCATATCCACGGGGTGAATGATGATGAGTGGGGCGAAGCTACGGAGGGAATCATCTGTAAACCGTGAAACTCTTCCGTGAAATGCGCCCAGTACATAATCTAAAGAGTGTGAAACATCTTGTATATATTAAACATCAAACTTTTATTGTACTGTTGGTTTACGTGGTCCCTTCATTATCACTTGTGATCGGTGAAATGCAAGGAAGAAGTCCGCTCCCGAGCGAAAGAGCGCCAAAAGCGACCGCATTCCCCGCTCGCCCTATGCGAATTAAAGGCAAGGCTAGAGGAAAGACAGGACGCGCGTTCCACGACGCGAGGTCGGTAGCATGCCCAACGAAAGCCAACGGAACACGATCGTGCAAGTGCTCCGGCTTCGCATCGCCTCATGGTTCCATTTAGCGTCCCAAAACCAAACATATTGCTCAAGGTGTGCCTTGCGTTTTTCGTAGAAATAATTTCTTTATCATGTACATTAAGACGAAAAGTTGAAAGCTCACTAGAGTGTATCGCCCGCAAGTATGTCTTTTAGTGTGATTTAACTCTCGTACGGCAGGGTCCCTCGCGCCGTTGCCGGTCCACCTCGCCCGTTGACGATCGGGCGAGGTGGACTACTACTACTACTACACTTTAAGAAAAACATCTGGCGTTCTTTCGTTCTGCTTTTACAAAACATCTGGCGTCTTTCGTTGGTTTATTTCATCAATCAACGGCGTTTTGAACAAAATTTTTATTGTTTAATCACGCACAGGAGAAATCTCACCAGGCACTACCTTGGAGGTAAACAATGGCTGCTAATGGCAATGAGAGACAGAAGAAGTCGGCTTTTAGCTAACACTTACACTTCTACTTCTACTAACGTTTCCTACTGGAACATGCCAATGGCTGCTAATGGGGAATGAGAGACAGAAGAATTCGGCTTTTAGTTAACGCGCACGCTGCGAATTTTTTTTTGTTCAACAACGCACAGGAGAAATCTCCCACCGGCACCACCTTGGAGGTCAAAGCGTAAGACTTGTTACTCACTACTACGACCACGACGACTACGAGGGACGAACGGGTGCCGCCTTAAGGAGCTTCGCCCCTAAAACAAAAAGCCAAGCAAGTAAAACTGTAGTGGCGAGGCATTGCGAGCGCTAAATCCCGGCTGGCGCGCGGATCTGCAAATGCAATTGTAATCGGGCCAGGTTGTTCTGTGGACTCACAGGCTTCTGTTAGGCAGAGCAGGGCCCCGATTGGGTGCTTCTTCCAATAATAGGCTAGCGCGTTTGGTGCAAGAAGAGAGGTCCCGTCGAAAGCGCCAATTAGCATGGCGGCAGCGCCGCGCCAATTAGGGCTACGCGCTCTCTCCCTCTCTGCGCAAAATGTAATAGCGAGGAAGAAAAGAAAGGCTGCCTAATGAAAGTTCCTCACGGACAGATTCTCAGGCTTCGCGGCTCTGTGCCGGAATTAGCGGAGGAGCGAGTCGCTGTTCCCCTTCACTCTTTTCTGTCGCCGGTGTGAAATGTCGAGTGCGTGAGTTTTCCTAACTCGGTTCATTCATCGAGGGCTCGCTAGGTTTGATTACTCGCTCATTCATTCATTTATCCACATCATTCATTTATCTGACAAGAGAAATGGCAGGAAAATACAACGACGTACAATATGTTACCATCAACTAGATGGGAGACGCCTCAGAGAGAGTGAGAGAGAGAACACAAGGGAGAGAAAAGCAGGGAGGTCAACAAGGCGAGCGTTTGGTTTGCTACCCTACAATGGGGGTAAGAGAATGATAACCAGAAAGAAGAAAATAAGGAGAAAGTAACCGCTGCAAGCGCACAGAAAGACTTACGGATGGATGTCAATTGATGACTAAGGGTTGCAATGTGAACTTGTTGGTTATTGATCTGAAGAACTTTGATGTAGTGCGAAACGGCACAAGGCCACAAAAGGCACCTAAAGCGGTGTGTGGTGTCCTTATATGCCTTCCTGTGTCCGTGTGTCGTTTCGCGCTACGTCAAAGTTGTTCAGATGAACACTAAGCCCGGCGTGTGTCTGGCGTACACGACTTCACCGCACTGGTGTTCAGCTGCAAGACGGTGACCCTTTCACTCGTGCGAAAAGAGGTGCACCATAGTGACCTGTTAAGTACTGCGAGCACAGGACGGAAACATTGCTTGACTCAAACAAAATCCATTCTATACAGGCATATGTACGCTAACATGTGCACCAGCGACATAGCCAGGGATTAGCTTGAAGGATCGACACTACCGAGAAAATGACTGGCTACGTTCCCAATGTGAATAACTTTGGTTCTCTTCAGTCGATATAAAGCTGCGCGAAAAACTGCCTAAGGAGAGGGGAGGGAACGGGGGGTTACGCGCTACATTTGGACTTTTTCAGCCTTTACGCCAGTCGCCTAGGCGATGTCGTACTGGTTACGTGTGTAAAAAAAACAAAAACCAAGCCATATGTTATGCCTTAGGCGTTGGAAACTCGTCCGTTGACCCACGTCTCCGCCATCGACTGCCTTTGGCATAGGGGCAGTAAAAACAGCACTAAAGACAAAGAGCACAGTGGCTTGCAAGCCGACTCCTGTCCTGAAGTTAGACGGCTGCTCGCCTTTGAACAGACCTCTCACAATAACTGCAGAAAACAGGCCACTTCAGTTGTACCCGTTTGGAGGAGGAGAGCACACAAACGCGACATAACCGCGGTAATACGAATAAGGCGCCCCTTCAGTGGTCAACGGGAAACATATCACAAAAGTATGCTGCATGTACAGGCACAGTGCAAGCTCCCAGCGTTCAGTTGCCCAACACTTCGGTGCCACACCATATAGAGGGCTGACAGAGATGCACATACACAAAACAACGCAGCTACTATGCCAGATGCTGTCCGTACGTGACGTCACAAGGAAAGAACGACCTAGGCGCACGTGCTGGCTGTCTGTGCACAGGACGGAGCCGCTATATTATTCAAGTGCGCTATAGCCGCGGCATGGCGAAGACAATATTAGACCCCTGTGCAGGCGTTTCCTCGCGCTAGCTTTTATTCTTCGAAAGTGCGGAAACGGCCCATGGAACGACGTCCGTAAAACTCCTCCGTATGCGAGGCAATCCTTTTAACACGCGATCAGAAATGTTCTTTCAGGGCATGCGAGCGGATGCATAGCACGCCACGCGCAAGGGAGCAGGAAGTGAAGAAAGAAAGAAAGAAAGAAAGAAAGAAAGAAAGAAAGAAAGAAAGAAAGAAAGAAAGAACGAAAGAAAGAAAGAAAGAAAGAAAGAAAGAAAGAAAGAAAGAAAGAAAGAAAGAAAGAAAGAAAGAAAGAAGAAAGAAAGAAGAAAGAAAGAAAGAAAGAAAGAAAGAAAGAAAGACGGTCATCAAAGTCGGCGTCTGCCATGCACTTTACGCGATTCCGGGGGGCTCGCCACGAGGTATACGCCTATAAAACAGCCGTAAGACGTCGCTAGAAGCAGAAACAGCAGCTTCTTGCGGCTGCGAAGATGAGGCGATAGAGGTCTAACACCATCCCCCTCCACACCCACATTACGCCGCACAGAGAACACGTCGTCAACCGATGTGCAAGCCTTTCACGTTGTGTCTTTGCAGCTACAAAAAAGAAAAAAAATTACAGCATATCCACGGGTGAATGATGAAGAGCTTGGGCGAAGCTCCTGAAGCAATCATGTGTACACCGTGAAATCTTCAGTGGTTTCGCCCAGCAATAATCCAAGCGATACGCCGCTTTGAGTATTTTTCCTTTTTCCGTTTTTCCTTCTTTTTTTCTTTATTTCTCTCATCTTTATTTTTTATTTTTCATTTATTTTTATTTGTATTTTTTATTATTTATATTTTTAATTATTTTTATTTTTTTATTTTTCTATCTCTATGGGACAGCGCCATCTAGTATATCGTCACCCAACTGCAGTTTGCATGCATCTCTATGGGACAGCGCCATCTATTATACTGTCCGGGAGATACTGCCGGTTACGCCTGACATGGGACAAGGTTAGACTAAGAGGAGCTACGCCCCTAAAAGAAAAGCTCCTTGAATGCTCCGTAGGAAGACTGCGTTTCCGCCTTCACACAGCCCTTTCAAGAACTACATGCGACCCGTAGTCAACAAAAAAGTTATGTTCTGAAAGCGGATTCTTAAGTGCTTATTCTAGATAGCTGTGATGTCAGGCAAGGAGGCCAAGGTAACAACCAAAAACTCCATATGAAGAAAAACATGGTTGATCCCTCCGTCATAGGAATCGCTATAACACGAACGTAAAACGTGTCTTTACAGAAGTAGTTGAAAGTTTACTGTAGATTGATATGAGAGAGCTCGCACCAATAATATTGGTGTTTGGCATGCATAGCACCGTATAAAGTGGATGCACCCACGTTGACGCTTGGTGGCACATCTCATACCGATGACTAACGTCCATGGTCAATGATTAAACAAAACTTTGTGGTAGCTGTACGTAGTAGTTAATGGTGAGAGCGTAATCAGAGAAAGCATGTGACATTCAGAGGAGCGTCGCTGATTAGACGCAGAACTTAAGCTAAGGTCACCATCCCACCGCATATTAAAGAGTTATTGAACTTTGAAGTTATTGATTATTAAAGAGTTATTGAACACCACGGCAGGACTAGAGCAAAACACAACGCGCGTCCTGTCTATTCTCTAGCACGGTCGTGTTTGTTTCTCGGGGCGCGCGTAAGCGTGGACCGCTGTGTTACAGCCCGGCGAGGCAGGCGCGCGTCGCAGAGCTATTTCTAAAATGGATGGATGTTATGAACGAGGCCTGGGCTTGGGCTAAGGTCGCCACTTCGCGGTGTGTTAAGGCGTTCACAAAATTTCACTTCTATTGGAAATTCGCCGACTGGGACGGACGCATAGCAAAGACGCAGTGCAGGAGCTAATCGCGGAAGTCGCGGTCATATTGCATAACTTCACTTTACCGCTCCCAGACGGCGACCCCACACCGCCGACCGAGAACTGTTAGAGGAAAGTGGGAGATACAAAAGGCGCGTTTGTAAAGCCTCCAGCGTATGTGACTGTGGCGCAGCGGCTAATAACAGGCAATAAAGCAAACAAAAAAAGACCGTGGCGCAGTGGATAGGGTGCTCGGCATCTGTTGTCGCGGACCGAGAGGTCGTGGGCTCGACTCCCGGTGATGAAACTTCCTTTCTTGAAGTTTTTCTTTGCCATCTGATGGTGTGCATTTTTTTCGACATCATTTCCGTGACGGAAATACGTCACTGAAGTCTTCTTGGACCCCGGCATAAAACACTTTCATTTAAAAGTTCGGTAATTTCAGCAAGCGGTCGGCCACGGTAGCTGTTTACATAACAGTATAAAATAAATCATAAGTGACATTTAATCTTTACGCCTCCGTTTGAATGAGGTGATTATATAAGGTAGTTTAATAAGATGAAGACCTTGGGTTGCAGCTAGCTGCGATTTCCGCATTAAAAGACATTTAAAACGCACAAAATACCATTATGAGACGTAACGACACCAAGAATAATGGTGGTCGTCATTACTCTTTATTCAGGTTATTCACACATTTCGATAACTGTCCTCTTTTGTCTTCTTTTCCGTCTTCTTTCTCGCACATCCCCGTTTTTTTATGGGAACCATATGAATGCTTTAGAATAACTGCCAGTTGGGCGTGTTGGTATACATTCATGATGGTGAAGCGCTAAAAGAAACGGAGACTTACGAAGAACGCAGGTGTGATGAAGTGTCCGCGGGCTGGGAAGAAGCCTTTACCATACACTTCATCACACTCCAAGGTAGTAAAGAGGGCGATGGCGTCACTGTGTTTGGAGTCTGCACTGGTGAGGTCGTGCCCGCATGAGAGGCTGGCCAGCTTCCGTGCTCAGATTGGACGACTGAAGGCAGCTGGGTTCCCGCAGTCTGTGCTGACGGCGGTGGCTGAAACCCTCCTAAAAAAGCTAAAAGGGCGTTCGCGAAAAGCGCAGCTGGGGGACTCGTCCAATAGCCGTGAGAAGCCGATTGTGTTACCCTATATACACCGGGTGACACAAAACCTGAAAAAGGTTGCCAGTCGCCACGGAGTTGGCATGGTGTTCTCTGCGCCTAAGAAGCTTTCGAAGCTGTGCGCGCGCATTTCGAGCGGCGAAGAGCGCGGTAGCCAGTGTAGCAAAAAGCATGCCAACCCGGTTGTGCAATGCGATGCAGGAGTGGTGTACGAGATTCCGCTTTCCTGCGGCAGGTCTTATGTGGGCCAAACAAGCCGCTGCGTAAATGACCGCGCACGTGAACACCAGCTGTCGATCAAAAATAAAGAAATGGCGAATTTGCCAGCTCACTGCGCTGCCTGTGGATGCGAAGCACGATTCCAACAGACTAAGATACTGGGACATAGCAAAAACACGTGTGCTCGGGAGGTTTTGGAAGCGTTCTTCATTAACGGGAAAAGAGATAGCTGTGTAAGTGAGGCCTCGGTATCGCTCTACGGTGCAGAAGTGTCTTTTTTGATGAATAAGCTGCGTTAGCACGTGATGTTCCTCGATGTGTCTGTGCAGCTATGCACAGCCACGGGGTGTCTGCGCAGTTCGGGTTTCCCTATTTAACCGATGCTCTACGTTCCATAAAAACAGTTGGTAGTGTGCGCTCGATCTGTTGAAGTGTTCCTTCTTTGTGTTGTCCTTTTCTAGTTTAGCGCAAATTTTCCTGCATAGTATGAACGAACTAGCCCCTCAAGACGTCCTGATCAGTGGAGACCTAAGCCTAAAATAGCCAAAAATTCGCCATGTCGCCATTCATAATTTTAGGTCGCTACGGGCCTGTCAAATTCGCCAGTTAGGCGAAAAGTAGCCATTACTGGCAACCCCGGTAATTACGTCATGCAATAGACCAATGTGTGACCTGTGCTCGCCGCGCTATAATGTGCATAGTTCCCTCGAAACACGCACACATTAGGGAACTTTTCCAAACCATTCATTGGATATTTCGTTTCGCAACTGTGGTTGTTGTATTATAACGCACGCTTATTGTCTTCTTTGCAATGTGCGAGTGGGGCTGCCGCATGTCCCAGCCGCGCACGTTGTTTTTTTGGAAGAGTGCGCGCTGAGCACGCGTAGTGAATCCAACCCGAGTGTGGGCCATAGTAACAGTTTCCAAAACAACACGACCATCACCATCGCCGAAATCGCGTGGCGCCATTACCCAGCCCAGCAGTGTTTGTTTTTCATAGAATTTGTTTGTTTCTCACCAAGCCCCAGGGTTGGTTAAGGAAACCTTTGAGCGCCTGCTCTACCTGCTCCGTGGTGACGATGTTGACGGTGTAATCGAGAGAACGATCTATCCTGGCAGGGGACGATGAAGTAGAGTGAACGCGAAGCGTAGCGGTGGAGAGTGAGAGAGAGGGAAGGTAGAGGTGAGAAGGAACTCACGGAGTCCTTATGCATTCGCCTAAGACGACTCGAAGGTTAAAGACAGCTTCTTCTTCTTCTTCTTTTTTTTTCTTCTCAGTCAATTGATTCTCACAAGAGCTTTCTGCACCTAAAGTGGTCTTGCAGTACCAACGGGTGTGGCCCACCTATTTCCAGCCACGACGTCAAGTGATGGCGTCACGTTATGTGACTTGGTAGTGACGTAATGGTGCCATCATAATGACTTCATAAATTTTGGTGATCTGTAACGTGATGGTGACGTCAGCACGCGATGTTGAATTTTTTGCATCACTTCGTGTTGACACCGATGCTGCCGACCGTGACTTTTCGTGCTTGATGAGGCATCTAAGGCTTCCGCCTTAAAAAGACGCCATTTTTACAGCCTCACTTAAGAGCAAGCCTCTGCGTCCCAGCGAAGGATTAAAGATGGCGAAAGCGCTCGCTACGCTGCTTTACAGTGTTGTCTCCACAACGAGATACACTACCCTTTGAAGTGTATCGTCTAGAGAATGCAGTACCTAAACTAGCTGTTTAGACACCGACGCCAGAATCCCCGTGATCTCGCCGTCGAAGCAGCTTATAAAATTCGCCGCTGAGAAGACTGCAGTTCCTTCGGCCCAAGCTGAGAGTCATCGCCGTATAGAAGCGAAGACTTGGCCTCACATATCGTAAACAAAAACGGAAACACGTAAGCATTTATGCTCAGGTTCGCCTAAGGTTACGGAGTATCGTAATCGTCGATTATTCATTTTTATTTCTTGTTTTTTACATTATTTTTGCTCATCTTTCGCGGTCGTCACCTGCGGGTACTTCGCACGCATAAAGCTGAATCTCCAGCAAGCGCCTTTGAATGTTTTTATTGTTTTCAGAAAACTATTCCGCAGGAGAACAAGAAAGTTCCCAGGCGAAAGTGGGGTTACTCGCCTGTGGCAATAATAAGCCCCAAAGGAGCGGCGCATCTTTTCGCCAACCTGTTTTCAGCAGTCGTAAAGATGGGTAAATACTAAAATGTTGCTTCGCCGCATTATCCGTTAGTGTGAAAGGGGATGCGTTCTGGCTTACGTAGCATCTATGAATAATAACGAAACTAAAGAGAACACGTAAAAACCACGTATTTCACGTTTCCCTCATTGGAATTAACGACTGATGGACAATCCACGTAAATAACAAAAATGCAGGGACAAATCGCTTGGATAACCCTGCCAACTTTTGAAGGGGCACAGCATTCGGGAATGGTTCAACGTGCGAGGAGCCCGAACTTTGAAAACATAGAGACTGTAACACCTGCCAGGTGTATTGTAGTCAGGACTTTATGACGTCTAGTACATCGAGGCATGCCCTGTTTAGGTATAGCCCAACATTGCACGAGAGACCTATCATCCTTCCTGAGCACTCGGTAAGCTGGGCCTTATCGCCGAGGAATATGTTCTTGCAGGGTTGTCGTACGTTGTCCTCGACTGCGGATGTAAACAACTAAGTTGGCCGAACTGAAAAGTGTTGTATCGAGATTACTTGAGGCCGAATCGGCAAGACACGACGAAGTTGAGTTGTTGCGGAACTGAGTTGGTTCCGGCTATTCCACGTGGCCATTCTAGAATTCCACGTGGCCATTCTAGAATTGGAGGTGTTCGAATTGACGCTACGGCATCAAATCAGAACACTTCCATCACATGGCGCCGAACGGTGGCCACACATTGGCATCGGTTCTTGTTCCCTTATGGCAGTGATGTGCTCAGGTGTTTTCGTATCACTTCGTCAAACTGACTACTTTCGATTGTACAAGCGTATAGAGTTAACTCTCTAGGGTGCTACCTGCAGAGCAATGTTGTGTTAAGCATTCGTTTCAGTTGTTAACATTATTATCTTGCTAAATAAGCATTTTCTCAATTTGTCTTCGTCTAGGCATCTTGAACAGCCCCAATTAACAAAAAGCAATTTCAAAGGTTATGCTTAACTGCCAAGAAAACTCGCAAATGAAAGGGCCAATCCTCGTTTTTCGAAGGTAACTCCCAGCGAGGGTTGCCCAGAAAGGCCAATCAGCGCTGTTTTTCTTTGCAAAAAAACACAACAAGTTTCTAAAAAAATTGTTGTACTGAACAATCTAAACGATACATTTTCGACATTTATTTTCGGACTACTGCTCTGCGCGATTGTAGCAAAAGACCACCTGCAATATCTCTCCACAAGAACAGTTGAGTGCGCTTCCGAGGCACACAGGGAGATAACTTCTCAGTTTTTTTCATGACAAGCTACGCAAGCATCAAAGCCAAGTGTTCCGTCAAAAAGCCAGGACATGAAATCGTGGCGTTTCTTCCATACAAGAGCACAAACGGGCCTGCGCTGAGTACAAAATCTTGCTGCGGTTTCAAGAGACGAATAGCCATTTCCGCGACACGCTTTGAGTAACAAACGGCGTAGGAAAATTGACTTACATATTTTTGGGCGCCTCGTAGCACGACGAACGAAAATTCGCACGAACAGGAAAAATATCAGGAGGCTCGAACAGCACTTGGTCACCTAAAACAGAAAAAGACGCCATTGTATAACGACAGTTCATTCATTACCGCATGTTGGTCATGCAGGCATGCATATTCTGTCGCATACCTGGTGCGAAAAGCGACGACTACGCCTTTGTGACGTGTTCATCGTGTCAAATGGTGTCATTCGTGTTGTGATATGGACGAAGGGCACTTCGTGCCTTTCATTGCACTTGTCATTCATGTTTGTCACACAATAATGTCACGTGTTGTATATTGCGGAATATAATAAGGTAATTTCCCGGTCACTACAGCATTGCGATGACAAGTTCCCATTGAGATTGATACTGAAGAACTGACGCAGCGTGGCTGCATTGAATAGTAGGAGGAAGACGTCGCTTTCTTACTACTAGGCAGTCGCCCCCGCCTTCGCTACAAGTACTAATGTATTTATTGTAAATAGACTTGTGCCCAGGATACAGAATCCGTTGAAATAAACTGTGTTACGTGTAGATTGCTACCATTGGGCGGACATTCGTCCACTGAATAAGCCCGCGACGCGATCGCACACCCCCGGCCACACGCGGCAGTTCGACCGCATCCGTCAGCACGCCTCACGGAAACATGCATGATGAAAAATGTCGTTCTTGTGTAGCGATTGGTGTAATTCTAAATCCTGCGCTATATGCAGTTCCAAAACTGTGAAACCCGAGGAAGTGAGCAGCACGGGCGCCCAGCGATACCCGTTCGCAGGGTTCCCACTGCTCCGTTGACGGTTTACCCGGCGCGAGTCGATTCTTGTTGGGAGATTCGCAAACTCGGTGTGCGCCAAGCGCGCTAATTTTTGATGCGTTTCATCGACTTCCTGCTTGTTACGGCAGTTGAGATACGTGTCGTCTGTACAGAGTTCCGTCAGGTAGCTTCTGCCTTCAGATGTAGCGCCGGACAAGCGCCGGTGAGAGGAGAAATTGTGCGCTTTGCGAGGTGGAAGCCCTCTCTTGCGCAGCGCAGGAGACGAGCGCATTCTTTCGAAGCGCTTTTAGCGATCTCAAGTTTATTATTGCGATTAATTTTTGGTTATTTCTGGTAAATATATTATTTCAGACCTCGTTCGTGTACTTTAATCCTGTTTTGAGCATTGCTAGCATTTGTTTAGGTCTGGATCAACCACTTGATTTCGAGCGTGATCACGCCATGAGATCTGTGGAGGGACGACACGTCGGGCTCCTAAAGTGCTACGCATTCAAAAGTCTTTAACAAAGGACGTTTTCGCTTGAGCCAGAAGTTTTCATCGCTATGAGCTCCCATCTCCCCCTGAAGTTCTGCCATATTTGGAACACCAGAGAGGCTTTTATGATTGCCGATACCGAGACGCAAACTTTGCTCCGAGTTCTGTGCACTATAAAAAAGATCGAGTAAAAGGAGCCTAATTATCACCGACAATAATAACCGCCACCGGGCACGTTTGTGCTTCCTTTCTTGAAAGCTCGGCGCTGGCCACTTTCCTGTCATGAATGCTATATCACGCTGATAGCGCGCAAGTCGTTCGTGACAAGAAAGTGCCGGGCGCGCGGCGATAACGCAAGGAAAGGCACGCGACATAGATGAAGATTTTTGTCGCAGAAAAATAAGGCACCCTCTTTATTCGTTATTTTTTCAAAGTGTGGTGCTCCCTGGTCACCCAAATGCCACGTGATGCTTTCTGGAAAGCTGCTCTCCCGCTGCAGTAGAGACTAGTTCATGTCTTGCGCGCCGTAGAGGAGGCCTCCTGATAACGTCGACCCCCTGGGGTTGACTAACGGTCACTGACAGCGCACAGTACACGGGCCTCGAGGATTTCGCCTCCACCGCAACGTGACCGTCACGGCCGGGGTCAAACGCACTTCTTTCGGGTCAGCAGCCGAGCACCGTAAACACTGAGCCAACTTGACAGCCTTTGCAGAGCGGAAAGCTGACTCCTAGCCGACATTCTTAGCAATTTGCGCACTTTATGGAGTCATACGGTGAAAATAAGTGTTGTTTTGCACGAAACGTGCATTACAGATACTTTAGGAGGAAGCACTTGCTGCCAAAGTAGGAACGACAGTGTAAAAAGAAATTTAATATGAGTTAACATAGCAGCAGTGAATGAGAGAGAGAGAGAGAGAGAAAGAAGAGCAAGGCCCGAATGTTATCCAGATATTAGCATACGGTTTGCTACCCTGCACTGGGGTTGGGAAATAGAGGTGGAAAGAGGGTGTAATAGAGAGAAATGACAGACAAAAAGGCATACACACAGCCGAAAAAAAAAAGGAATGCACATAGCAGCAGTCCCGTAGCCAGGGTGGTGGGGCCCTAGAGGCCCGGGCGCCCCCCCCCCCCCCGCCGAAATTTTGGTTAAGTAGGTGTTTTTACCAACCATAAATAATAAAAATAGGTGTTTTTCTCAAAAAGTCAAGCTTTTCAGCAAGTACCCCCCCCCCCCCCCGAAAAAAATTCCTGGCTACGGGCCTGCATAGCAGTAAATGAATCCAATGCTTACGGCCATGGTTTGTTATCGCGCTTTCACATTACTGAAACGGACGAACTACAGTCAGACAGCCGTCACCCTTCTGTCATAGATAGAAAGGGAAACAGACGAGAAGCTGTAATTTTCCAAAAAAAAACTAGAGCCGCTTCTCACTTGGCTATAAGTATAATAAATATTGAACAAAATAAATCTAGCGCATTTTAAGGCGAAGGCCTTGTATGCCTCACCCTACACGAAATTTGACCGTCGGCGTCGGCATCCGGCCTCGTCGGCGGCGTGGCGCGTGCTGCGGGGACGAGTGGTACAAAGAAATCATTGTCGCGTGATGACGTTAATATCTGACGTCACCATGACGTCACAAATTGTCAGAATTTGTGACGTCATTGTGACGTTACAATGTCTGGCGTGACGTCACAAATTTTGCCGATCTGTGATGCCGTTGTAGCGCCTTCCTTTGGGTGGCGAACAAAACCGGAAAGCGCGCGCCCTACAAGAGAAGAAAAAAATCACAGCATATCCACGGAGTGAATGATGATGAGTGGGCGAAGCTGCGGAGGTTCATCGGTAAACCGTGAATCTTCCGTGAATTCTGCCCAGTACATCATCACCGACGTGTGATCGGGTGCGTTTATACTAAAGGTTCGATGAGAGTTATGACGACTTGCAGCTCACTTTAATTTTACATGTACGCTGTGAATTTTCATTGTTTAGAAAACCATTGCTTTAGGCGTCTTTCGTTAAGCAGCTGGCGTCTTTTCGTTTTGCTTTAGAAACATCTGGCGTTCTTTCGTTTTGCTTTTAGAAAACATCTGGCGTCTTTCGTTGGTTTATTTCATCAATCAACGGCGTTTTGAACAAAATTTTTATTGTTTAATCACGCACAGGAGAAATGTCACCAGGCACTACCTTGGAGGTAAACAATGGCTGCTAATGGGAATGAGAGACAGAAGAAGTCGGCTTTTAGCTAACACTTACACTTCTACTTCTACTAACGTTTCCTACTAGAACATGCCAATGGCTGCTAATGGGGAATGAGAGACAGAAGAATTCGGCTTTTAGTTAACGCGCACGCTGCGAATTTTTTATTGTTCAACAACGCACAGGAAAAATCTCCCACCGGCACCACCTTGGAGGTCAAGATCTGGTACTAGCGTTACGACTGGTTACGCACTACTACAAGGGACGTACGGGTGCCGCTTTAAGGAGCTTCGCCCCTAAAAGACGGCGCTTCGCAGTGGCACGTGAAGCCACGGCTCGTGCTCCCTGCTGGCGTAAATTCTGGTTCAGCCGTCTCGTTCCTTCGCTCCTGTGGCATACGAAACACTTAGGACGACGAAGTTTCGTTTGCCCGAGTATCCAGAATATGGTAATCTCGCGTCACATAAGTGCCATCGCCATCACTCGACCCAGCAGAACACCACCGCTGTCTCAAATCAAAAATAGCAAATAGCGAGAATTATCGTTTTAGGGGCGAAGCTCCTTAAAGCGGCACCCGTTCGTCCCTCGTAGTAGTGCGTAACCAGTCGTAACGCTAGTACCAGATCTTGACCTCCAAGGTGGTGCCGGTGGGAGATTTTTCCTGTGCGTTGTTGAACAATAAAAAATTCGCAGCGTGCGCGTTAACTAAAAGCCGAATTCTTCCGTCTCTCATTCCCCATTAGCAGCCATTGGCATGTTCCAGTAGGAAACGTTAGTAGAAGTAGAAGTGTAAGTGTTAGCTAAAAGCCGACTTCTGTCTCTCATTCCCATTAGCAGCCATTGTTTACCTCCAAGGTAGTGCCTGGTGAGATTTCTCCTGTGCGTGATTAAACAATAAAAATTTTGTTCAAAACGCCGTTGATTGATGAAATAAACCAACGAAAGACGCCAGATGTTTTCTAAAAGCAAAACGAAGAGACGCCAGATGTTTCTAAAGCAAAACGAAAAGACGCCAGCTGCTTAACGAAAGACGCCAGATGTTTTCTAAAGCAATGGTTTTCTAAACAATGAAAATTCACAGCATATAAAATTAAAGTGAGCTGCAAGTCGTCATAACTCTCATCGAACCTTTAGTATAAACGCGCCCGATCTAACGTCGGTGATGATGTACTGGGCAGAATTCACGGAAGATTCGCGGTTTACCGATGAACCTCCGCAGCTTCGCCCACTCATCATCATTCACTCCGTGGATATGCTGTGATTTTTTTAAAGCCTTTCTAGTTGAAACAGCGTGCTTACTCAGTAATACCTCTCATTAAGCGGCATATTGCTACATTCCAAGGGCTTTACAAAAACCTCTAGATTCAATAAAAAAATACAGCATATCCACGGGTGAATGATGAAGAGCTTGGGCGAAGCTCTTTAAGCAATCATGGTTACACCGTGAAATGTTCAGTGGTTTCGCCCAGCAGTAATCAAAGCGACACGCCGCTTTGATTATTTCTGCTCTTTCTTTTTTTACTTTTTTATTTATTTTTATTTTTCTTTAATTTTTCATTTTTAATCTTTTTATTTTTCATTTTTTTTCATTTTTCATTTTTCATTTTTATTTTTTTTTATTTTTTATTTTTTTATGATTTTTATTTTTTTAACATTATTTTTAAAAAATTCCATCTCTATGGGACCGCGCCATCTAGTATATCGTCACCCAACTGCAGTTTGCATGCATCTCTATGGGACAGCGCCATCTATTGAATGTTACGGGAGACGCGACGGCGGGGACACGCCGGATGGAGCGACGACCGACCAGGTGATGCTATAAGGAGCTCCGCTCCTAAAAGACGCGGAATCCCTGAGTGACCCACAAAATCCATAGGGTTGGCATCGCTGTGTATTCAGCGGTTAGACGGGGCGACATTTTACAATCGAACAACCACGAGACTACAACGGTCAAGCAGAGAACATCTACCACTTTAGAGAACGGAAACTGTACGTTTGGCTGTAGTACAGAAATAAGGGTAGCGGCGGCGTACTGAACTGTAATAGAGCGAGGCGAGATGGCGCTGCAAGTACTATCATCATCATTAGACAAACGCATTTTTGCGGCTGGTTCGCCCTGGTCGCGCTACTGCGGTTTTTGCTCCCTGTGGTATTTTGCTCTTTGTCGTTGCTAAATCGCGGCTCGCGTGTGTAATAGTTATCGCCAGGTGACCAAACTGGCTTCGACTGGCAAAAACAGCGTCAATCAAGTAAGGTTTGCATCGTTTATTGTGAGTCCCCAAGGTGGTACAAGCAATGTATACAGTCAGGTCCAAGCAAAACAAGTCACTCATACACGTCGAAAGCTTTCAACCCGTGCGTGTGTAATGAGTCTGAAAGCTGACAAATATCTGCATATAACTGAACACCGAGATCACTTAAAGAACGTTGCTCTCATTGTGTTGCGGCGTTCGAGTTTAACAGCATAGCTTTTGGACAAGGTGCTTATCCTTCCGTTAGTTATGCGGCGCTTGCCAGGTTCTGTTGATCTTTAAGTGAGTGCATGGAGGTGGAGTCTGAAACGAAACATGCGCTACGCCGAGAGATAGCTAGCGCAGTGAGATCTATGTAGCTTTGATAAATTTGTTACGTAAACACTCGTGGATGCGTACAGTTATGCATCTTTCTCGCTCTGCAATGTCACCTTGAATGCGTTACCAATAAGGAATATCGCGTTGTGTCTACAGGGTAGGCACGAATTTCTCGGCGAAATTCTCGGCCGTGATGCCATACCATAGGTATTACGTATTCAGGCAATAGGTGGAAGAAAATATTTCAGGCTCGTTTTGTTCCTCGTTATAGCTGAGTTACACAGTTTCTACAGCTAGAATTTCTTGGCGCTAGTAGTAATCGAACTGCTGAGTATGCAGCGTACATGAATGCTAAAGAAGCAGAGACATAAGGCGAGTGATTACAGATTCCAGAAGCACAATTTTTAGAAAATAAGCTTTAGGCATGCAGTGTACATCTTTGTTGGTGTTCGCACAGAACACTAAACAACTGCTCAGCCACGAGCACTATCTCTGTATCACATAGACATGTCGATAGAACTTGAGGACTATATTGCAAGCAAACACTCATGAAATCAACTGGTAGGTCATGATGTGAACCTGTGCCAATGCTGGACAAATAAAGGTAATATATATATTGCATACTTGTTATTGTATTATTTACTTTTTCAATATATTTGGGCTTGGAAGCTTAGGTATGTATTCTCCCTGCTACTTTTAGAAGCTCCGGCTTGAAATACTGCCACATGCGCTCCTTTCTTTCCATGTTTTATGTTATTGGCCAATTGCACGTGTAGTTACTGTGTTGCGTAAACTGTGCCAGAATGTCTGGGAACATTCCAGATTATTTTGGGATCTTCTGTTAGGCTGGAGCGCGCAATCGCGAACAGCTGAGTGTATTCTCCAACTAACGCAGCCACCAGTGATAATGCTCGAATGTTCGATGCCGCAGGTATAAATGCCGACGCGCCTTGCCACAGATCAGTTTATCGACGGCCGACGCTCTGTTCGCCGCTATCAGTGTGCAGTGTGTATTGCTGTAGTTTGACTTGTCGTTTCCCGGCCACAAGTTCGGCCAAATAAAAAGTTTCATCTTGGACACACCGACTGCTGCTTTCGTCGACGTCACGACCCCGGGACAATACGTAAAATCTTGTAGTGTGGCTGTGGATAAGTCCAAGTTCATGTATGTTTTAAATTACCTCTTCGGTTTCCTAGGTTTTTTTGGTGACAGTAGTTCACAGACATTCACTTCATAGTGGTAGGTGCTACAACTGTGACATGTTAATTTAATCAAACAGCAGAAGTAGGTGTGCTCAAACAAATTTGGGAAGTTTCTCTGCTATATAAAAAAAAACACTACCATATTCACTGAACACAATCTCACTCATCACGACAACGTAAACGTGCTTGGCAGGGGCGTAGCCAGAAATTTTTTTCGGGGGGGGGGGGGGGGTTCAACCATACTTTATGTATATTCGTGCGTGCGTTTGTATGTGTGCGTGTATATATACGCAAGCAAAACTGAAAATTTTCGGGGGGGTTTGAACCCCCCCAACCCCCCCTTGGCTACGCCCCTGGTGCTTGGTGATGCTGTGCTGGAAGAAGTGCTCATCACACTTATAATTTGTTTATTAGCTGTAAATAATTTGAAGGAGCCCATTGAACATATGTGCAAGGGCTAATGTAATTGAGCACAGCCTTGTAAAGCTTTGTCGCATCTTTTTGTAAACTTCTATGATCTAAACACGGTTAATTAAGGCAAAATAGTTTTGAGCGTAGTTTGTAAACTGTCTCATAAGGCACAACTAAATGTTGCATTTATGTTGCGCGGCGGCTGTATTTTAGATGGAGGCGAAAATGTTTGAGGCCCGTGTACTTAGATTTAGGTGCACGTTAAAGAACCCCAGGTGGTCGAAATTTCCGGAGCCCTCCACTACGGCGTCCCTCATAATCATATCATGGTTTTGGGACGTTAAACCCCAGATATTATTAGATGTTGGAAAAACTGTTAATGCCCCTAACTGCCGTGATGTTCGTTTTGTAATGTGATTTATAATTTAAAAAAAACGGACCCTATGTTTCGAGACCAGTTTGGTCTCAGTTTTTTTTTTTAAATTAAGAAGACTAATGATTAAATGTGGCTGGACAGTCTTTTTATTCTTATAATCTTGCCCAGCCAGACAGACTTCTATATATTTACTTTTAAATTTATAATTTCTGATGATTATCATGCAAACCATGATATGATTATGAGTCATACAGTAGTGGGCAACTCTAGATTGATTCTAACTGCATGGAGTTAAACAAACGCTGTTGTAGCCTTGAAGAAGACAAGACTGACAAGAAGATGACAAGAAGATTCACGGTACTACACAGTACTCTACTATGGGAGAGCTAAATTCGGCTGTCCCTATTGAACGGAGAGAGTTGCGCGCGAGCCGTACTGCCGACGGAGCCGTTGTCCCATGGGAAAACTGCACACTCCTGGTGTTGCAGAACGACCTCCGGCACTCTGGCTTTGAGACTTGAAATTTCCCACACGCTTTCGCAATGCTTATGCTCTGATGACTGATGGTCAGCCATGGAGAGTTTGATGATCTGCAGCCTGCACTTTTTATCTCAGGTTTACTTCAGCCTCGATAAGAATTTAAATTATCTTTGTCTTTCTTGCTGTATGAATGCACTTTTTTAGCGTTCATGAGACGGCTTTCGGTGGTCAGCGATGCTTCAGGACATGCCGTCACATAGGGAAAGCAGTGTGTATACATGGTTTGAAGAAATTCGTGCGCAAATGCTCAAATGTCACGAAAATACAAGATTAGTTTTCTACATTTATAATTACTTTACGCATGACACGCATAAATCTTCAGATGTTCATAGAAATGTTGACCCTTAGTAATTGTCAAAATTAAATAATTACCATTCTAATTACAGAATTTAGGCGGTCGATGCAAAGAAGAAAATTAAGTCGTTAGTACGAAGATCCATTGCCGTTCTGTAATTGCAAAAAGCGGCCGGTGGTGATTTTCGCGGAGGGGCGAGATTCCACGAAATTCACCGAAGAAACTGTAAGTGGCGCGACCTAGAGCGCGAGTGCCACACCCTAGCTGACGACCAGAATGACGTCACCGTTTCCGACAATGATCGCAGCGTTGTTAATTCTTCGGCATTCGTTAACCTATTCGTGCGTCATGCGCGCTCTCACGGCAAGCGCAACCCGCCCACCCACGAAGCTAACTACATCGGGTTGAATAGGAAGGCTCTCGCTCAGTTTGGAGGTTCCCAGAGAAGTAAATCAATTGTTCTCTTCGGCGCTTCTGTTTCGGTTTCACAGGCGAAACTGGTTGGATTTCATCACTCCGCAAAACTTACAAGTGGTCGCTTTTTTTGTAGTTTCAAGGCTGCAGTGCGTTAGTTGCAGGAAAGACTTCAATTGTGCCACTGGACACGAACACCTGCCTCCCTTCAGTTCAGTTTTAATTTGAGTTTATTATTCACAGTGACTGTGTACATACATTTATTCAGACGAGGGTCCCAAAGCCGGTCACTGCAAACGGAACCCTCGATCAAAAATTATAAAGAAGAAATACAGAACATGGAATCGAGCTGCCAGGAAAAAGAAACCATTTGAAATAATACAATACAATCGTAAAAAATTTAATACCACGGTGGGTGAAAATAAGAAAAAAAGGCATACTACAAAGAACATTGTATACAGGCGAACGAGAATGACTATCAAGAAATTAGTTATTAGAACAAAACATAGTAATTACCGACAAGAAACTATTTACAAAGAATAGAACACTTTAACTCTAGTTTGAATACATTTAAAGATGTTAATTCTTCAAGGTATTGTGGAAGTTCGTTCCAAGTTTTCAAAGCTGAAGACGTATATTCTTTAATTAAAAACTTAATTTATTTCTATAATTACAGTCGGAGGTTATCTCTCCGGTCTTCTTAGGATGTCTCTCGGCACAGACAAAAAGAATGCCGAATGCAGCATGGAAATATCAGAGTTCACTGATGTTCAGGATTTTCGGACACAATTCTTTAAACCCCGGGTAAATTCGGTAACAACACCGGAAAAAATATAAGCTCCTCCCACTGTCGTATTTTTGAATAATTATGGTAGCACAACGTAAAGGGACACACGAAGAACACGGGGTTACACACAACACGACACTTACAACAAATGGTTTATTTTAGAGCACCACGTCGTTCTTATACACGTTTTTTTTTGCACACGGTTTTTTCATATCGCGCACGGAAACAAAATTCATTTATCGCACCTTTCAGGTCATGCGCAGGTATTGTAGCTCCTTTCTTGAGAGCACGATCGACGGACTGCTGACAGATGCACTACCAGCCATATCTATCCATTCAGCTTCTTACAATTGAGCGTGTTACTGCACACCCACTCCTACCTAAGATTTTGAAAGCATGGATAACACTTGCATTTCTTGCAATGTAGGGACAGGAATCCATCTGGCGATGGCTTGTTCACTTTGTAAGCTCACGCAGCCTGTCGTTAATACACCTGCCCGTCTGCCCTATGTAACTCTTTCCACAACTTAACGGAATCCGGTATACAACGCACGTACAACAATCCACGTATCTGTTAGTGTGCTGCTTTGCACATTTAGGTTTCGTCACTCCATTTGGATTAGTGTTCCGGCACGGGCTACTGAGTTTGTCCGGCGCCAAAAAGATAAACCAAAAAAAGAAGCCACTGATGTCTCCTCGCTGTGCTATTTTCTTTAGGTTGTTTACAGCGTTTTTCCTGCGATTAACTTCCTCTCTCGCCGAGGACACGTCTTCACTCAGACGTACTTGCTTGAGCATGCTCTGTGCATGCCCTCTGCTGCTAGGACATGACTTGGGTAGCCAGCCTCCTGAAGTCGTTTTGCTTGCAACCTGAAGCTTGCATCCATTGGATGAGCGGGATGCAAGCTTCATTAGATGCGGATGCATTTCATTAGATGCGGATGCATTTCATTAGATGCGGGATGCATCTTTACGCCGGGACTACTGGCAGGAATTGGGTGCACATGCTATTGCTACTTTTTCACTGCTATGCGACTCCGATTCCATAGGATCTCTGCACAAGGTGTCGTGCGTGGTTAGTTGCGACACACTCGAAGAAAGCGGGCCGAGTGGTTGTGTTTAGAAAGAACAAAGCTAATAAGTTCGTAATGCACTTCATTTTGGGAAAGCCATCAGCTCCCTCTTATACGACCAATCATGACAACTTGAAACTCTCCACGGAGAAGAGACAACCTAATGAATGAAACATACAATTAGGCCAGGTACATAGGGACCATTATTGTTGTCTCTTAACTATAGTGCAGTAACAATTACCTAAGCTGAAATGATTTGAAATGCTTTCCCCGGTCTAATTGTTCGTTTGATTCGTTCGGTTGTGTCTAACAAAAGGAGCCCCTTGGAAAAATTTCCATTCTTTCGTTCATTCATAGCGAGAGTTTCGTGCCGGCAGACATAATGCCTTATGTTAGCGTGTGAAGGTTTATTGATCAGCTGCCGCCTTGTGCAAAAGATCACGAGGCACATGACGCCCTCTGGCAGAAAGAGTGTTCCACACCCGCCGCCTTGGCTACGAGCGGCGCCGGGTAACACTCCCAGGGATTACACGTACAGAAACACGCATTGAAGTGGACGGCGAAGCGCCTTGCGTCGTAGCTACACTAGTTAGAGCATCAGATGCGTAATTTGAAGGTCGCGGGTACAGATCGCGCCGACGCAAAGAAGATTTTTCGTTCACTTTAATTAGTTGCACTTGACGTCATTTTAATACACGACACTTATAAGACAACAATTAATGCCCATATGCTGTCCGTGGCCGAATAGTGTGTTACATTTATTTGGTTCTGACTAACAAAGCAACGAGTTCCTCTGAAAAATTTTCCTTCTTTCGTTTAACCATGGGGAAGAGATAGATTTTGCCCGTTCAGAAATATTTGAGACGATTTGCAGTACGACTTACTCAGCTTTCGGAGGTCGATAAGCTAATCATCCCAGGTATGAAGTTGAAAGTGAAGAACGAGACACCAGATATTGCGTGTTTGGAACAATATTCGCTAACGGTTCAGCTCTGGCTAAGCACATACGCACGCGCCACCACAGTTCATTCACCCGTCGAGCCCTAATAACTTGAACGCTGGCGTCTACGCGGCGTCGTCTGTGTTCGGATGTTTTGTTTGTTGGCGTGTTCACCGCAGCCTGGGCATCAGCGTCGACAAGGCGTTACCTCTTTTCAGGAGTCTCAGTTGCGCGTGAAAGAAATGTTGTTAACCTTTCATTTGCGTCGATGTACTCTGTGCATTTAGATGAATTGTTGACCATTCAGCATGCACTGTGCTACGGAACAGCGGTAAGCCATCCTGAGTAAGTTAAGGCAGTGAGATCGTGTTTTATAATAATAATAATAATAATAATAATAATAATAATATAATAATAATAATAATAATAATAATAATAATAATAATAATAATAATAATAATAATAATAATAATAATAATAATAATTACGTTTATTTCCACCAATACAAAGTTGATGGTGGGGGTGAGAATAAAAGCGACTGTCCGCTTGACTACGTTCTCACCTCCCTATACATCAGACAGAGGCGGTGGCGGCAACAGAACACAAGATCTGGCGAAGATATACAACATTCTAGAATTTAGCAATAACAAATCCGAAACAGCCGGCTGCGGTGCTGGACACATGGGGGTTAAAGAACCCCATGTGGTCGAAATTTCCGGAGCTCTCCACTATGGCGTCCCTCGTAATCATATCCTGGTTTTGTGACGTTAAACCCCAGATATTATTATTATTATCACATCCTTTTGCCACCCTCTTGCTATACTATGCAATACATGGCTGTGCTATGCTAGGAGCTGCTTGGCGCATACCCGCCGAGCAGGGGCGTAGCCAGAAATTTTTTTCGGGGGGGCGGGGGGGGGGTTCAACCATACTTTATATATGTTTGTGCGTGCGTTTGTATGTGTGCGTGTATATATACGCAACCAAAACTGGAAAATTTCGGGGCGGGGGGGGGGGGGGTTGAAACCCCCAACTTCCCCCCCTTGGCTATAGGCACCGTACAGTCGAGTTTTCCAGTGCGACTGCAGCGCCAGAACGCCAAACCTAGCGGACAAAAAACGCAATAATGAGACGGGGTTGCTCAAAATGGAACGCGATGTGCGCGTCTCCCTCTCTGAATGAGTGGGCGGACTGCGGCCGGGATACACGGGGGACGCGTTC
This sequence comes from Rhipicephalus sanguineus, assembly GCF_013339695.2. Lineage (NCBI taxonomy): Eukaryota > Metazoa > Arthropoda > Arachnida > Ixodida > Ixodidae > Rhipicephalus > Rhipicephalus sanguineus. The sequence goes on along the minus strand of NC_051184.2, from coordinate 67,068,661 downwards.
GCGCGTCTGTTTTCTGCGTGTCCCTAACGGCCAATGCCAGCGAACTTGGGACGGTCCACTGCGAGCAACGCAGCTCCCTCTGGTCAGTGTACGGTGCCTATGCCCCTGCCGCCGAGTTTTCTTTCTACGACACCGACCTGACTCTGGGCTTAGACAGCTCCGATGTTACTTATTGGGTCTCACGTGCGAGAACCACAATATTAGTATGAGGCACGTCGTAGCAGATGGCTCCGGAAATTTCGGCCATCTGGTGTTCTTTAACGTGCACTGACATCACGCAGCAAACGGGCTTCTAATGCCTGTTTACAACTTAACGTGAACGCTTTAGTGCACCACATGTACTCTGCTAGCGGCAAGCAAAAAAGCCATAGGCACCCGTCACTGACCAGAGGGCGCGATGGAGCTCTTATCGAACGCCTGAGTGTTGAGGGCACCAGCCGCCAGGGATACCAAGAAAATGAAACGCTTGCTGGACACATCGACGCGCTCAAGTGTCTCCCTTCTGGGCGCCTCTTTCAACGAACGCTTCCTACGTGCGTTCGTAATCACCTCAGGGATGTTGCCACCGCCTTCAATGCAGCACAAACGCGTTTAGAACGCGCTCTTTTCAGGCTGTGCCAAGGCAGCAGAAACGCTACAAACGCGTTTCAAACTCACTGCATTGAGGCGATGGCAAGTCACGTTCAAGTCAAGGAGCGTTTCTGAACATTGAGGATGCGGAGGATAGACACTCGATTTTGCTGCGTCCACTCGCTAGGCTGTGTTTTCTGGCGCTACCATCGTATCTCGGAAACTGCATTGCAGGGTGCCTATGCCGGTTAGGAATCGGAAAAAGTTGTACATCAAGAGACTATGAGCTTACATTGCGTATGGAGATGCGTCAAATCTTGATTGTTCGCACTGCTATGTTACAGAACCTAAACGGAAGCTCTGGCATGAATACAAAGATGCTTCTCTATATTTCGCCAAGCACCTTTCCGCGGCGAACGAAGACTGCAGCCGCGGTGTGATAGAGCCCGCAGCTCATACCCTTTATTCAGTACCTATTTTAGAGCGGAATAAAATAGTCATTTGCCGCTTTTCTTCATGTCATGAACATGTCATCTGACCTAAGAGGAAACACTTTCCCAGGGATAGTTATGTCTCGTGCCTCATTCTAAAGCATTCATCTTGGCTAAAGTGCCAAAGCGACAGCTAAGCGGATTAAATCGAACAAATGGGAAGACATAGATACAAGCGACGCAGCTTGGCCTACGTTGCCAAAGACGCATGCACATGCAAGTTCCGACCGATAGGCTGACTCCGACCGATAGGCTGACTGAAGATGAGAAACCAATTATCACAGTACCTACGTCGTTATTAGAACACTTTCCGTGTCCATCGGCAAGCTAAAATCACCGCACGCTCAGTTTGTGCAAACGGTGCAAGATGCTTTAAAGGGCCCCCCAAAGAACCTCTGAGAATAGAAAGAACCAGCGCGTTATTTTCTCCTGGTGTCTCCCGTCTCTTCGGCACAACTCGTAACGCAGCAGTCCGTTCACGTGACGTCATGAGGAAATAAGCTCTCGATTGGCACCATATACAAGGGATATCAGATGTCGTAATGACGTCATAGGGTAACGTCATCACATTAAGATTTTTTGCATCCCTCGTGTGGACACCGCCGCCACACACGGTCAATTTTCGCGTTTGATGAGGCACTTGAAGTTCTCGCCTTAAGAACACTTCCAAACACGCATGTTGGAGTACATGTGACACGATGCTCGTTTGACATAGTTCATCAAATCTTATAAAAATTGCGGCGCTGGTTATAAAGCTAGTCGACTCTCAAGCTGTGGAAATAAAGTTTCATGCGGACTTTGGGTTTGCCTAACGTGAAAGTCAAATGTATTTCCGAATAACATCGTATGCCCATTCACAAAACAACCTACGTAAGAAAATGATTTATTTATGTCAGGGTACAAAGTATATATACTGAGCCACAAGACATGCGCATAAAATCACAAACAATATAATAATAACAATATCTAGGGTTTTATGTCCCAAAACTACGACATGATTATGAGGGACGCCGAAGTGGAGGGCTCCGAAAATTTCGACCATCCTTTGTTCTTTAAAGTGCACTGACATCGCACAGCACACAGGCCTCTAGCATGTCGCCCCCATCGGAATGCGACCGCCGCGGCCGGGATCGAACCTGCGACCTTCGGGTCAGCAGCCAAGCACCCTAACCGCTACACCACCGCGGCGGACAGAGCCACAAAGATATCCAACAAAGCACCTAACGCTCAAGAAATACAATCTCTGAGGAGTGCCGTTTTAAGAATGGCTCGCTAATGTACGCTCCACTAAACTTTTGAATATAAAAGGCTTGCAAAGATTCACGAGCTATGGGTTGGTTGCTCCTGCCGAGAATCTTAACGTCATAAAATCGGGGTTCACAATGGCAGGCAAACGCGTAAGTTCATTATCTTTGCTTATATTTAGCCCGCTATATATGTTTGCTGTTTTAGGCGTAAGCGTACATTGCCAGCCAAAATTCAAACACGGAAACAGTGCGAGATGTCTGCGCATAGACATGATGGGGAAAATGGACGCCGTCGCTCTGCGGACATTATAGCAACTTGAAATTAGCGCAAGTGAAGGCTGACGTGAAAAGACGAGGAAGGCAAGGAGAGGCGCGACTAACGACATTCTATTGTGATAACACCGAACGTAATATACACAAATATATACATTCGGTCGCGCATGCGCCCTGACACATCAAGAAAACGCAGCGGGAAAGAACGTGATAAAGTCCAAGAGATCAAATAGCGCTGTGCATAAAGTTATCTTCCGAAGAAGGTAATTCTGCTGAGTCCGCACGGATTATCTATCCGTGCGGACTCAGCACGGATAGATATTAAAGCACGGATAGGTATTAAAGGAGCACTGACACAAAATTTCGAAGGCGAGATAATGAGTGAAATAGATGTATGTGGAGCCGTACACAACGTCTACGAAATATCAAGGGCCAATATAGCCTAGAACATATTTAAAATCAATTTTAAAGTGCATGCTGCGCGACTGAGCGAGATGCGAGCGCTTCGCGACGCCGACATCAACGCGGCGGATGTGTAAACAAGCCTACGTCACGAGTTTGTGTTGGGTGGTGGCTGGTTGTGCCCTTGCGCTTGTGCCGTGCTACCTGCCATTTCTTCCTCCGTGCCTGCGGCTTTGCGTGTGCTAGTTGTGTTCTCTTCCGCTGTTCGCTCGTCGTGCCCGTTGGCAGATGTTATGGCCCTCTCACGCTAGCGGCAAGCCTGCCGCAACGGCGCGGTGCCGCAGAACGTCGGCCGTCGCCGCACGCGCGAGAGCTGTCCAACTTGCTCGGCAAGCTTCGCCGGCGAGGCATTCGCGCCTCCGAAAAACATGGCAGCACTGCCAAAAGCGGTTGTCGTCCACTTCGAATCTATCAAGTGGCCGCCGTGCGCTCTGTAACGTGTAAGTTCCGAACTGATGCTTCCATCTGCTTTAGATTCATGTCCTTAAGCTTCGACAGCAATGTATTCGTCCCGATTCGGCGCCGTTTTTGAGAGCCATAGTCAAATAATCGATGCTGTAAGCTTAGCGAGTCGAGATGGGCGCTTCCGAATGCTCGGAGGACATAGATTACGCGTTTGTTAGTTGTATCTAATCCTCCATAGCTGGCGCCACTTGACCTGGTTCGGCGCCCACTGCACCCACGCTCGCGCGCCGCCTACGTCACAATTTTGCGTGTTCACGTGGCCAGCTGTGGTTACCCGTCCTTCGGAAGTAGCTGCCTAGCTCGGTGCTCTTTGAAACCGAAACTGCGACTGGGCGCTCTAAAAACGTCTCTAAATAAATAACCGGCGCGCACTCGCGCAAACGAGGTTTGCAGCCGTGATAAGTGGATCATAAGCTATCTATTGCAACAAAAAAAAAAAAAAACAAGGTGCAAAATTTTTGTGTCAGTGCTCCTTTAAAGGGCCCCTCACCAGGTTTGACAATTTTGAGCTAACGAGCGCAATGCGTACACTGGGTGTTCACGATCACGTCTGCCAAAATTTGCAACGCTACGCGCCGCGGAAATGGCTCAAATTTCAAGCTGAACGCTGCTTGCCCTTCTTCTCGCGGCCGCGCGCCCAGAGAATGAGGGGATGACGTACATGAGAAAATGGCCCAGCGTAGATGGTAGTGCTGTGACGTCGGTCCTCTACGTAGACGACTGTGCTCTGACGTTGCCAACAGTAGCACGTGACACTGCGATAAATATTTGACACGACGTGTAGTTTGTGTAATTTGTTGCTTGAATGGATGAATAAAACTTGAGAACAATAATAAAACACACAAACGGAATGTGTGCGTTGTCTTTTTTAATTTTACTGCGAATCGCAGCGAGATTCGAGACTAATCTACCTCCGTTTTGCACGCGTTCGTGTTCTCGCGCTTTGCGCATCGTGCAGACGCCACCCCTTACAACGAAACTAATTTTCCACCGCGTTCCAGCGCTTATTAGGCTCATTTATCCTCCCGCGTCTAACTAGATGTTCATGCGGCACACCGCTAGTCTCGCGTCCGTACAAATGTCGCAGCTTTCGTGTTCAGTATTAGGCTGAAAGCCAAGTGATCGGCGAGGGCGCATTCTGCATAACTTGCAGAGACGAAGCGCAAAGAACGCCGCCACAACACCGCTCGCGTCTCGAGGGCTCGGGCTGGTTCGGGCACGTCATGCGTTCGTGACATTGTGTGCGCATGACGTGTTCATGCGTATGCGTTATGTGATCCTCCCGCTCGCGTGCCGAAGAGGGCAGGGAAGGGATTTGGCTTGTGAAGGCTACACGGGCGAGCGGCAAGGGTTTGCAGCTCGCCTCCTCGCATCATGGTTTCGCGCCGCTACAAATTATTGTTTTTGTCGGCTTCCATCGGACCGATTAGAAAAATTCTTGTGGCATAATGCTCCTTATTGGGCTCGCAACAACTTCCAATGTCTAACTAAAATTCGTTATGTCACCTGGTGAGGGGCCCTTTAAGGGAATCTCTCACGCCTTACAAATAGGCGGTGTGGGCGTGATCGCAAAAAAAACGCCAGGCCTGCGCTAAAACCGCAGCACAGTCACAGCGAAAGCTGGAAGAGCGGCGTTTCTAGAGCCCGTTAAGCTCTCTTGGGGCTACAATACAAGTACACTAGAAAGGTACCCACTACGCCATAAATCACAATTTTTGTGAAGTTTGGAAGCACCTACTAAGCCATTATTCGTCATTCTGCGGAGAAGCGAGGCACCAGCTACACGTCTGTAAGGCATTATGTGCACTTTGTTCACGCGACGACTGATGACGATGAAGAATTATGGCTCAGCCCTTTGTAATGGGTTGGAATCTTTAAACGGCCCACCAGTTATGTAATTTGCATTGGGTGACGCCCGGTCGCTATTTCCCTCTCCCGTCATGCTGTATAACATACGTTGACGTGGGAAAGAGACGGGGGGGGGGGGAGCGAAGAACTTTACTGAGACCCCGAGGAAATGGATCATGCGCTTATGGGCTTCCCTGGCAACCAATACAAGTGCCCTTGCGAGGAACCCACTACGCTATAAATCATTGTAATTTTACTGAGACCCAGAGGAAGTGTATCATGCGCTTGTGGGCTTCCTTGGCAACCAATCCAAGTGCACTTGCGAGGAACCCACTACGCTATAAATAATTGTAATTTTTGAGAAGTAGGCCGAGAGGCACAGCAGAGCGTTGGTACCTGCTAAACCCATGTAAGGCATTATGCGCACTTTGTTGATGCTGTGCCTGATGATGAAGAATTATGGCAGGGTCCTTTGTAATGGGTTGGAAGCATTCAACAACCTGCTCGTTGCGCAATTCGCATTGTGTGACGCCTGGTTACAGAATTCGCGTTGTGCTACGCTTGGTGCTTATTTTACTCTTCTACCACGCTATATTGCATATGCTAATGTGGTTCCTTCCCGACATGAAGCCTGTATAGGACCTTTTAGCAAAGCAGTTTCAAGCACCGGTATGGCTCAGAGGTTGAATACTGGGCTCCCACACAGAGGACCCAGGTTCGAACCTCGTTCCATCCTGGAATTTTTTCTTATTTAGTTTTTTTTTCTTATTTCGAGCGATACTGGTTACGGACACCGGCGGCGGCGGCGGCGGCGGCGGCGGACAACTACGGCGCCAAAAACGGCCGGTGAAATGATCTCATAACAGCTTTCGCTGTAAAATACCCGGCGCCCGCGAGTGTGCGGTAATGCGGTCGTACACAAACGAGGCTCTCGAAGGTGCGGCGGTCACATACGTGTTCCATATCGTTCACATATTATTACCGGTCACATACATTTTCGGTCACATCGATTATCGGTGATATACGTTTCCCGATGGGCACCGTACACTGACCAGAGGGAGCTGCGTTGCTCGCACTGGCCCGTCCCAAGTTCGCTGGCATTGGCCGTTAGGGGCACGCAGAAAACAGACGCGCGAACGCGTCCCCCGTGTATCCCGGCCGCAGTCCGCCCACTCATTCAGAGAGGGAGACGCGCACATCGCGTTCCATTTTGAGCAACCCCCGTCTCATTATTGCGTTTTTTGTCCGCTAGGTTTCGCGTTCTGGCGCTGCAGTCGCACTGGAAAACTCGACTGTACGGTGCCTATAATCGATGCTGCCTCGATGGTGTGTGCTTCTCTGCGATCAGCCGCGTATGATATTGCAGTCTAACCTTTTGTCGAGGTCACTTGTCACTTCATGTTGCCACGTGTCATTGTTTCGTGCATGGCCGTCGTTGTTGCCTGTAGAAACTTAAGTCATGCGCTGCTATGCACGTGAGTGAAGGTCGAATTCCCGGCATTGGGGGGAGGGAAAATTTCTCGCTAAAGGGGACCATGAGGTGATGCGAAGCCGGAGCACTTGCACGATCACGTTCCGTCGGCGTTTTTTGGGTATGCTACCGACCTCGCGTCGTGGAACGCGAAGTGGCACGCTACGCGCGTCTTGTCTTCCCTCTAGCCTGGCCGTTAATTCTCACAGAGCAAGCGGGGGGGGGGGGGTGATTCTTAAAAGGAAGAAGGAAATGAAAATGAAAATTGGGTGTAGAGTGCACGATAACTGTCTCTCAAGTGAGGACACCTCAACCGATACACTCACGGGGGACTGGGGATTGAAGGGACAGTGAGAGTGAAAAGAGATGGTAAAAGAAGAAAAAAAGAGAAAGGTATGAGCGGGAAAAAAAAGAAAAAAAAAGGTGAGGGGGGGGGGGGGGGGCAGGAGAACGGGCGTCCGAGTCACCGTGGTGAGCGGCTAGAAAATTCGTTCGACTAGGCCGGCATCCTCGAGAAAAGCGAGTAGGGCCGCAAGGGCTGATCGGCGACGGTGCACGTGGCCGGTGGGATGGAGCAAGTCCTGTAGGGTCGCACACGGCAGTCCGACGAGTCGGTACTTCATGACGAGCCGCTTCCGCGCGGTGTTGAGAGAAGGGCATTCAAACAATAGGTGGCACAGGGTTTCGATCGCGCCGCAATCGGTGCAGTTCGGTGCAGCGGCGCCGCGAAGACGATGCCTGCGTTCCGCGGGCCACACTGAACCGGTCCTCAGGGCAAGAAGAAGCGCGCGCTCGCGGCGAGTGAAACCAGTGGCTGGGATGGGAGGAGGGGTGTGTCCGGCGGCGACCCGTGCGTCCGGATGCTCGCGCACCAGCTCCCGGCGAAGGTTGTTGCGTGCCGAGTCAAACGAGCTGGCGTAATCTGACAGCGAAGTCTCGGCGGAGTGTGCTCGTTTTGCGAGCTCGTCTGCAGCCTCGTTGCCCGCGATGCCGACGTGTGAAGGGAGCCACTGAAGGACCACGTCACAGCCTCGCTCCTGGAGGGCCAGCAGGCTGAGAGCGGCGCGCTGAGCAAGAAGGGGGCCTCGTTCCTCCCTCGCGAGCTGGCGCAGGGCAGGTTTCGAGTCGCAGAAGATTGCTGCGCTAGAGACGGCCGGCGAATTGCGCAGGAGGTCTGCAGCCAGCTGGAGCCCGACTAGCTCAGCGGTTGTTGAGGATGCACAGTATCGCAAGCGGCACTGTCGTTCCGAGCTGAGCTGAGGGGCTATGCAGGCGGCCACGGCTGAGCGATCCTGCAGGACGGACCCATCGGTGAACACTTGCGTCCTCCCGGCCAGGTCCTCATACATCCGCGCCGCGGCCTCCTCAGCAATGGCACTGAGGGGGGTGTGGCGTTTGGATTGAATGCCCGGCAGGTGCAAGTTCACTCGAAGGGGCTTTCGACAGTGAGGGGGTGGCCAGCGCGAAAGGCGTGCGGGATCGTCAGCCACAACGCCGTCGTACACGTCGATAAGTTGACCGACACGTGAGTTTGGCACGGCACGTAACCGCGAGAGGAGGGGACCTGCATCAGGCGCTCGGTGGAGACGCTGCAAGTGGCACAATGCGCGCAGGTCCGCCGTGGGCGACGTAGGCCACGCACGAGCCTCCGCGAGGGTCTCGGCCACACGAGAGCCACGAGGCATTCCGTGACACATGCGGATGACTCGGCGGTGGTCCTGGTCGATCAGTCACCACTGTGGCGCCTGGAGTTTGCAGATCGGCAGTGCGTAGTGGATGGCAGACAGAGCCATCGCCTCGTAGATGGTGCAGGCGAAGGCAGCGGGGCAGCCGTTGCCGCCTGCGAGTAGCTGGCGCACGGCCGATTCCACGCGACGCGTCGTCTGGCGTACACGTCGCACCGCCGGGAACCATCGGAGGCGATTGTCTATCGTCAGCATTCCCAGGATTTGGGATGGATGGATGGATGCTATGAGCGTCCCCTTTATAACGGGGCGGTGACATGTCTGCCACCAGGCTCGAAGGCGAAAAAAAAAGAGAAAGAAGAAAAAAGCTTCCTTGTTTCATGTTGTCCTAATGCCTTATCTACATTGATTAAATCTATGTTATTATACCAAAAAATATAAATTCACGGTCCATCTCTCTGCCTCTTAAGGCAGAATGACCTTATTTCCCCCCATTATTTATTTTTGTACTTTATCTCTACTTTTCTGCCACCAATACTCTAACCGTCTCTTACTTATTTCTATCGCGGACGTGTTCAGCTTTCCATTGTTGTCCCTAAAACCCAAGGCTTCATGTAGACTCGTGCCCACACGTATACCTGGGTGAATATCGCCACATTCAATCAGTACATGTTCCATCGTTTCCTTAGTTCCCCCGCAGCATGTACATTGTTCTTCTTCGTTACTGAATCTCGCTTTATAACTACGCGTTCTAAGGCAGCCCGACCTTGCTTCAAACAGTAAAGCGCTTCCCCTTGAATTATCATAAAACCTTTCCCTCCTTATTTCGTTTTTTCCTTTTCGGTAGTTACTCAGAGCCGGCTTCTTTTCCATCGCTGTCATCCAATAAGTCCTCTCCGCCTCTCTGACCTTCCGCTTAATGCTCCTTGTTGCCATATCGCCCGCACTGCCAGCCGTATATTTACTGGTGAGCCTCCTAGTTCTTTTTCTCCACTGCGTGTCAACGCTTTTTCTATACAAATACCTGAAAACCTTCCCTGCCCATCTACTCTCCTTCATTTTCCTCAGCCTCTCTTCGAATCTCATTTTGCTCTGCGCTTCCCTCACTTCAAAGCCTGTCCATCCCATATCACCCTTTACCGCCTCATTTGTCGTCTTCCCGTGAGCGCCCAACGCGAGGCGGCCCACCGTCCTTTGATTTACATCCATTCCTGATTGCACCTCTGACTTCATGCACACCACTGACTTCCCAAATGTAAGCCCCGGAACCATCACACCCTTCCACAGCCCTCGAAGCACCTCGTACCTATTGTATCCCCATAAAGCTCTGTGCTTCATAATTGCAGCATTCCTCTTTCCCTTTGCTACCGATGCTTTCTCTTGTACCTCCATATATCTATCCCCCTCATTTACCCATACTCCGAGGTACTTGTACTCGCTTACCCTCGGCGCCATCTCTCGGCGGTAACGATGGCCTCCTGTCGCAACTGAATGGGAGATATGCGAAAAAAAATCATATCTCTTGAAAAAAGCAAGCTATCAAAAACGACTCGGGGTTCCATATAGTAGAGACCTACTGGAACATTTTGGTAAAATTGCAGTATCGCACTACAAAGCTTGTGGCTTCCCAGGGCAATTGAACACCGCCCATTAGAAATACATGGGGCCCCATTGTAAAATTTTAAACACTCTGGGAAGCCACGCGGTTTCTAGCGCCACACTGTAATTTTAACAGAATGTTCAAGTAAGTCTCTGCTGTATAGATCCGGGAGTCGTTTTTGATATCTGTATTTTTTCGTCAGATATGATTTTTTTCGCCTATTTCCCATTCAGTTACGGCAGGCCACCGCAGTCCCCGAGGACAGATGGCGCTACGTGCATATGTCCCCAAATCCTGGTCATGGCCGAGGTAGCGGACGTTGCTACTCCAAACTATTGGTGCACCATCCAGCTGAAGGCACGGAAGACGTCGTCGGGCTTCAGCACGGGGGTGGACGACTAGGGCCTCGATTTCCGGCGCCGAGATCGTGAGGCCGATGTTTCTCACGAAGGCGGCCACACATTGGAGGGCCTCCTGCATGCAAGCGCGCACCACCGAGCACTTTCGGGTCGGTCCACGCACATACAATGCGACGTCATCAGCGTACACCACTGCGCGAACAGGGAACACAGCCGTTTCTGGTAGGCACTTCACGAGCGGCGCGAGTACCAGAATAAACAAAAACGGGCTGAGGACGCTGCCCTGTGGGACGCCACAGCTGACAGATCGCGGCGCACTTGTCGCCCCGCCCACGCGCACAGTAAACGTTCGGTCAGTGAGGAAGGCCTGAACGTAGTTCAAGAGTTTGCCCTCAACACCTAGCGCGCGCACGGCACTGAGGATAGACGAGTGGGGGAGCGAGTCGAACGCCGACTTTATGTCAAGGAGGAGTAGGATGGCCATTTCTCCATCGTGAAGGGCTTGCTCGAGGGTGCTCACGATTGCAGCAATGCAGTCGATGGTCTCGCGATGTGGCCGGAATCCACACTGCTCTGGTGGGAAAGCGTTGCGCACCTCCGCGATCCACTGTAGCCGGCAAAGAGCCATCTCCTAGATAGTTTTGCCCGCCACAGAAGTGAGGGAGATGGGCCTGTATGACGTCACCGAACGCAGCGGTTTGCCTTGTTTGACGACAGGGATCACAGTCGCGGAACGCCATTCTTCCGGGAGGACAGCACTGGAGAAAACTGTTGAATGCATCCAACAAGAGTGGGCGCTGGGAGGCATCCAGGTTTCTCAACAGCTGATGTGTGATTTTGTCCGCTCCAGGGGCGCTGCGCTTGCGCTTTCTGAGGAGAACCCGTTCCAGTTCGTAGAGGGAGAAGTCTTCCTTGCAGAGAGAGCGAATGTCAGCTGAGGTGATGGGATCCACGGGAGGCAGGGGAGGGAGCGGGGGTGCGGCGTTTGTCGTGACACCGCCAGCGCTCCCCGCTCTAGAGGGGGAAGGAGGCGCGAAAGAGGCGGCAAGCAGTTCAGCAAGCTCCCTTTCAGTGATGTCCTGCGCAACGGCTATGGCGAGCACTGGGTAGCGCGACACTTTCGGGTTTATCAGGACGCGCATGATGCGCCAGCCGCGGCGACGTCGGCGTGGGTCACTCAAAGAGGAACAGACGCCCGTCCAGCTGCGGTCGCGTAGACGCTGCGCGTGCCGCCGGCACACAGCGTCGAGTCGGTTGTACTCTGTCCATGCGCCGGGGATCGAGGAGCGCAGCGCCCGCCGCTGTGCTCGTTGGCGCACTGCGCGGAGTTTGAGCAGCTTGATGTCAGGGCAGGGCGTGCCGGCGGGAACAACACAGCGCGTTGTCGCACGCTCAGCACAGTCCGCGATGCGCGAAAAGAAATCATCACTGCTCTGCACGCTCGCGCACAGGTCACGGAAAAGTGGCCACCGTACAAAACTGTATTCACGAACAGCACCACGGCTGGGGTGGCACGGAAGGAGTGTGATCGGGTAGTGATCAGAACCAGCAGTGTCAGCGTGGCGTTTCCATTCGTAGGAGCAGCGTTCTGACACCAGCGCCAGGTCAATCACTGTCGAGGCCGCACTGCGACGGATGAAGGTGGGTTCCCCGGAGTTTAGTACGAGGAGTCCCACCGAACTGATCGCGTCGCATAGGTCCCTACCGCGCGCATCCGTGGTACGGCAACCCCAGCTGACGTGGTGCGCGTTGAAGTCTCCACACAGTACGTGGTCACGCGCGAGCACGGCGACAAGGCGCGGCACAAACGCGCACCTGGCCGCGACGACTGGGTGCACATAAACACTCGTGACAGAAGTGTCCACGCCGTCCACACGGACCGTGGCAGCAACGCACTCACTCGTCACACAGCATAACTGTTCTGTGGGGACAAGCGCATGAGCGAGTGTGTCACGAATGTACAAACCGGCGCGCGGCTTCCCGGGCGGGTCGGCGGTGTCACAGCACGGCGCATTATTGCACTCAGCCAGCGCACACTGCGTGGAACTGCTGTAGCCGATGTAGCCGGGCAGCGAAACATCCTCCACGCGAACATACGTCTTCTGCAAAGCAAGGACGTCGTAGTCGCGCAGGGGAAGGATCGCTGCGAGCTCTTCTTGTCGGCGACGCAGTGAACGGCAGTTCCACTGCAGTATGCGTGGCCTAGACTCGTAACGCGGTCGGCAGGCGTGCGAGAGGGGGGCAGCGTAGGAGATAAGAGAGGGGGAGGGGACGCGCATGCGCTGGTGCTCATCGCGGCGTTGCGCAGGAGAGAATTTCGGCATGTCTACCCCGCGTTTCAGAGGAAGAGATGAAAGGGGGAGGGAAGAGGGAAAGTGGAGAGGGGTAAAGGGGAGAGGGAAGTGGAGAGGAGAGGGGAGAGGGAAATTGGAAAGGGGGAGGGGAGAGGGCTTGCGCATGCGCAGTAAGGGTGGTCACGCCGCACACCACCACCACCACCGGATTGAACTCCGCCATAAGATACTTCGCATCTAAAAATTGGGACGGAGCATTGCGCACTGCGGTAGAAAGAGAGGAAAATAGTATGTCACGCACGAAAACGCAGAGCTTCGTCCGCCCCCATCTTCCCGATATGGGAAGGGATCTTAATTTTTTTTATCGTTCGTTGTTATAAAAAAGGGTTATAAAGCTAGCCGAGCTGTTGTACAGCTCTCACTACCTACCTAAACCCCAATGTCCTGGCAAGGCGGCTTATTGCGATGATCGTCTCACGCGACGGACGAACACACAGTTTTCTCCCTGAGTCGGCGTCGAAATGCTAGCGCATTTCAATATAAAAACGACTCGGAGAACTTGAAACTCCACTGTAGGAGAGCTGTACGCAGCCGTCCCTCAAGTAGGTGTTTCTGAAAACCTTTTTAGAAAAAACAAAACAAAAATACCAACCCCTCCCCTACCGGAACAGGGGGACACGCGAAGCTTGTCAAACCGTGTGAAGCCGTAAATCAACCCCTTGTGAAATCTCTGCAAAACGAATGCCAAACTCTTGGACAAGCCTTAACTAATCTGTTGTCCTTCCGCTCAGCTTGACCAGAGCACAGACGCCCTGCGTTAGTGCTTGGGTGTGTTATTAGAGAGTAATGCATGGCTAGGCGCGTTTAAGAGCGTGCGCTCCGCTTCCCGCTCCACTCCCCCGCTTGTACAGCAGGCTCGTAAACCCGCCTAGCTACAGTTATAACTCGATATAACGCACCCTTTTGAGGGAGCTCAATGGGATCCCTTACAATTTGTGCACTTGAGAAAATTGGCTCTACAATTTTCCGCTTAGTGGGTTTCAGCGCAGCGAAATGAAAATGAAAAGAGTAATAGCTTTATTGAGACAAATGGCAAGTGACCATACATTGCATCGCGAGGCTACTGAAGCCGTCAGAAAACGCGCCATCGGCGCCGAAGTTCATCAAAGAAAACCAATGTATCTGCAGTTCCCCTTGGACGTCGTGCTTCACCACCTCCTTTGCCACCCGGACTCTTCGCGGCCGGTACGAAACAAAATGCATCAAAAGGTACGGTTGCTGTGGATTCCACTTGGCCTATATTGCCGAAGCCACAGCCACAGGGATCGGCGACGGTCGGTACAAACCAGAATGCCAAGGAAGGCATGGGCACGACTTACGGAGCTTGGCCTACGCTGCCGAAGTCGCAGTGACATGCAAATTCACAGTGCACATCGGCAACAGTTAACACTGAATCTACGACTGGCAAGTTGTCAGAGTAAGACAACCCAACCCTCATAGTGCTTCAGTCACTGTTAGGCACACTTCGCGTGCTTGTCGGCAAGCTGAAATCACCATACACTCAGTCCGTACAACAGGTACTGGGTGTTCTATGTCCAGTACTTGCAAGTCGTCAGTAGGCACCATGACACGACTCTTTTCAGTGGAACGCGATATGCGTGAGATCCTGAGCCCAGTATTACGAAACGCAGAAGTGTTGTTTAAGCTCACGTGAATTTTAAATGCGAATGCATTTTTTAGTCGGGCTATGTGAGGCATCCGGCGTTGTCCGCGCGCCGGCAGGTGTTATCTCTCCGCTCTCACTCTCTCTCCCATAGGAACAGCTGCGGGCTCGAGCGCTTATCCTCGCCCCTAGCAGCCGGAGCATGTGGTGCAAGAGAGTGTAGGAGAGGGTAGGTGCAGTGCTTCGCCGCTCCTTCTCTCGCCGTTCGCTCTTTCTCCTCCCTGCACCACCGCCTCAATGCAGTGCGTTTGAAACGCGTTTGTAGCGTTTGTGCTGCCTTGGCACAGCCTGAAAACAGCGCGTTCTAAACGCGTTCGTGCTGCATTGAAGGCGGTGGCAACATCCCTGAGGTGATTACGAACGCACGTAGGAAGCGTTTGTTGAAAGAGGCGCCCTAAAGGGAGACACTTGAGCGCGTCGATGTGTCCAGCTTTACGCCAATAAAATTACTACGCCATGTACTCTCGGCGCAAGAAATGCATTCGCATTTCCTCACGATTCCCTTCGGGGAGGTGGGGGCATTTTTATTTTGTATGTCCCCTCCTTCCTATCTACCTTTCTTTTCATACCTTAATCCCCTTCACCCAGGGCAGGATAGCAAACCGGACGCGCCTCTGGTTAACCTTCCTGCCTTTCTTTCCGCTTTCTCCTCCTCCTCGATCTAACGAAACTCGATCTTACGATGTTCCCGATCTAACGAACAAGGAGAGCTTGCGATGGCGTAGAGGTAGAGCATCAGCCTCGCATACAAGAGGTACGTGGTTCGAATCCCGGTGCCGCAGAATTCCTCACCGGGTAAAAAAAAATCGACGTGATGATGGAGGTGACTAGAGCCGGTAATGCACTCTCTCACAAGAGAAGGACTGGTCACCCTGGTGCAGTATTTGGCCATTAACTCTCAGATGAATACGCCAAGGTATTTTCATTCTCCGACAAATAACCACACGCTTCAGTACTGCCATCAACCCGAACTAATTTGGCCACCAAACCCAATGCAACGAAGTTTTGCTGAAATACTGGGTGAAAAAGCAGGGATTTCCTTCTAATTTTTACCGAGATTGGTTTTTACTGAGACGGGTTAACCACGGAGCTAGAATTTCTTCCTCCGCTGTGCTTTGGCTAGCCTGCACGCCGGGCAAATGCACGGAACAACAGACTCGACAACCGGTAGCGTTTTAAATGCCTGCCACTCTAGGGCCCCGGCTTGTCGTCTATCCAGTCTCTCACGTCGAATGATCACTCAGTGGTCAACACGGGCCTAAAACAAGGGTCACAATTCTCAAAACCAGTGAAAAATAAATTAACAAGGTCTAAGATAATATAAACTACACAAAGAAACCAACAACTAATCGCAATAATTTATCTAACGCCGCGAAAAACGCTTCTGAAACATCCGGCTGATTCCCGTGCCGCGCAAGAGAGGGAGCCACCACCTCTGCTAGCGCGCGATTGCCGAGGCGGTGACAAGCACCAAGAATCGCTCGGCTTCCCGTGCCACGCACTTCCTCAGGATTCACGCTAGTGCAGCTGCATTAAGCGCAGGATTTAGAACTACGCCAAGAGGTACACAAGAACGACATTAGCGCAGGATTTTTAAGTGCCGGATGGTGCTGGGGCGGCAGTAGTTGGCTTGGTTATTTCATGGTTTATACGACGGAGAGCACTGATCATCGCCTCCCAACTTTCTCTCTCGGCTTGCTCACACAGTCACTGTATCCGTTCTCCGCGTCATCGCACATCGGTAGGCGGTCATAACTCCACGTGAGCATCTAATGGGCCTGCATCGACCGGAAATGGTGTTCCTTATGTCTGGGCCGCCCATGGGTTGCCATCGCGGACTTTTCAGATGCGCAGGCGTGGGTTGCCGACAGAAACAATGCCGAGGTAGTTTTTGGGTGGCGCTAAGTTATAATTTTAGATATCAAAGGACCAGAAAATGTCTTTCTTGGTTTTACGAAATAATGAGAGCATCCTCATCACTTGGTTAAGCCGAGTTTCAACGGTATTACTCTCTATTGCAGCCGTGCGAAGCGAGCGAACCCTCCTTTCTCTTCTCTTGATGGAGAGAGTGCTTGTGATCGGCTGAAAGAGTGGCGTAATTCAGTGCGCCCGCTGCGGGTAAAAAGCTTTTTTTTTTTGCGCCCAACGACTCCCCACTATACTATAGGAGAAATTTATGCAGTTGTCCTAAGCATCCAGTGAAAACCCCGTCTGATACCGCCAACTAACCGAAACGTCATAACGAGGTTTGCGAACGCATGGTGCTCCAGAAGAACCATCGGTGCTGTGGTTGTCAGCCTAGAATAATTCGCCAGATTCATGAAGTAGTTTCGCTGTGACGAAGGAAGGATAGCGGTGGAGAGCTCGAACCTCGGCGGTCCACACTGTTTATTTCATAGCAGGGCTGTGACAGCTCAGATTGCTTCTGGAGCGCTTTATGGAGCAGGAAAAACATCATGGTTGATCCCTCCGTCATAAGGATCGCTATAACACGAAAGTGAAAGGTGTCTTCACAGAAGTAGTACGCTGTTTATTGCAGAGTAGACAGTTCTAGAATTGGCGCCCCAAAGAGCTTGGGGACCCAAGAAACTTGCGCTCTAACGCTACCGCGCTAAAACATCTACGTGCCATAGTTATGGCCCTAGGTGTGCTTCAACTAGCTGGTAGTCCGTGCTCATGCACGGAACAACGGACTCGGCAGCCGGTAGCGTTATATGTGCGTAGTACTTTAGGAGCCGGGCTTGCCGTCTATCCACTGCCTCATGTCGCATGGTCGCGCAGTAGTCTATACAGGCCTAAAACAAGGCTAACAATGCCCAAAACCAGCGAGAAATATACTGATAAGGTATAAAATATTATAAACCACATAATTAATAAATAGTTATTAGCAATAATTTACCTAAAATCGCGAAACAATTCTTGAAACACTCGGCTGATACCCGCGCAGCGCAAGACAGGGCGCCAACGCCTCGGCAAGCGCGCGATTGCCGAGGCGGTGGCAAGCGCCAAGGGAATCACTGGATTGCCCGCGCTACGCACTTCGTCGAGTTTCACTGTAGTGGAGCGGCACTAATCGCACGATTTGTAACTACACCAACACCTACACAACAACGACATTCGCGCAGGATTTTACGTACCCGATGGTGTTAGAGGCGGCAGCGGTTGCGTTGGATAATTCATTGTATATGCGACGGATGGCACGGATCACCGCCTCCCATCTTGCTCTCTCAGCCTGCTCACACAGCCACTGCCAGGGGCGTAGTCAGAGGAGGGTGGGATGTTCAACACCCCCCCCCCCCCCCCCCCCCGAATATTTTCAGATTTCCTCGTGTATATATGCGCGGAAGCATACAAACGCACGCACGAACATACATAAAGTATAGTTGACCCCCCTCCCCCCCTCCCGAAAAAAATTTCCGGCTACGCCCCTGGTCACTGCATTCGTTATGCGCGTCATCGCATACCGGTAGACGGTCATAACACCACGTGACCTGGCCTGCATCCCCTGGGCATGGTGCCCCTTGTGACTGTGGCCGCCCATAGACCGCTCTCGCAGACTTTTCAGACGCGCACCAGTGGGTTGCCAACAGAAACAATGCCGGGGTAGCTTTTGGATGGCGCTACATTAAAATTCTTTGTTATCGAAGGACCAAAAAGTCACACTCTCCGTTTAACGGAATGATTAGAGCGCCCTCATTACTTCAGTGAGTCGAGTTTCACCTGCGCGGAGCCAGTGAACCCTCCTTTCTCTTCTCAGGATGAAGGGAGTGCTTGTGAACGGCTGCAAAAGCTGCGTGATCCGGTACGCGAGAAGAGTTTTTTTTTCGCGTACAACTACACAATGGGAGAGCTTCATCTAGCTGTCCCTGAACAGTACCGAGAAAACGTTTAAGAATCGCCTACGGAGCCGCGCCTCTATTATGACATTTACGAACTCATGGCGTTCCAGAAGAGCCATCGATGCTCTGGCTTCCAGACTAGAATATTTCGCCAGATTCATGCAGTGGTTTCGCTGTGATGAAGGAAGGGTAGCACTGGAGAGCTGAAACTTCTGTACCCCATACTTTCTATTAAACAGCAGAGTTGAGAGCGCTGAGATTGCTTCTGGAGCACTTTATGGAGCAGAAAAAAAAACAGCATTCCAGAGCCGGAAAACTGTGTTGTGGAGAATCCAGGGGAAGAAAAAAAATCACAGCATATCCACGGAGTGAATGATGATGAGTGGGCGAAGCTGCGGAGGTTCATCGGTAAACCGTGAATCTTCCGTGAATTCTGCCCAGTACATCATCACCGACGTGAGATCGGGCGCGTTTATATTAAAGGTTCGATGAGTTATGACGACTTGCAGCTCACTTTAATTTTACATGTACGCTGTGAATTTTCATTGTTTAGAAAACCATTGCTTTAGAAAACATCTGGCGTCTTTCGTTAAGCAGCTGGCGTCTTTTCGTTTTGCTTTAGAAACATCTGGCGTTCTTTCGTTTTGCTTTTACAAAACATCTGGCGTCTATCGTTGGTTTATTTCATCAATCAACGGCGTTTTGAACAAAATTTTTATTGTTTAATCACGCACAGGAGAAATCTCACCAGGCACGACCTTGGAGGTAAACAATGGCTGCTAATGGGAATGAGAGACAGAAGAAGTCGGCTTTTAGCTAACACTTACACTTCTACTTCTACTAACGTTTCCTACTGGAACATGCCAATGGCTGCTAATGGGGAATGAGAGACAGAATAATTAGGCTTTTAGTTAACGCGCACGCTGCGAATTTTTTATTGTTCAACAACGCACAGGAAAAATCTCCCACCGGCACCACCTTGGAGGACAAGATCTGGTACTAGCGTTACTACTGGTTACGCACTACTACGAGGGACGAACGGGTGCCGCTTTAAGGAGCTTCGCCCCTAAAAATCACAGCATATCCACGGGGTGAATGACGATGAGTGGGGCGAAGCTACGGAGGGAATCATCTGTAAACCGTGAAACTCTTCCGTGAAATGCGCCCAGTACATAATATAAAGAGTGTGAAACATCGTGTATATATTAAACATCAAACTTTTATTGTACTGTTGGTTTACGTGGTCCCTTCATTATCACTTGTGATCGGTGAAATGCAAGGAAGAAGTCCGCTCCCGAGCGAAAGAGCGCCAAGAGCGACCGCATTCCCCGCTCGCCCTGTGCGAATTAAAGGCAAGGCTAGAGGGAAGACAGGACGCGCGTTCCACGACGCGAGGTCGGTAGCATGCCCAACGAAAGCCAACGGAACGCGATCGTGCAAGTGCTCCGGCTTCGCATCGCCTCATGGTTCCATTTAGCGTCCCAAAACCAAACATATTGCTCAAGGTGTGCCTTGCGTTTTTCGTAGAAATAATTTCTTTATCATGTACATTAAGACGAAAAGTTGAAAGCTCACTAGAGTGTATCGCCCGCAAAGTATGTCTTTTAGTGTGATTGAACTCTCGTACGGCAGGGTCCTCGCGCCGTTGCCGGTCCACCTCGCCCGTTGACGATCGGGCGAGGTGGCTACATGCAACTACTACTACTACACTTTAAGAAAAACATCTGGCGTTCTTTCGTTCTGCTTTTACAAAACATCTGGGGTCTTTCGTTGGTTTATTTCATCAATCAACGGCGTTTTGAACAAAATTTTTATTGTTTAATCACGCACAGGAGAAATCTCACCAGGCACTACCTTGGAGGTAAACAATGGCTGCTAATGGCAATGAGAGACAGAAGAAGTCGGCTTTTAGCTAACACTTACACTTCTACTTCTACTAACGTTTCCTACTGGAACATGCCAATGGCTGCTAATGGGGAATGAGAGACAGAAGAATTCGGCTTTTAGTTAACGCGCACGCTGCGAATTTTTTATTGTTCAACAACGCACAGGAGAAATCTCCCACCGGCACCACCTTGGTGGTCAAAGCGTAAGACTTGTTACTCACTACTACGACCACGACGACTACGAGGGACGAACGGGTGCCGCCTTAAGGAGCTTCGCCCCTAAAATTCACAGCATATCCACGGAGTGAATGATGATGAGTGGGCGATGCAGCGGAGGTTCATCGGTAAACCGTGAATCTTCCGTGAATTCTGCCCAGTACATCATCACCGACGTGAGATCGGGCGCGTTTATACTAAAGGTTCGATGAGAGTTATGACGACTTGCAGCTCACTTTAATTTTACATGTACGCTGTGAATTTTCATTGTTTAGAAAACCATTGCTTTAGAAAACATCTGGCGTCTTTCGTTAAGCAAATGGCGTCTTTTCGTTTTGCTTTAGAAACATCTGTTCTTGCGTTTTGCTTTTAGAAAACATCTGGCGTCTTTCGTTGGTTTATTTCATCAATCAACGGCGTTTTGAACAAAATTTTTATTGTTTAATCACGCACAGGAGAAATCTCACCAGGCAATACCTTGGAGGTAAACAATGGCTGCTAATGGGAATGAGAGACAAAAGAAGTCGGCTTTTCGCTAACACTTACACTTCTACTTCTACTAACGTTTCCTACTGGAACATGCCAACGGCTGCTAATGGGGAATGAAAGAGAAGAATTCGGCTTTTAGTATACGCGAACGCTGCGAATTTTTTATTTTTCAACAACGCACAGGAAAATTCTCCCACCGGCACCACCTTGGAGGTCAAGATCCGGTACTAGCGTTACGACTGGTTACGCACTACGAGGGACGAACGGGTGCCGCTTTAAGGAGCTTCGCCCCTAAAGATTGGACCGTCTCCCCGGAGCGAACACTGATGAGATGCGAAGCGGCGGCGTTGCGCACGGGTGGCGTCACGGGTTGAACGGCGCTAACGCGGGTGCTGCGGGGAGCGCTGGAAGATTCGTTTGAAGCGAAACTCGGTGTAGCGTTTACTGGTGTAAACGTTTGTTTGAAACGCAGACACGGGAGGCGAGCGGGCGTTGGAGCCGGCAGCTGCGGCACTCCGCCGGGTGAGGGAGAGAGTGGCGTACGCGCTTACCTGCGAGGGAAGCGTGCGAGGGGTGCGTGCCGTCAACGCCCAGCTGCGGCGTGACCTACTTGGCACCGCTCCAACACCTGCGCCGAGGGAAGTGCGTTGCCTCGCGTTTGTGCGGACGGACGGACAGCGTTATACAGGCTAGTCAAAGAGCTGCTACGTATCTAAAAAACAATCAAAGCCCCTTCTTAAAGAAAGATAGTGGAACGCGAAGGGTGTCTCCCGTACAATCTGAATCAAAGTCCGGAGCCAAGAACCGCGGAACGAACACCAGAAACGCTAAGCGACCCGATGCGATACATGCGTGATTTGATTGCTTGTTTAGGATTGTATTTTTGAACGTTGATTAAAATGAAAATATATTTTGTTAAGTTGGACAGCCTTTACTTCAGATCAACTAGCCGTTGATAGCACGCACACAATTAGACTTTCCTGGACGACTCTACACTTGCGCACTACTATTGGCCTCCTGATCGAACAGAGTCGGCATCTGTCCGCGAACGGACGAAGCCCCGAAGTCTGGGTGCCGGTGGCCCCTCGCCGCTCCAGCAGTGTGTGCTGTTGTTCGAGAATTCACAATGGAAGTTGTCGGGGGTGATTTGGTCGATGTTGTGTAAACTCAATCTTTCCTTTTTGCAATATAATTTCGTAAAGACAGTCGCTTTCTTTGAGTAGCGGTGCGAAAAGCATTTGTTCATTGCGACCGCACCATATACGCTTACCGCTTTTCGGTGTGTTGTTAACATACATAAAAAAAAACCGGGAATGAATGGTTCTTTCATCCCCCTGAGTCCAGAAAGCTGATGGCTGCTTCCCGCGCGAATCAAGATGTTAAGTGAAAGCAACTACCTGAGAAACGATACAGTCCCCAAAGTGCAGTCATACGCACGCATGTTACATTGCCACGCGCACAATGAGCTGCACTATATGGGCTGATTATTAGGTACGTAGAGTTACCACATCACGAATCGATCATCTTTCTTCTCTTTGCTTTAAAGTCTCTTGCCGCTTGTGTCCCTTTCATGTTCCTTCAGACAGTTTTAGATCATAGTTGTCGCAGTCTGGTCTCGGATGATGCCAATATCGTTGTTGCATAGATGACGTCAACGTCGGCCGTGTTGGCTACACATCACAGAATTAAGGCGTGTAATGAGGGCGCTTGCGATAGACATGCTGGGTGAACAAGCAATCATTTCCAAGAGCCACACCTGTGTTGAAATGCCCGAGCGCTCCGTTAAGTGAAACAAGATTGAGACGTCCGCTTTTGCATAAAGTATCGTTGAAATAAAGAAGAAAAGAGCTAGCGGTCGCATATGCTTCTTTCTACTCAGGCTCGGTCTTTCATAGCGATTCAGTTAAGTACAAAAGAGGGAGGTATGACCCTTACCCTCGTGAGGTGTAGCAGGCTAGAAAGAAACCCGCTTTCCAGGCCGACCTCTCTGCCTTCTTGTCATTAAACATCTTCTTCTTCTTCTTCAGTTAAATAGAAAGCAACAAGTAAAAGAGAAAAACAAAACATGAAATTCGTCTCTCTCCTCCTTCCCATCGTAAATTAGGCGTCTAAGAGGAGATTAAGGCGACGCTTATCTCTGCAAACACCGCGCCTTCTACGCTCGCAAAGGGGCGTGCGCTTCGAGACGGTAATAAGGAGCGTCCCTCCGCGGTCTTAGAGAAGGGCACACCTGACCTCCCGTCTCCGGTGGCGCTGCCCTTAGGCCGGGCTTAAATTTACGCACGTACAAATGCTGAGATGGAATCCCGCTTGTCCTTCGAGGAATTGGGTGCACCTGTCTGGTTTTCGAGACAGCTGGCGTCTCCTATCGGCGCTGAGGACACAAGTGGCATAATGACAGAAATAAATGACAGGATATAACAGATGACGAAGGAGGAGGAACTGGCCACGCGCTTCGTGTTGAAAGCTGACGACAGTGTGCCTGTCTATATATATATATATATATATATATATATATATATATATATATATATATATATATATATATATATATATATATATATATATATATCACCATTCTTCCTTGTTCCAGCTACCGAGTAAACCATACACCAGCGTAAGATAGACAACTATAAAAATTTTGTGATTAACATCACTGCCTCGTCTTCTCTCCCTTACACACATTGCAGGCGGCCACAATATCTGACCGACATCTCTACTAGCTCTTCCGCCTATGTACAGGCCCCGGTGATAGAATAGGTTCTAGCTGGCCCGTAGCCAGGAAATTCTTTCGGGGGGTGGGGGGGGGGGGGAACTTGCAGAAAACCTTGACTATTTGAGAAAAACACCTATTTTTATGATTTATTTTTGGTAAAAACACCTACTTAACCAAACAATTGGGGGGGGGGGGCTAGCCCCCCCTCTCCCTGGCTACGGGCCTGGGTTCTAGCTTATTCTATTCCTATTCTATTATAACCTATTCTATTCCTATTCCAACCTAACCTATCCCGGAACCTATTCTAACACCGTGGTACAGGCTGAGAGACGGATAGAAAAAATGTAGATCTGTACAAATTTCCTAGTAGTCCGCACACGCCTGCTGGTACGAGAGGGCCCGGCATAAGCAATTCTGGCGTCGGCATATAACGTGGAGGGTAAGCCGATACGCGCGCGCGCCACAAAGAAGGAGAATCTCCTCCAGCGAGATTGAAGGGACATTTAGACGGCACCGCGTGGGCCACTTTCGGCTCGATGGTATTGCGCGAGGATTGCTCGCAGCTGCGTAAACTCAGGTGTCGGGGCGCAAGATGTGAACGTCCACGGAACGGTCATTTTATGACTGCGTCGTGTCTTTGGGAGGAAGAATAATTGCAGAAGCCGGGGTCGGCTATACGGAGGCAGGGTGTCATCGGCGGAAGAAGAGAAAGGGTAAACGGGGCTGACATCTAGGAAGAAATAGTAGAGAGCGTTACGTCACGCTGAAAGCATTGGTAACAGAACATTCGGGGAAGCCATTTCATTGCGATAGCAAATTGTGGACACTCGAGACGCATTTTTCCCGTTCCCGTCGCGCTGCGTATTATTTCAAAATCGATAAGAACGCCCCGCTCGGAGTATGTTCTGTGTGCGAGTGAAATGTTGCGAAGGCTGCAGACGGCCGCGGCTCAGGCAGAGTTGAAATGCGCCGGCCGGCTCCGTCGAGCGAAGCAGCATGAAGTGGTGCCGGTAGAGGGGGGGGGGGGGCTGCGTCGCTTGGACTCAACTGCGACCTTTGATCAGGCACATGGTCGGGTGCGCTATGGGAACAGATATCGGTAGACGGCTCACAGCCTTGTACATGCTGTGCTCTAACCGCTTCGCGTTGATGCGATAGGCAGTACGGTAATATTAATTGCTGGGGTATTACGTCCCAAAACCACTATATGATTGCGAGGCACACCGTAGCCGGATTAATTTTCACTACCTGGGATTCTTTAACCTGCACCTAAACCTAGGACGCGGGTGTCATATGCATTTCGCCCCATCGAAATGCGGCCGCCGTGGCCAGGCGTCGAACCTGCGCCCGCGAGCTTAGCAGCTAGGCACCCTACGAGCTAAGCCAGAAAGGCGGGTCGGCTGAGATCACGAAAACGGTTTCGCTGACTGGACTGGCCGTATTCCCTTACACCAGTGTTTCGTAAAGTTGCGCCAGATGCTAGCCTTATACTCCTTATAACATTCCAATTCGTTGCGATCACATTCATTGCTTCGCCCTTGCGGCGAAACTGACTGTTTTTTTCCCTCTTTTCCAGGAACTATGGGCCCAACACGTGACTTGTGAAACACAGCGTAGTGGCCAAGAATGTTTGTTCGGCTGCGATGCCGTAAGCTTGTCTGCACCGTACTCGCACACTTTATTAAAAAACAAACAGTCAAAAGAGGGAAATATTTTAGCGCAAAATGGCACAAAAACGAGAAGGGAGGACACAACACTAGCGCACGTGTTGTGTCCTCCCTTCTCGTCCTTGTGTCATTTCGCGCTAAAAAGTTTTTCCTAATGTCTTACCAAGAAGGCCGAATTTAATCTTCCCAGTCCAAAGGGGGTCACGGCACCGTGACTCTCTTCGGGTATCCATTTGGCCCTCTCTGATAGGTAGAAGCAGAAAACAAGTGTACGGCGTGAACACGTTCTTCGCTATAGGCACCGTTTCTCGAACGATTGGTCCGAGCGCCACTGGCGTTTTGACGTCGGAGCTGTTTTAAAGAAGTACTGACGCGATTTTGAAGTGCAGCAAAACGGACGTTTTTGGTTTCCTTGGCATGTAGTGTTAACGCTCTCCCCACACCGCATCCGAGAAACACGTATAAATATTTAAGTTTGATTTTAAAGTTTTCATCTCCCAGCATCTGCAAGGCAGCTTCACCGCATGGAGAGCCCTATGACGTTTCAAGTCAGCTCACTTGGTTTGCGAAGTCTGGGTTCTGCATGCAGCCTAAATCACAGAAATCGCTGTCGGAGGCACTGGACGACAGTTCACTCATCGTGAACCACGTTCGACTGACAGCAAAGGACAGCAGGTGCATATTTTGTGGGCTGCAGTCTGCCCGTGACGTCACGGGCAGACTTGACACGTCACTATGAAGCCACCCTCTCGAAACCGAAGCCGAAACTGCTGGTTGAAAGAAGCGGTATTAAAAATATATACAACGCATCCCCAGGCACCGCGACACTCTTTTTAGGGTTCTCGACACCCGTGCTTTCATTTAGAGCAACAACCCGAAAAATTTTTAAATTCATGTCAGTACTTCTTTAAGCTCTTAGTTAAGCCGCGTGGTGTTAACGCGAAACTGCGCAGCCTGCACTACACTTGCGCCGGGCGCACGCTCTCCCGCTGCGCCGATTGGTCCGGCGTGGGATACAAGGGGGAGAGAAAAAGAGGGGTGAGGAGGAATTATGTGAGGGTGAGAAAGAGGAAGGGAGAGGGTAAAGCATTGCATAGCCATGCATAGCATGGCATAGCAAGTGGGTGGGCAAGGGATGTGAGGATGAGGAGAAGAGAAAAGAGGAAGAGATAGGGTAAATGATTGCATAGTCATGCAAAGTATGGTAACCCAAAGGGAGGAAGGAATGTGAGGGTGAGAAGGGAAAGAAGAAGGGGGGGCAAGGAGGAGGGAAAGGAAGAGAGGAGGGGGTGAAGCATAGCAAAGCCGTGTATAATACAGAATAGCAAGGTAGTGGCATAGGAAGTGAGGATGAGGAGGGATGATGTGAGGGTGAGAGGAGGGAAGATGGGTAGGCCACCAGATCCGCTGTGCCCTGAGTCTTCGCACCACTTGTGCGTAACTGCCCCAATTTTTAGGGGCAAAGCTCCTTAGGGTGTGGGTCGTTCCCTCCTCTGTAGTAGTAGTATGTAGCCACCTCGCTCGATCGGCAACGGGCGAGCACCGATCGGTAAAGTCCCCCCCCCCCCTCTCTCGCCTCGCGACGCCGACGCTCCGTGCTCGCTGCGTTGCAGATGCGTGCTCTAGTCCCCCCCCCCCCCCCCTCTTTCTCGCTTGCAAGGCCGACGCAGGCAGCGTCTGCTAGCGAGTTTCTTGATTGAAAAAAAAAACCGACTGCTCGCGCTGCACAACCGTTCACTGACCACCCCGTATATATAGGCACTGGATTTGTACCAAGGAGGATAAAAAAATTGCTGGAGTGGCGATTATTGCGCAAGAATGAAGCCGCGCCCACCAGAAGATGGCGGCTGCGGTCGCCATCTTAGTAGGGGCACGATAAACCGCCGGCGTTTGGCGAAGGAAAGCGAGCGTTTTCCTCGCACGCCAGACGAGTTTATTATGGCAACTTTCACAGGTCTGATACTGCTCCAAGTGTGTCTTTGTGTTACCAGTTTTCAAAAGTAAACCTCAGAGTCATGGCAAATTTTATTGGAGATCAGTCGCCAATACGCCTCTCGACGGGTTACTTTTGTCGGCAACAACCATCTTCTATTTTATAATTAACCTAATATTTACACTGACAGATCAAAGCCATTTGATCCCTAACTAGGCACCAACCAGAAATGAGAATGTTTCCGAGCTCTTTGGTGGGCAAAAGCTGGCTTCACTTTCGTTGGCAAGGTGTTGCGAGAGCTTCCACTCCAGAGTTTTAGGGGCGAAGCTCCTTAAGGAGGCACCCGGTCCCGTTCGTCCCTCGTAGTTGTCGTAGTCGTAGTGCGCAACCAGTCGTAACGCTAGTACCAGATCTTGACCTCCAAGGTGGTGCCGGTGGGAGATTTTTCCTGTGCGTTGTTTAACAACAAAAAATTCGCAGCGTGCGCGTTAACTAAAAGCCGAATTCTTCTGTCTCTCATTCCCCAATAGCAGCCATTGGCATGTTCCCGTAGGAAACGTTAGTAGAAGTAGAAGTGTAAGTGTTAGCTAAAAGCCGACTTCTTCTGTCTCTCATTCCCATTAGCAGCCATTGTTTACCTGCAAGGTAGTGCCTGGTGAGATTTCTCCTGTGCGTGATTAAACAATAAAAATTTTGTTGAAAACGCCGTTGATCGATGAAATAAACCAACGAAAGAACGCCAGATGTTTCTAAAGCAAAACGAAAAGACGCCAGCTGCTTAACGAAATACTCCAGATGTTTTCTAAAGCAATGGTTTTCTAAACAATGAAAATTCACAGCGTACATGTAAAATTAAAGTGAGCTGCAAGTCGTCATAACTCATCGAACCTTTAGTATAAACGCGCCCGATCTCACGTCGGTGATGATGTACTGGGCAGAATTCACGGAAGATTCACGGTTCACCGATGAACCTTCGCAGCTTCGCCCACTCATCATCATTCGCTCCGTGGGTACGCTGTGATTTTTTTTTCAAACCTCCTTGATTTTGACCTCCCAGGTAGTGCCTGCGTGAGATTTCTCCTGTGCGTGATTAAACAATAAAAATTCACAGCGTACTTGTAAAATTAAACTGAGCTCCAAGTCGCCATGACTCTCATCGACCCTTTAGTATAAGCACGCCAGATCTCACGTCGTTGATGATGTACTGGGCAGAACTCACGGAAGATTCACATATGGCGTGTGTCATTGGTGGAAGGCAATCGGTCGATTTAGTGCGGCGTTGTACGCTAGGGGGACCGTTGTAATAAAATCCGCTCGCTGTTGGCGCGCTTTCACTTTCGCTCGGAGTATTCACGGTTCACCGATGATACTCTCCGGAGTTTCGCCCCACTCATCATCACTCACACCGTGGATATGCTGTGGATTTTTTTCTTTGCAGTTTGAAATAAGTGGCGGTAGTAGAGGATTGTTACTAGCTGATACAAATGCAGCAATTTCTGGTCGCCTTTGCGGGGGGATCGCTCACGTTCTTGTTGCTCTGACGACAGGGCAATCTCATCGTAGTCGCTGGAGGACGTCCATTTGTTCTTTCGGATCGTGGACCTGCGCGGCATCATAGGGACTTGGAATATTATTTCTACAGATTGCTTCGATTAAAACCCTTGCGTTGTGTACGGTGCATTACACTTTTCTATGCAATTGGGTTATTTCTTAAAATCCGAGCTGACGTAAAGAGAAGTGAAGTGCGTGTGTGACCAGTGCTATTGAGTAGGTGATTGCACAATGGATACGTGGTCCAGCGTCGTGGGAATTGGCTTTATTGAGCGTTAGTCGATGCGTCAAACGGTGTCTCAGGTTGCTAAATAATTGAAGGGCCTCTCACTATAGCTGGCGACAACTTTCTGTGGCAGCACAGCCAAAGCTACGTGGGCGGAGTTCTGCACATGTGTTACTACGCCAAATAGTCCGTTCGTGGGCGATTTCGGTTTTGGTTTCGCGAGCGCATACAACATGTGCGTTTCCATACGAGTATTCATGGCTCATGATGTTATTTGGGAATTTATGCAGATAGGTTATTCACAGATGTAGTCGAAATCTACCACATGACTCGATATACTTAAAGGCCAACTCCGGCGATTTTTCGAGGTCGATGGATCTCGATGAAATTCGCTGGGTACCTTCCTATGCACGTTTCCGTCATTTATGCCAAATTACAGGCTTGAGCCTTGTGCAGATTGTTTGCAAATGAATTTTAAAGATTGTCTGCAAACGCCCTCCTGGCTTCCCACAATTATTGGCAACATTGCGTCTGTGACGTCAGTATTGAGAAGGAGGCGGAAGTGACGCAGCCGAGGGCACCGCTAACTTCGGCCGCTACAGCGAGCGTCTGCTGTGCTGGCCGAGACACTGTCATTATCAGACGCTGCACTGTCAGTCGCAGACATTACAGCTGATGCGCGGCGTGCTAACCTCTACACTGTGCGCCTGCTCGTCCCGGCTGTCACAGTTTTCATACTCCGCGCCGGCGTGACCGGCATGCCTTGCACGACTTCCGGTTCGTTTGTAACAACCTCTACGTCATACGTAGACAGTACACTCGGTTGGGTTTCGGTTTCGGTGGTGCGCTTCTTTGCTTATTTAAAATTATTCTCCAGTTCGCCGAGTATTTCTGCTATCGGGCCCGTAAGAGGAGCGTCTCAGAAACATAAAAACACAATTACTTCGACATGGCCAAAAAATCGCCGGAGTTGGCCTTTAAGCATGCAGCACAAATACCTGGAATCGTTGCTGAGCTCTTCTGCAAATCAAATTATATAACGCTAATGTGCTAGCGGTTCAAGCACACGTGCAAAGCGAGCACCATTTAGTATTGTTTATATTTATTTTTTGGAAAACCGATAGAATATTTTGTATTGGGAAGGAACGCAGGAATCAGCTTTAATAAAGCGGTTGGTTTTACTTTTCAAAAAAGAAGAAAAAAAAGCCACGGCCCAGCAGTAACTGCGCAATTGGAAATCTTACGCATAGGTAACAAGCCATTTTCTGAATTTCGGTGCACAAAGAGTCGACATCGTCGTTGTCCTACATTTGGAGACGCTATAACTTTCTGGAGACGCTCACGTTATTTTGTCAGGGGACGCGAAGGCATCGAAAAGCAACAGATATATTGGCCACGACCAGTCAGGAGCGGGCGTCTCACGTGTGCGATTATACAAACGGGTGAAACGCGTTCCTTACTCCCGTGGTCAAGAATGCTTTTTTGCAAATTGAAAATCACGCTTTCAGTCGCATAATAGTCATGAACATAAGTCATAATAGTCATAATAGGCATAATAGTCATAACAGTCATGCCGAGGCAAAGCTGTGCATGGGTGAATTTGTCACCGTAAATCGCTCTCATTCAAAACGCCAAAACACCTCCCGCCATAGTCGCCGATGGGCACGGTGTTAGACGCAATCTTCGGCGCGACTGTATCAGTAATAGTAAGCAACCGAAATACCGACCATGTATACAACGCATTTTATGAAATGGACCACTTATTTTACGTACTGTTTCCAATCGCAGTTTCGCTTTCAAGCGGCTCTTCTCGCTGAAGATTTGCAGGTCGCCGGCGTCACTGTCAAGGAAGCTATCGCGATGACAGACCCGCTTGCGATGGTGGTATCACTTGCACACTTCTTTCTCGGAGATAGTATGGCCAAATCAACAAAATAATTCACAACGCACCGCTGTTCTGGTCGATGAACACAGATCAGCTAACGAACACGCGCTTATGCTCACTTGCAAGCTTCGATGTGCACCTGTTGCAGCCGAGCGACGCCATCGTTGTTTAGTGGGGACGGAAAACGTGAAACGGACACCAGAAAACCTGGAAACTCGAAAGAGCAAAAATAGCAAATCCTTTACGGGATTATCATTCTTACGTTCAACGCAAGCAATGTTGTACGTAATACCTATTTCTTTTCTTTTTGTGTTTTCTTTCATGCTACGTATTCTACAAAAGGTAGCGTTCGCGGACTACATACAGAAGCGGAGTAAGAAAGTGCGTGGTTCGGTTGCGTAGCCTTGGCTGTGCTGCCACAGAAAGTTGTCGCCAGGTATAGGTTTGACAATCTTGAGCTGACGATCGCAATGCATATACTGGGCGTTCACCATCACGTCTGCCAAAGTTTCCAACGCTACGCGCCGCGGAAAAGGGTCAAATTTCAAGCTGAACGCTGCTTGCCATTGTTCTCGCTGGCGTGCGCACAGTGAATGAGGGGATGACGTACATGAGCGAATGGCCCTACGTAGATGGTAGTGCTGTGACGTCGCTCCTCTACGTAGACGACTGTGCTCTGACGTCGCCAATAGTAGCACGTGACGCTGCGATAATTATTTGACACGACATGTGTGGTTTGTGGAATTTGTTGCTTGAATAGATGAATAAAACTTGAGAGAAATAATGAGACACACAAATGGAATGTGTGCGTCTTTTTCATTTTTTTTTCCCGTGAATTGCAGCGAGATGAGGGGTTAATGTGCCTCCGTTTCGAATGCGTTCGTGCCCCCGCGGTTAGCGCTTCGAGCAGACGCTATCCCTGGAAACGAAGGTAATGTTCCGGCGCGTTCGAGCACTCATTATGCTCATTAGTTTGACCGCGTCCAAGTAAACGTTAATGCGGCACCGGCTCTTGATACTGCTAGTCTCGTGCCGGTACAAATGTCGTAACTTTTATGCCCGTCCCGCAAAAACAGGCAGTGCCCCACAGAGAACGCCAACACAACACTCACGACCGCTACATAAAAACATTGGCCGCGTATCTGCGTGCTTCGCTGCAAATGCCGTCGAAAGACGATAGTCTTGCGCCGGTCGTGCTACACGAGACCTCCTCCTCTACGCCGAACCGCCGCATCTTTCTCATAGCGTCGCATTTTCAGCGCAGCCTAAGAAACATTAGGGTCTTTAGAATTACTTATCTACGTATTTTCTAGTAAAGTAACACACTATCTATCACTTACGTATTGACGTTGCGCCTGAGATATGCGTAATATTTACTTTTTGATCGACAGTGTTCACAAGTATGAACGGCCGTACCAGTTCAAGATGGCTGGGCGGTAAGCAAGTGGTTAAAATTTGGCCGGATGGCTGAATCGGGTGACAGACAGACAGACAGACCAAAATTTCTGCGTTTAAGCTCCCCAAGAAAGACTATCGTCTTTAAAAAAAAGGTAGCGGCCGTACAACGCTGCTCGCGTGCTTGGGCTGGCTTGGGCACGTCATGCGCACGTGGCCATGCATGCGCATGACGTGTTCATGCGTGTGTCAAGTGAAGAGGGCAGGGAGGGATTTGGCTTCCGAAGGCTACACAGGACGAGTGGCAAAGGTTTTAAACTCGCGTCATGGTTTCGCGCCGCTACAAATTATTGTTTTTCTGAGCTCCTAACGAACCGATTTCAAAAATTCTTGCGGCGTACTATTCTTCATTCGGCACACAGCAACTTCCAGCGTCTAACTAAAATTTGCTATGTGGCCTGGTGAGGGGCCCCTTTAAGAAATATTCGTTAAAACTTTTAGAAACAGCTTACCGGTCTCCCATAGTAGACCCCGTAGTACTGACAATCGATTACCTTATGTTTGTATTAGGGGCGATATTGGATATGTAAATAATGACACAGCTGCACGCAGTTCCCGCATCGTATAGTGTGCGAAGTACTCTAAATCAGTCACGTTTCTTTCTGGCAGCCTCGCTAATAGAAAATCTACGCAGGACCCCCTTTGGGAGTTGTTTAAGCGAATCGCTTTTCAGCGGAACTTCTGGGGCTAAAGCCCATGCTGCGATCACTAGTTTGTGTTTTATTGTTTACTTAGCCGTGTCGGTAGTCTTCGGTTAAACATTCATTTTTAAGTTTAAGCTTTACACTAAAGCCCTAAGTATTGCCGCAAACACCGCAGTCACTGCTGTATTTCATGCCACAGTTGCCAAATACCTCGAAGGCTCTAGCTGCTGCTGTTTGCGAGCTTACCACAGTTTAAAGGGGTCATAAACCGCTCCTCGGGCTTGGCATGAAAAACAGCCCGGAATGATTCCGATCCTTCCCAGGAATATATAGCCGAAAGAATTTTTCGAAAAGCTAAAGAAGGACCGGAGATATAGCGATCCCAATATTTACCCTCTCAACTCCCACTCAACTCGATTCATTCCGGAGGAGAGGGGGAGCGCCGTTCGAGGAGCCCCGCCCAGTGCCTTACGTCACCTCGATTCAATGTTGTGTGGTTTCCGTTCCGCGTAACTTGGCGGTGTTGACGGCTGCTGCTGGAAACTAATAGTTCCGGTCGGCTGCTTCTCGCGGCGCGGCGCGGCGCGGTCTGTCGCGTCTGGGTTGTAAGCGCTGACGCGATCTATTTGCATTGATACTGTCGTTACTTCGCTTATGGCGCATTGATATTGATACTTTGCATTGGTACTGTCGTTTCTTCGCTGATGTCGTTTTTCAATCAAATCAATATTAAACTAAAAGGAGAATCCAGCAAGCCCTCGATGCATCCGATTGGCACGTCATGTAGTACACTCAGTATACGCTTTTAGACAACGAACTGGCCAAGGTGGCCTGCCTCAACGCACAGAATAAAATCCCGTGCGGAGAAAACGCGACGCAAAAGAAAAAAAAAAACTCGACTCTTTTTAAAGTGACCGACAACTGGCCAGAACGGGTGATTAGATCCTGGTGGAAATGAAAAGGCCGTGAATTATAGTGACAGATTCCAGAATACTTTTCGCGATCTGAGTAGGATTTATATTTTTAAATCGCGTTTAAAAGTAACGAAAACCGGTATGTCGCGCAGCCTAGCGCGAGCGCCATGAACCAGACGTATGCAGTCTTAAGCACTTTGTTGTACGTAGTCTAATGCTTTTACACGCACCAGAACGAGGGCTGAAAATTTGAATATGTATGTTATTGTTAATTCCCGCTTGTTTCTAAGGTAAAAGAAGTAAAGCATGAGATGCGGCGCTGCTTTCGTGGCTTCCAGCGACGCGGAGGCTGCGGCGCATGCGCGCGGCGTCCGGCGGCGTTTCCCGCGTAGCTCGACTCTCGTCTGCTCTCGTCGTATCGGACTTTTGAAGAGTAGCACGCGAGTTTGCGCTGCTGCTCGCAAAATGCCATCGACTTACTGTTCTGTGGAGGATTGCTACGACTTCATGAACAGCAATGTTGGTGTATCCTACCACTTGTTTCGTTTTCGAAGGCTTAGCTTGGCTTGGCTTGACTAAAATGTGATAAAGCGACCTGTGTACGGCCATAGTACTTCTATAAGAAGCCCCAGAAAAACGCTATAACTATTGTAAAATAATTTAATAGGCTAGAAAGCAGTAGTCGCGGCACCGCAGGCTTTGCAAACGTAACATTGCCTTTTCATACTTAGGGCATAACTTGTCACCACTGCTGGCGTATAATCGCTATCGCGCTCACCTCTCACTGTTTGCAGCATGTGATATTAAGACTGCATAATCGCTGCAGATCGAAAAACTCTGATTACAAATGTTTTACGGCGTTCTCCGCGTTACCACTCCGTGATTAGAAGCTCTGACCGGTAAGCTTCCCATTGCACTCAAGAAAACGGGTACCACAAAAGTTGGTTGTCGGTCCCTTTAAGTGGCCGCTGTGAACGGGAGGAAACGAGATAAAATGCCCTTCGACATCCGGACGGCTGCAGCCTGCCTGCCCGTGGGCGAGAGCGAGGAAATCAGACAATCAGACGCGTCGGAATACAAGCGTAGTTTGAAAAACATCGCGACATATGCGCGCGCGAAGGGGAAAAAAAGCAAAAAAGAAAGAAACGCGAGAAGAGAGTCGTTTTAGGGTGGCCCCAGCAGCGTGCGGGATGTCCAAGCAAAGCCGTCACGGGATTACCTTGGCCTTGTGAACGCCGCTTCTGAACTGCCCAGCTGTGTCGGCCGTGTGTGCGCGTTTTGTGCCTGCTCTTTGCCGCTGGACGTGAAATGCGTGGTTTGACGACAGTGCAATATGCCTTACTGCGGGTCTTACTACGGATGGGATATGGTGTGACAATAATGTCCCGGCGACTCAAGCGAGCCTGCCGCTCGGATGATGCGCACGCTGCGTTCGCGGTACCATCGGGAACAGAATGGTAAGTAATACTTATGTTTTCTCTGTTCGTGCGTCTTTATCGTCGTCGGGCAGCTGTATAGGTGTCGTTCTGCACATTGCGTGACGAGAAAAGTGC
Organism: Rhipicephalus sanguineus; assembly: GCF_013339695.2. Lineage (NCBI taxonomy): Eukaryota > Metazoa > Arthropoda > Arachnida > Ixodida > Ixodidae > Rhipicephalus > Rhipicephalus sanguineus. The sequence goes on along the minus strand of NC_051184.2, from coordinate 67,033,199 downwards.
AATGCAAAATCGAAAAAGAAAGAAATCAAAGTCATTAAGCTCACATAGCGACGATGTGTAATGCGTGTTTAGAAACTCCTGTGAATATAGCACATGCTTCGCACGGCCAGCCAATCAATGCGTGAGTGCGCCTTGACAAAAGATGTTTGTACAATATAATTTCCTTCCTTGCAATAAAGCATAAATTAAGCAGAGTGCTTTCAAGGAGTATACACTAAAGCAAAAAAAAAAGCCGCTATTATCACGCTGTTATGTAATGAAATGTGCACTGAGACCAAAATTGTTTTCTGTTTATGTTGTTTTCATGCTTGATTTGCTTGTCTTGATCCTCCGTCTCGATGTAAATTTGTGCACGTTGACATGCGGCATAATCGTCACATAATTATGACCATATGATGACACATAATTATGGCCATATAATGTGACAGACATCCGATAAGTGACAGTGTGTGTTGTGAAGTACATGCATTTTATGGTATTGTCACTTCATTAGTCACATATCAGCACTGCAACTTGCCAGGGTTACATACGCATATTTATAGCCTTTAGGAGATGTATTAGCTATGCAAGGCTATTTTAATCACATTTATATAAGTCAGTTGAGAGTCAGTTGAACCTGCTGAACCACCTTGTTGAATGACCTTGTTGAATCACCTTGTTTCTTCCCTCTCGTTATTTTGTTTTAAATTGTGTTGCCATAGTATTTATTACCTGTACACAGTGTTCTCATTGTTGACACAATTTCTGACAAGGTGAAAACGCTGGCATTGTGTCCAGGTCTTCTTTTGTCCTCATTACAAGTATGCTGTTAATTTTTGCCATGAATCAATATCAAAGTTGCCCAATATTCAGTCCTAAACAGAGCAGCTGTGGTTGATCAATAATCTAGTGTCCAACGTGTTTAAATACAAAGTGAACCTCACTAAAATTCACACCCCGTTACACTATAATGACAACTCGACTGACACCGAAATATACCCGAATGGTGGTACACAGGACAAGAGTAACACTTCTAGTGTTGTTTCGCAATTCTTTATATTCGTGTAGTTTTCGCCCTGTGTGCTTGAAAAGTTGACAAGGAACTACTTAGCGGCCTCACAATTTTCCATTTGTTTCATGTTTTGTTAAAAAGTCTGCAATAAGTATAGTGAAGTGTGAGCCCTTCGCGAGAAATTCATTTTTATGGACACAGAAAGCTTAATGAACTTCTTTTTTGTATCACTTTCAGGAAGACATTTCTGGCAAAGCAGCAAGAGTTGCTCGCCCACTGCTTGTGTACGAGACAGTGTATTCTGGGAACACTCCACTGTGCCTCATTGTACACTATCTCGAACATTTCTTACATCTTACAGCATTTGGGCAAATACTGGGATTGATGCAGAGTGTTATGCATGATACTGCGTGAAACCTTTCCAGTAGCATGTGCATTTGAAAATTTCACATTGTTCAAAATGACACTTAGTGTAACCGGCTTTATTCAGCAAACTTTATCCTAAAATGGACAGTTGGGCGAGTTGATGTGTATTCACAGTTAAAGAAAGTGCGGAAAAAACCCCTACAGCACAGAGAAATGAGAAGGAAAGGCACAGGACGATGTTCTACTAGCAACTGAAGTTTAATGCAAACCACAGGAAGATATACACACACAGTATGAAAAAAACTACAAAATAAAAGAATCATGCAGTCGCAGAAAGAGTGAAAACATGCCTAAAAAAGCCAAGCACGTGTTAAACTTCAGTTGGTAGTACTGCGTCGTCCTGTTCTCTTCATTTCTACGTGTGTTGTGGTTTTGTTTTCCCGCTTTCTTTTACTATGAACTCAAATCCTGACTGCTTACAGCCTCTATAAGTGAATGGTCAAATTTTATTCAACCCCATGGCATATCAAGTCCTAGGATCCAATGTGCCAAGCCATCAGCCACTATTTATTGGAAATTTTTAATTTTGGGCACATGATTGCCGATTTTCAAGTTGATTTTGAAGGCATAATGCTGGGCTTATTTTTCAATGTGGTAATTATGCATAAGCCATGAAGAGAGGAATTAAATACGAAGAACTTTAGGTTGCAGATGGCACTAGCTGGCATGGATATATTGTAAACATAGATGTACTAATTATGCATAATAGAAGTATTGCTACATTGTAGTCATGTGATAACGCCGACAAGTTCCCGAGCATAATTCCAGAAAATTACGTTAGTTTTCAGATATCTGTGAGCAAATATGTGCAGCGATATATGAAGGCAACGTTGTCATTTTGTGGGCATTTCTGAGTGCTTTTATAAATTGTGGTAAGTAGATCTACAATCAATTTTAGACTTTTCTGCAGGAAACTCAACTGTATGATCATGTGCGACATGTTTTGGTGTCATAGTGCAAACTAATGCAATAAAAATACTAGAACACGCCTATCTGCATGTTTGCATATTTCTCAAAAGTAAAGCTAGTCTTATTGTACTAATTTAGTTGCCTTCATATGTAGGCTGACACCAAGTTCCTTGTGCATGCCATTTCTTTGGAATTTGCTTAGATATTTGCACTGTGAAGTGCACATATCAATGGGCATTATGAAGAGGTTTTGCACACTACTTTCATCTTGCTTTACTGCTGTGAACTATATATAGTGCTTGGGCTGTACTGTATATGTTGTTCCATGTGTTGAGTATTGGATGCAGGTTCTGTGCACAAAAATGGAAATACCTCTGCATATGCTTACACTGACTGAGAACTGCTATTCTTTTTATTACAATAAAATGGTGCAAACACTGTTTCTTGTATCAGTTGAGGTATGACTATTTGTCGTGCATGCAAATGGAAGAAACGAACTTCTGCATGCAATACAAATTGGTGAAACACTGCTCGCTCAATGTAACGGCCTGTGTTTTATTACCAAACAAGTAGAACAGATGATTTACACATTAGAACACATTGTGGAAGAAAAACAGGTGACAGGCAGTTAGGCAACAAGTCATCACTGTGTTCTAACGTAGGTTGGGTGATATTGCATTAATCGTAGCATAATTGAAGGTGCCTGTTGTATAAGTGAACTTCAACATAATGTGCAAGTGGACGAGGGAGCGCACATATGACCGAGTTTTTCCAGTTTTGTACCTATTTGCTATAGTCCTCGTGTTTCTGTGTTATGTATGTAACATTCTGAATTGTGAACAAGTCAACCTGTCTACTGCTGTGATTATAGTATACTAGCAATTCAAGCGAACCATTATTTTCTGGAGACCAGCTGTTTCATTGAGGAGGACTGTAATACATATTTTTTTAATTCGTACTGCGTCACCTGTGCAAGAGGAGTGCCAAGTACACATGGACGTTCACAAGGGTGAAGTGCAAATGCATTAACTTTTTTATTTGGCGGGAGACATGTCACTGGTAAATTTGTGGATGTGCTTGACCAACGTTACTAGATTAGCTTGACATCAGGGCACGCTTTTGGCATTCATTTTAACGCGGTGGTGTGATGCTTAATAATAACGGTTAATTAGTAAGATAGTAGGTAGTCCACGAGTATGAGAGCAACTAAATGCAAAATATCAGTTATAGAGAGCCACTGTATGCCACGCTGAAGCTCGAATTGCAAATAAGTGCTAATTGCGGAAATAGATTTATCGTTCAGCTGCTCAGAAGGCGCTGTTGCCCCTGCGTGCAGCTCGCGACAGTTGGCGCGCTTTAAATGCACCTAATGTAGGCGCATTACAATATCCTTGTAACTGTGGCGTCTGCGTGTGTAACTTTTGTATGCTATGGGAGCGGCAGCCGCGAGCGCGCCGACGGTAGAAGTGAACGATGGACAGGGGCACGCTCGCCGCTCGCTCTCAGTGGCCGTTGACAGTGAGTCGCGGCCGAGTCTTGGAATGATAAAGACGCGCTGCTCAGTGCACGGGGAGATCGAGCGGCCGTGCTCAGCGTCTCGTCCTCGTCTCTGAGGGGTTCTGCGCGGCGGCTGGCCCCCGACCCCTACAATGCACACACATGCGGTCTTAGAACAGCTCAGAACACGCTGCTGCCACTGGACGCGTGCAGCTCGCGGCAGAAATTACTAAAATTGCCCCACAGCATAAGCCTATGGAATGCAGATACGTTCGGCCAACTGAAGATACCTTTGTCACGCTGGTATCCACGAATTTCGGGCGAGCGAAGCATTGTCGATATATGGATCCGAGAAGCACTCAAGAGTGCACGCGTTTATTATTTTTATAACGGCACGACATGACGAACCGAATAATTCGGAGCCGAAGGTGCTTACTTCGGCCTTAATGACGCCCCGGAAATTATGCAGTTTAAACACAGGCCGATGGTTGTTCTTTGAAGACGACTGGAAGCAAGAGTACTCTCAGTGAGTTGACAGTGGAATTCAGGTTCTATTATTTCGACCTTAGCGCTGAATCCATCTTCGGGATATCTTTGACGTGAAGTGTATTATCCAAAGGTTAAATGATCGTGCGCATTCTCTGTCAAAAGAATAACAGTGTGAAAACCTATAATCCGACCCTCATGGTTCACGAGGGACCGCTCTCGGCCTGTTAATTAAGAACTTGCTTGCAACTCGATCTGTGCACGCACTGATCAAGTCAGCACGGGATCCGTGGCGTTAGAACTCAACGCCACACACAAGTTTTGTAAGATTTGAGGCCAGTTATGGTATTCAAAACTAATGGAAACAAGCGAGGCACAAGAGGCTGCGATACCGAAAAGGCAGTGTGGCCAAATTTAGGTTACGCTCGAAGGTGGCGGGCGCGTTGAGTTCAGCAGACGACAGTTGGCTTCTACCGGAAGTGGGTCATCTCTTTGAAAACTCGCAACGAAGTTTTTCCATATTTCAGCCTGTTTATTTAACTACAACAATTAGTGTACACAGTGTCAACGGGAACAAGCGCATCTGATCCAAACACCGCTCTTGATTTATGTCGGCTATTGGCCAATAAGTATGCTATCTCTCTTGCGACGTGAACAGGCAGATTCGCGACGTCAACGGGCAGAGGCCCCGCCCACCGAAGAGAGTGAGAACCGGCCTCTGTTTGAAAAAAGGGCGCCTGAGGAAACGGCAACTTCGCGCTCCGCTTGTGGCCTTTACGCGGCGCGCACGACTGTAATATTTGGCAGAGCAATTCGTAGCCGTGTCACCTTTCCGCAGGATGCGTTTTTTCAACAAGCCCAAGGGGTGCTTCATGACCCCTTTAAGCAACTCTGTTACTTTTGCCGGAAGGCAGCCGTAAGATGTTCTCGAAAAAGGCTGGAACCGTACACTTGCCTTCAGTAAAAATCTACGCTTATTCATCTCTTAGCTAACACCCAAAGAAGTTTTTGCGCATATGTGCTAGCGAATTGCCTTTGTGCTCAGAAAAAAAAAAGCCCACAAGTTCTATTTTTCATTCACTTAAAGTGTCTCGAATGGGAAAGCCATCTCGTGTGGTTACTTTACCGAGCCCATTATATTACGTGAACGCCGCATTTTATTTTATTTTTCTTTTTTTGTGGCGCGAATGCCGAACAGGGGAAATGAAAGCGCAACTAGCGCGGCCACGTGATATTAGCGCTTCTTTACTTCTTTACTCACGCATGCATAGGCGTGCGCAGTGCTCTATGTAAAAGGCGGCCCGTTCGCGGGCACTCTGGACGGCGTGGGACTAGCCGGGTGGCGCGGGGTCTCCCCTGCGTCTTCTCTGGACCCCAATAAAGTTTGCATCATCATCATCATCTATGTAAAAGGGGTGGGGGAGAGGGCAAGTTTCATCGCAGCACCTCCCAACAAAAGCTTTCTACACCGAACGGGGTTTCGCACAGCTTCAGTGATCGGAGGCATTGGCAGTTTTCGGAGCCCCCACGTGTGGTTTCCAGGGGCTCGGGGATCCGCTTACCTTTGAACAAGCGACGACGTCGTGTGATGACGTCATCACGTGACGTCACCTTATGGAACGTCACAAGCTTTGACGACCTGTGACGTCATGATAGCGTGATAGGGTGACGTCATCGTGTGATGATTTTTTTTTTTGCATCCCTCGTATTAAAGCCTCCGACGGTCACTTTTTAGGTTTCACGAGCTATCTAAGGCTTTCGCCTTAAAATAAAACCTACAACAAGCACATTACGGAATCGTCGTGTTGACTATCATCGCTTGTCTTTGCGGTGACAGTCCCACACATCTTCGTCTCCCTGGTCTTCCGATGCGTTTAGACTTAAAACGTCGACGACGTTTCGCCACTACTCCACCGTTAGCTGGGTTTGAAATAGAAGCACTAGATGGCGTGCCTTTTCAGGAACGTGCAGAGTGCCTCGATGTGCGCGTCCCCGCTTAGAGTGGTGTCAGCTTTTGAAACGCAGATGCCGCCTCCTAGGTTTTGGCGGCAGCGTGGCCGCCATTTTGAATTCCCGGCCTGGTCGCTTGTGCGTGGCTTGCATGCTGTTTTTAGGTCGGTGCACGTTTCCCGTCCAGCTTCATATCATACGCTCACCGTCACCATGGCCGGGTGTTGCGTGCCGCAGCGCACCAATCATTCCAGGAACGCCGGAAGTTGTATCGTTTTCCAAAGGACCCGAAAAGAAGGCTTCTCTGGACAGTAAAAAAAACGCCAGGCCTGCGCTGAAACCGCAGCACAGTCACAGCGAAAGCTGGAAGAGCGGCGTTTCTAGAGCCCGTTCTAAGCTCCCTTGGGGCTACTAATACAAGTTCACCAGAAAGGTACCCACTACGCCACAAATCACAATTTTTGTGAAGTTCGGAAGCACCTTCTAAGCCATTATCCGTCATTCTGCGGAGAAGCGAGGCACCAGATACACGCCTGTAAGCATTATGTGCACTTTGTTGACGCGACGACTGATGACGATGAAGAATTATGGCTCAACCCTTTGTAATAGATTGGAAGCTTTAAACGGCCCACCAGTTATGTAATTTGCTTTAGGTGACGCCCGGTCGCTATGTCCCTCTCCCGCCATGCTGTATAACATACGTCGACGTGGGAGAGAGAGGTGGGGTAGGGGCGAAGAACTTTACTGAGACCCCGAGGAAATGGATCATGCGCTTATGGGCTTCCTTGGCAACTAATACAAGTGCACTTGCGAGGAACCCGCTATGCTATAAATCATTGTAATTTTTGAGAAGTAGGAAAGCAGGCATTGTGCCATTTTTCAGTCATTCTACGGAGAGCGTTGGTACCTGCTAAACGCACGTAAGGCATTATGCGCACTTTGTTGATGGTGTGCCTGATGACGATGAAGAATTATGGCGGAGCCCTTTGTAATGGTTTCGGAAGCATTGAACAACCTTCTCGTTGCGCAATTCGCATTGTGTGACGCCTGATTACAGAATTCGCGTTGTGCTACGCTTGGTGTTTATTTTACTCTTCGACCACGCTGTATTGCATATGTTAATGTGGTTCCTTCCGACATTGAAGCCTGTATAGGACCTTTTTGCAAAGCAGTTTCAAGCACCGTCATGGCTCAGAGGTTGAATACTGGGCTCCCACGCAGAGGGCCCAGGTTGGAACCTCGTTCCATCCTGGAATTTTTTTCTTATTTCGTTTTTTTTTCTTATTTCGAGCGATAGTGGTTACGGACACCGGCGGTGGCGGCGGCGGACAACTACGGCGCCAAAAACGGCCGGTGAAATGATCTCACAACAGATTTCGCTGTAAAATCAAACGTGACATCCGACGAACATATCATCCATTTGCAGCGTAAGTTTCCAGCCGGTATAGGCTTCCAAAGCAACGTCGAGCGTCGCCACTGCTCTTATCGCAACTGGGAATATCCATGGCTATCCACGGCGCGTCTCCTTTCGCCATAACACTGCCACTTCCCGCATCCGCGCACGCGCAGAGCTCTCGCTTTGCATCTGTGGTGCATCACAATGTAACTATTGCTAACTAGCAGTGCTCGGGCCGAATGAGGAGCGCATGCGCGTGCGCGTTCTAGCCACCGTCGCTGCCAAATCCGGCGACAAACCGCCTTCGCCGGCAGCGCCTATCCCGTAACGCATAGCTCGGCCGCGTGAGCGTCGCGCCCAAACTTGTGCTTGGATTCCCTATTTCAAATGCACATGCAACCAAAACTTGTGCCGGCATCAACCTTCCGTAAGAAACTGACACCCTGATATCACCTGTATGCCTAAAAGATTCTGGTTCACACGTGCATGAATCCTACACCGTACTTCGTAATCATTCCTTACTGCACTTGGTTGCTACTGTATCTGCCTTTGATTTTTGCTGTCGTTAGTCTTTGTCATGTGAAGTGTATCATGCAATATAAAATGCCTGTTTGTCTGCAGATGATATCCTCCTTTTTTTTCCTAATACTTATTACTTGTGGGAATTTACGTCCTAAAACCACCAAGTGATTATGACAGGCGCCGTAGTGGAGGGCTCCGGAAATTTCGACCATCTGTTGTTCTTTAACGTGCACCTAAATCTAAGTACACGGCCCTCTGGCATTTCGCCTCCATCGAAATGGGGCCGCTCCGGCCGGGATTCGATCCCGCGACCTTCGGGTCAGCAATCGAGCACCATAACCACTAGAAAACCACGGCGGGTATTCCTTTCCGTGGTTTAAGTACGCCTTCTGCGTTGTCTGATGCCCATGTATGCATGTGTGCAGTTAAATCGTTTTTATTTTAGCATTTTCTGTGTTTGAAGCTTACCTTTTTGTCCTGTCCTAAATCCATACGCAGTTCTTGTTTTTTAAATCATGCACGATCATTGCGAAGCGACTAGTGCCAGGTCATAGCAAATTCTGTCATGGAGCACTTTATACGTGTAATTGCTTACGTCAGCGCAGTATTAATGCGCACAAATAAATGACCTGTACACTGAATATGGGAGCGGCAGCATAATTTATTTATAATGTAAGCCATCAAGGATTATACAGGAGTGCACATACAAACAGTACTCGCGAAGCGTCTATACAAAGAAGACGCATGAAAACAAGAAGACGGGGCAGCATTGTGTACGGTAGACACACTATGTCAGTAAAAAAATGCAAGAAACAAAGTCAAGTTGTACAGTGAGTACTTCCTGGAAAACCGGTTATGAAATAAAAACTTACAGGGTTCCTTATGCATTCACTTAAGACGACTCGAAGGCGAAAGCCACCTTCTTCTTCTTCTTCTGTTTTTTTTTTTTGCGCACCTAGCACAGTTTTGCATTGCCTCTAAGATCGGAGGCACCTCACCTGGTTTTGCACTGCCTCCGTGATCTGCCCACTTTTGACCAAGCTACGATGTCATGTGATAACGGCATCATGTGACGTCACGCCAAAATTTGTGAAGTCATGATGTCATACGGTGACGTGACCACGGGACGATGATCTTTTGCATCCCTCGTCCCCGACGCCGTGGTATGCTGACGCCGTAGACGCGGGACACCGACGGTCAAATTTCGCGTTTGATGAGGCATTTAAGGTTTTAGCCTTAAAAATACGTCCGCCACGGTAGTAGAGTGGTTACGGTACGCGGCTGCTGACCCGAAAGTCAGGGGTTCGATCCCAGCCGCGGCGGTCGCATTTAGGTGGAGGCGAAATGCTAGAGGCCCTCGTTCTGTGCGATGTCAGTGCAGGTTAAAGAACACCAGGTGGTGAAAATTCATGGAGCCCTCCACTACGGCGTGCCTCATAATCATATCATGACTTTGGCACGTAAAACCCCAGATATTATTATTAGTGAAAGAGACAAATAAAGGACTCCGTGCATCTGCCGCGCAAAGTTCAAAACAGTTTTGAAAACACTCGATAATATGCACATGCAAGGGCATGCAAAAAAGAGAGAAGCTGCAGATACAGAAAAAGAAACCGCAGATACACAAAATAAAGAAAACAACGAAAAACACACAGATACTGCGCGTATGCAAAGCTTTATGGCATACTGCACAACAACGTATTCATCGTTTCGATAAAGACTCAAGGTGCAACTCGAGTGCCGATACAATAGTGGCCGCAGATTGTGAGCAAGAAATGTCAGCAATAATAACGATAAAGAAGCTTTTATTTCATTTAAGCAGGACATTTGCACCATACTGCCGCTCGGCCCTTTATTCTGTGTACGATATGTATGATGCCACTTATAATAAACTTGTAAATTGTTTGTAAACTTAGCAAAATGAGCCACCTCAATCGCGCTTAGGTAGCTTCCCAACACTAAATGTGTGCTTTGAGATACATATACTGCTGCTGCTGACATGTATATAAATACTTTAAACAATTATTTGTGCATTTGTATTGCAAAGCTTACGAGACAGTTAAGTAAGGCTTTAGACTTTGTCGTTTCCGGCGTAAGGAAGAGGATTCGTTTTCAACTATAGGAGAGTCTACGTCTACCTCTAGCGCATAACACATGCACACGCCCTCAGCGTACATGAATTAGACGCTCTTAATAAACATTTAGGCAACAACAAGAATAAAAGCTGCCCAAGCTTCAAAAAAGAAAAGAAAAAGAGAAAGCTCACTAGCGTGCACTTATTTCCGGACGTATCCGCGCACCGCAAGCGCTTTGTGTAGCGCGTTTCGCATGCTGCCTAGCTGCGGCGGGAGGCGCAATGGCGGCCGTCGTAGCAGACGGCGCGGCTGTCCTCACCCTCAGCGGAGCGCGCGGGCATCAAGGCACCCTAGGAACGTGGATATGTGGCCAACCATAAATATACAAAAGAAAAACTCGATCGTCCCTTGGTCGTTGGGGACTTCTCAGCTTATTGTAGACCTTCAAGATAATATAATACAGCCGCTGCTTTATGAGAACAGAAAACTACCTTCTGGTTTGCATCCGGAGCGACACGAAAAACAAAACAATACGTTAAGAAAAAAAAAAAGATGACACTAAGAGAACAAACAGCGCGAAAAAGTTTATTTGCTTAACCGTTTTCCCGCCCTCGCCTCGTACGCGCCGCAGGAAGCAGCACGCCCACTTACATCTCGGCATCATCGCGTGTCGTGGTGCTTCTCTCTGTCCGGGTGGGTTGGTTGGAGGGTGTGCATCTAGCGTTCTGTCATCTCTGCACGCGGCCGAGATCCCACGAAAAGAGAGTGAGGGGCGAAGGAAAAATAAACGAACGGGAAGCAGTGGGAAAAGAAAGGAAGGAAGAAAGAAAAAGAAAGAAGCGATAATTAGGCGAGCGCATGCCTCGGACAAGGCTATAGCGGGAGACAGGAGTACAGAAGGCGAATCACACTTACCGCAAAATGCTCAGCAGACAGCGAAACAAGTTAAACAAACAAGAAACGCACAGCGTGCGAGCGAATGCGCAAGCATAAAACGTTTCACCGTGACATGAAGGTGAGCGTGTCTGTGGCTCTCTCTCTCTCTCTCTGAGTCCTGGAGAACAGGCTGACCCGTTATAGAGTCCACAGACGTTCACGTTATCAGCGGCCCCCCGGCAGCCACAGCACGAGAACTCAAATATATTTGTGTTTAGTTCCGTTTAACATGGATGCTCTCGTCTTGGCCATTATGAAAGTGCAAACTGACAAATAACCAACGCCCTCCTTTACACTCCACCGAGACACTCACTGACCTACTTATCGTAAAGCGGCTGTATTCCTCCGCTGAGCCCCACTCTCACCCCTCTGGACGCGCCTCTCATTGGTTCACCCGTCGAGATTTCCCTCTCGTCACGGTGCAGCCCTCGCTTTCCTACGAAGCCTCACTCTCGCCGCACTGTGATGCCACGTGATCAGCGCTACGCCATCGGACGGGAAAGCCTCGACTAAGAACAGCTTCTGTGTTAAAAAGATGGCGCAGCTTGCACTAGTCGTGCAGGGCTCGAAGGAACAGCTGAGCTAGTGTTCAGACTCCCGAGGAAGAAGCCCATATCCCTACCAGCATAAACTACATGGGGTTGACACGGCGTTAATGTTGTTTTTACGGCTGCCAATAAGCTAGGTAAGATTTGTGCCGCTGTGCAGCGGAAGAATGAGCGAGTAAGAGACAAGAAGCGGACTGATATTTGTTTCGTAAAACACACCAACAAAAAATTCACTGGTCGCCCTACAAGTGTGGTGTATAAGGTTCCTTTCAGCTGTGGCCGCTCCTACGTAGGACAGACGGGCCGTAGCATTAACCAGAGGCTTATTGGAACATAAGAGATCACTAACCGGAGGTTCACCTTCTAATCTATCTTTACATTGTCGAAAGTGTAAGTGCACGACAAATTCAATGAATGCGCAGTTTTGTACCGGCATAGAAATGAAGAAACGCGCCTGATGATTGAGGCATGGATGGCACATCGAGAAAAGTGGCAGCGCATGCGTGCTCCTACCGTCGATTAACTTGCATAAAGATGAAATCAAATGTCTTAACAGTTATCCTCCACGTAGACCCCCACGCGTGCCGGATTGATAGGTTCGCCTATTGCATGGGCATGCGCTGATAGGTTTTCGTGCCTTCTTTCTTTTCCGCCGTTGTGCGTCTCTTCAGTTGTTAGTCGGCGTCTGTGGTGTCCTGACTTCTTTCTTGTGTCCGTTTTTGCACGCCCCGTCTTTTTAGAATAAGCCAGAGGTATACGATGGATCATCCATGAGTGTTCAGGCCTGGCTGGCATGACTTCTATGAATATGCGCGCGGTCGATATTTTCGGCAACACGATCGTGATAATATAATGAACATGCGGGTCTACCTGGGAGGCGTCGCGAAGACGTGGTATGAGATACGAGGAACAGAAAAAAGCAGGACAACCTTGGGCGGACTGGAGGCAGAACTTTCTGGCAACGTTCTCTGAAAGCAAATTTCAATGCTTGGACAGCCTTGACGTACCTATCTGGTCCTGTAACTCTACTCTTGTGTTTTCTGTGCCGTCGTCTTCTTTATTTAAGTATAGTGTGCGTGTTTGTTGCGCCCTTCTTCCTCATCTGTACATTATTGTAATCATCATAATCCGCTTGTATCTCCTTCCTAATCGTCGCCGTGTGTCATCCTCATCGCGTGTGAGCGCGCTCTGCGTCTGGCTGCCTGTTCGCTGCCGAGTCTTCGTGCCTAATGAACGTCGTCCCTACTAAGACGTCATATGTGGTGCAGGTGAATTTTCAATTCTCGGTGCTTTACCAGGGCGCTCTACTCCCTCGAGCTTCGTTCAGGCCGCCGCTTGCGCCCACTGTCCGGCGGCATGTCGCAAAACGAGCTTGTGAATGGCATTTGCACAAAAAAAAAAGAACAGTGACACGAAGGAAGGAAACTACAAGACAAGCGCAGACTATCAACTCAAAGTTTACTGCCGGAAATACACACATACACATAAAATGCGAAGACACGTGGGGAGTTTTGGTTGTAGAACCCGTGTAACTGAACTATAACGGGGAACAGATCAAGCCTGAAATATTTTCTTCCCCCTATCACATAAATGCATTTCACCCATCACCTATGGTATGGGCTCACGGCCGAGAATGAACAATTCGTGCCTACCTGTCGACACAGCGCGATATCGCTCATTTGTAAGGCATTCAAGGTGACATCGCAGAGCAAGAAAGATGGAGAACTGTACGCAGGCGCCATGTTTACGTAAAAAATTTAGCAAAACTACATTGCCCTCACTGCGGCAACTAACTGTCGGCGTTGCGCACGTTTCGTTTCAGATTTCACACCTTGCATTCCCTTCACGATCAACACAACCTGGCAGGCGCCGCATAGCTAGCGGTAGGATAAGGCTATTGTCCTAAAGCCACGCTATTAAACTCGGACGCCGCAACACAATGAGAGCAAACGTTTGTTCAGCGATTTGGGTGTTAAGTTATATACACATATTTGTCAGCTTTCAGAGTCACTATACACGGGTTGAAAGCTTCTGACTTGTTTTGTTTAGACCTGACTGTATACATTGCTTGCACCAGCTTGGGCACTCACAATAAACGATGCGAACCTTACTTCATTGACGTTGTTTTTTGCAAGTCGAGGCCACTTTGGTTACCAGGCGATAGCTACACACGCGAGCCGCGATTTAGCAACGACAAAAAAAAAAGAAAAAAAAAAACCTGGCTGCGGCTTAGCTCGGCTAGGCCCGGTTAGGCAAGCGAAAGTTTGTTTACTTGGTTATGCTGGTTTATCCTCGATGCCAAAGTATAGTTTGCCAACCAAACGATATGGCTAGTCGAACCTTCTCTACTGCGTGCACTCACCACCGTCGTTTCGTCAGTTTCCGAAGCCGTCGCCGCAGCCAGACGTGAGGTGTCCATTGCCGCCCCTAAAGCTCGTCGCTGTCGTCTTTCTGCATCTTTCTCCCGACGTTTTGGTCGCCGAACTTCTCTTTCTACACTCGGTTCAGCCTGCCACTTCGCGCGCGTGTACTTGCGTTTCCGCTTTAACCCAATAGCAAGCCGAACGACATTCGCAGGATGGTCCGACGCAGCCTGCCGCCATCGCCGCTGCGACCGCGCAGACAACTTCGGCACAGATGGGCCATGACATATGAGGCTGTATAGTAAGAGGCTCCGTGGACATTCTTATCCTTCGAACGAGACTCCCACACGTGTCCATCAATCTGCATTTCGACGTCGGCGGGCCGACAGCCACACTAGGAGTGTCGCAGAGCCCTTCTGAAAGGGCCATTGACGAGCCGGAATAATTCTGGTTCATCGCATCAGCTTCTCGCTGCTTCCATTACTTATTTCAGTAGGTCAGTCTTCGAAGGGAGTGTCACATGTTATGCCGGGTGCTACATAGTGTATGCCTTGTCAGGTATAGCCTTTACGCGCAGTGACCTGAACGCACCTCAAGCACATTTTGTATGCCAGAGCATATTTTAGACAACATTTAGTGACAAGTAACAGACAATCAACCGAAAGGTTGGCTGTCAGTGCTAACGAGAAGCAAGAGTTGATTCCTCGGGTAAGTTTTCCAGTAACTGTGCTTCGTGCATGGCTGAAATCAGGACACTTCAAACGGTTTAGTTGGTTTTAAATAGCAAAGCGACTCAAGCTGAGAAAGGCGCGCACATTTCAAAGGGGACGCCGTACTGCTCGAGTGGGAATACATTGGGTAAGTTAGGCGCCGAATTTTCTCAAGAAATTTGCAATGTTAACGAACCTCCTTTGACTGCAGATGGACGCCAACCTAAAACGCACGCACGCACGCACGCACACACACACACAAAACGCGTGCGCACGCGAATATATAAGACAGATAATACTGTCTTCAACTACAGAAAGCTCGATAAACTAATCAAGCCCTCTGGTACTCGCCTACCGGCTATTCAACTTCATGAGGATGAAAACGGAAGTGCTGCGCCTTTTATGAATACGCCATATCTTTCCGTCGCCACTGTTCTTGTTCTCAGTTTACTATACTTACATATTTATGACTGTTCAAGTACTCATACTAGAGAAAATGCCTTTTCTTTACAAACCTCGCTGTTTTCCTTTACGTGCACCTAATGAAGGTAACCTTACGATAATTTCAGTGCGTGTTCTGCTTTAGTTTGACCATAATATAACCACTTCATAATAACAATATGAGATCTTGTATTAAGTCAATAACATTCCAGAGGTTAAACAACTGGAATAATAGACGCAACTGTATGGCGAATACCTTTCACTAGGAATCAGAATGTCGCAAAGCGCTTCCTCTCAATACACAATAGTCACAAGGACAAAATACAGCAGATTCGGCGCCTCCCGACCATGATATGACAGGCAGGCAGGCATGCCCGATCACTGGCTTGAGACAACACACGTCGCCTGTCATAGCCACGTCAAGTGCTCTCCAGAGCCGAAACGTCGCGACTGGCCTCCCCTGCCAGCCGGCGAAGTGCAAACTAGCCTCCAAGCAACACGGTCTCCGTGTTTTATTTCTGTTCTCTCTCTCTCTCCCTCCTCTTTCTCTCCCCCATTCACGTGGCCCCAGGAACGCTATCTCCCGGCACGGGCTTGTGCCCCTGACGGTCCGTGTCAGCCTCGAGCACTTCCTATAAAATAATCCTTTCTCTAAACAACGAAGGATATTACTTTACACCATAGACGCTGCTGGTGACATCCCGCTGCGGCCAGCAGCGGGATTATCGCCCCGCTTAGCCTAATCCCTTCCTGCCTGCGCCGTAATGACCGGATTACAAAGCGGTGAGATAGCAGGACTGGCATAACGCAGTGGTTCGTATACCTTGAATATATGGCGCTCACAGAACCACAGAAGAGCTTTAGATTTCGACAACAGGAAAAATGAATGTTGCCTATTGCCGGAAGGACGCGAACACGGGCACCGTTGTTTGTTCTCCGTGCCGTCATCACTGGTAGGCGTTGTCAACGCGCCGCTTCGTGCGGGCTCCTTTACACATCAGGTGCATCAAAGAGCACGAAAAAGATGAAAGGGAAGGGGTTGTCTACGTTGAATACCGCCTCCCACTTGCTCTCTCTCTCTCTCTCTCTCTCTCACACACACCCACACACACACACACACACACACACACCAACACACCAACACACACACACACACCACACACACCCACACACACCACACACACACCCACACACACACACACACACACACACACACACACACACACACACACACACACACACACTGGTCGGGCAAACAAATCCTTTCAAAACGACCAAATTATGTCATCATGAGTAAATGGGCACAAACGCACAGGTGCTGCTATGGCTAGAAAACCGAGAAAGCTGCCTCTCAGTCAAGGTAAACGGAAATGAAAGCTTGTGTATGCCCACAAGTCTATTCTGAGAATAGTCGCCGCTGTCGCGGCGAAAACAATGTCTAGCTTGCTTTTCTCGGGCACCACTGTTACCGGCCCCATTCGAATTGCGTTCAAGTGGAAGCACGTCGGGCATCGTTCGTCGCAGTCGAAATTCGTTAATAATCATCCGCTGGGCGATTCCGCGAGAGATCGAACATGCATGTCTGGTCGATATTTTTGCTTTGTCTGGGTTTTTTATATGTTATGTGGGCACCTTAAAGGTGCACGGAACCGAACATTTTATTTCCAAACGAACGCGCCCAGCGCACCAAAAAATATTTGAAGGTGGCGGCGCGGGTGCCCTGTTTTTGCTCACTGCAATGTTTTCGAATTTCAGGGCCGAATTTAACGCGAACTTTAAATGATGTGTCGAAAATGTTTTCTACTGGTTTTAGTTACTGTGAAATACATACAAGCTTTTTTATGCCGTCCTCAAAAGGAAAAAAATGTGAGAAAATGGCAAACACGGTCCAAATAAAAAAAGTGTGCTATGTTTGAGGCGCCTTGGCGGCTTTCCTATTTTACACAGAAACTTCAAAAGAATGTCAGATATAGAAAAGAGCCTTTCCAACATTTTTGCGGAAGATACGTTTCCTACAGGCAGCGCAAAAGCAGAAAAAAAATAGTTAAAGAAGCTACTTTTTTCAGAAAAGCTCGTTTAAAAAGAATAAAATAAAAAAAAACTCCAGTCGCAATTGTGACGATAATTTTTTATCGAAGAGCGCTTATGTCAGTGAAAACTCCGTGTTAATGTCCTCCGTGTTTATGTCCTCATTTGCTTTGTTCACGAGATTTAACGGGCCAAAATGACCCTTGCTATGTGTGCTCACTTCAGTGTGACTGATGGTGTTTATCCGCTTGCATTGTGCCTAAATCTACAGTTTTAATTATTTTGCTGTAGCAAAACTATGCTCTGGTGGCCTTTCGTCAAGAAAGATGTATTCTCAGATTTTATTTGTGTCTAGCGTGTGCGAAAGTGGGCTGCTGCCGCCCTCTAAAGGGCTAACGCGTACGCAGTTTGCAGCCTACAACCTCGCCTACAAGCATCACCGGAAAGGTGGGCGCGCCTTTTCAAGATATGAATCGCTTCTTCTTCCTGAAGAAATGCCTGGTGCCGGGGCAATAGCACGGAATACTAACACAGGCTTCAAACTTTGTTAATGCCGGCTACAGTTCTGATACGCCCCGAAGACTAGACTGTGGCAATGTGTTCGGCCCCATTCATCGAGTCTTTCGCTTCAGTAGATCTAAAACGCAATACCGATAACTGCACAACAACCCTTCTGTTACACAGTTCGAAAGCGAACCACAACACTATTAATATCCAGGGTTTTACGTGCCAAAACAACGATGTGATTATCAGGCACGCCGTAGCGGAGGACCATCTGATGTTCTTTAACGTGCTCTGACGTGGAACAGTACACGTGCGTCTACAGCAATCGATATGCGACCACCGCAACCAGGATCAAACCCGCGACCTTCAGGTAAACAGCCGAGCATCGTACCCACTGTACCTCCGCGGCGGACGCAAGCACACAAGAGTCCTGAGACGCCGCCAAGAGCGAAACCATGGTCACTGACCCCCTTTTTGTTATAGTGGTCTTACGAAGAGTCTCGTGACAAGAGATAATGACAGCATCGACACTGGTAATTATGCAAATGACGCCTTCTCTACGAACAAAGGACAGCCCAAGCAAGCTGTGGTACAGGCGACGAATATTTATGTGGTCCGAGTTGAGAGCTTTCCCGGCTGCGAACGTGGAGAGTGATCGGTTATCGATGGATATGGCTCGGTTGTTGCGTGGGCAGGATGGCAATGTGGACTGGGGAGTCGATTGTTCTAGTACACCTTGGGCCGGCCTTCTCTGGTAAGGCAGATCAAAGGACAAATAAGGGGTAAGCGAGAGCAGAGTGACAGGAAAAAAAAAGAGAAGCAAGAAAACACACGCAACTAAAAATTGACGTCGTTTGTTTGCTACCTTGCACAGAGCGATGGAGATTACATAATGATATTCTTTTGCTTTATTACATCAAATTGTCGCATCATTTACGTTTTTACTGTTGAATAACAACGACCATTCGCTATTATACCAGATTAAGTATTATTATTTATGTTTACATGTGTTTTAGTTTAAATTCTTAACTTTCCTATTTTCATGTTGTTGCCATCAAGTGTGTTAGATGTAATAATGTTGTCAGGGATCCTTTAACAATTTAGTTGGGTTCCTAAATGTGTAAAAAGATGTACAGTCGTCGTCCAAATCTTTTAACTAGCGTGTGCGAGCGGCAATTTTTTGTCTGTATTTTCGCGAAATGACTGAACTAAGTTCCAAAAACGGTGAGGGCAAGTGCATGTCCACAAAGCACGTGCCCACAAAACAATTTTCTTGCGACTTCGTCCCATCATATGGCTCTGACGCACAGAAAAGTCGCCGCTGCTCACGCCAGTTAAAGATTTGGGCGGCTGTACCTCACAAAAGACTGCAATAAACATCAAACTTCAAACTTCAAAGAGAAAGCAAGGCTTGAACGCGTAAGCGTACCGCAGTTCACTTCCGCGACAGCCAGCAAATGGAGAGAGGATATAGAAATGGGGACACCGTTTCACTAACGGAGTACAGAGGAAAGTTACAGGAACCAGCAAACACGCACGCAAACGAGGCCACACATCTGGGACTCAGTTTTAGCACGGAGAAATAGGGAATCATCATACCGTAATGAAGAAAGGAGAATTTGCATGATATCAATCCAACAGCAAGCCGTTCGCAAAGTCGGGTATTACAAATACTAGGTGTACATACACACGAAGGATAATCTTACGCGAGCATCCACCACAATAATCTGATCATAACAATAAAAGGAAATGCACAAATAACCAAGCACAGAGCAATTTAGGGGTTGCATTCCATACAAGGTTGCGCGTGCAATTTGGGTACCAGCGCTAAGGCTGGGATTTGAACTGGGATTCCTAGGAAAGATAAAAAAAGTCACAGTTTCGCCGCAAGGGCGAAGCAATGAATGCGATAGCAAGAAACTAAATGCTATATGAAGCGAGGCTCGCCAATGGATACTCTAAGTTTGAACAGCGCTCCTGTTGCAAAGGTGGCCGAAGCAGCGAAAGAAACTAGCGTGCTTCAAGTGTCGAGCTGTGACACTTGATAGTTCGCGCTCATCTTCTGCTTGTTCGTTTAGCGGCGTCCCTTGAGCTCGAGTGGCTTTCGTACGCTGCGTAACATGAGCGCGGACATCACGGTGAAAGCGTGAAACACTCCTCTTCCCCTCAGCACAAGAAAACCGCGCGAGCAGACAGCGGAAGGCCAAGGTTCTCCCTGCGCAAGTATAAGAAGAAGCGAGCGCACGAGCTGACGACTTTTAAATGCGCCTGTCGTGCTCCTAACACCATCTCGCTGGTAATGAAGAAACGCTTATAAGCGCAGCCGTCTCTGAGTCCGTCCAGCGCTAAAGGGTGTGTATATAACGCTCGCCGTTAACTACGTGGAGGATCTGCGTTTCGTGGCGTAGTGGCTAGCGCCACTCGCTGCGGAGGAGGAGGTCCCTGGTTCGATTCTGCGCCTCGGAAGCATTTTTCTGAATTATTTTTCTATGGGGCTTTTATATATATATACATACTTATACATATACGGTGCATGACGGCGACGGCAAAATTCAGCCGAGACTGTCCATATAATTGCTATCGCAATAAAAAGAGGTAGCGCAGGTAGATACGGGCTCGGTTGCGCTCGATGTCAGTCCCCCGTCAGGACAGCGACTGCTCTCCCTGACGTAGGCAAGTCCTCGTGTCCAAACGCGGGCGCCAGCGTTATACACTGTTCAACGGTTTTTCATATATTCCAACAAGGCATTTCGGGCCTCGGCACAGTCGGGAATGCGGCGAGACCGTTTGGGCCAATGACGTGTTTATTCATCCCCAGAAGCGGTTCTTCAAAGCACTTCCGAAGCTACCCACCAAGAGCGAACAGTCGCCACGTTAAAAGACCCCATAGAATAAGTACGAAAGGACACCCAGAATCGCTGCGATGCCGCGGACATCGTCGATACATTATTCACGAAACACTAGCGCCCTCTCCACCCTTCTTTCAGCAGGGGATGGTGCAGTGTGGTTATTCGTTCTTTTACTTTCAATCATCGTTACATCTGCCTTCTCGTTCTGATGTCGCTTTCACTGGCCTCATGGTCAACAGCATTAGATATTTATTTTCAATTTATCAACGTTTTTCTTTTCTTTCATTCTGCTTAAAGGGACGCGCGCGCGTGGTGCATGCCGCATCTTTCGGCCCGCCGTAAAATAATTATCGAATTGCGCCGCGTCGTTCGAGCAGGTCGAGCATGCACAGGGGGCGAGTGTGAGGGGTCTAGCCTAATGAGCAGCTCCCATGTCGGGATAGGAGAGAGGGCTATAAGGGGGGCAGACCACGGTGGCACACACACACACACACACACACGCGCGCGCACACACACACACACACACACACACACACACACACACACACACACACACACACACACACACACACACACACACACACACACACACACACACACACACACACACACACACACACACACACACACACACACACACACACACACACACACACACACACACACACAACACACCACACAACGCACGCACGCACGCACGCACGCACACTCCTCTCTCTATCTTTTCGCGGTGCAATGAGCCAGTGCTAGAAACGGCGCTTCGTTGTCCAGAGAAAACAGCATTGCAGTTGGGAGCGGGCACTCTTTTCCCGGGCTAGTTGACAATAGCTTCATTATTATTTATTCTGCTTAGCCCATATTTGAGGACGCGCGAGCGCACGCACAATTTTTCAGACCGTGTTTGCTGAGTGTCTTGAATTGTTGACTTAGGGAAGAAATGGAATTAACTGGGACGACAGGGAGGTTATGAGCAAGCAAATCGGAAGCGTCATTTGGGTAAAGGACAGGAGAAGGGTTACATTAGTGCGTGCGTGCTTTATTTATATAAATAAGTACACCTTATCAATACATACGAATTTACAAAAAGTTAAGTTCAAGTGCTTGAGTGGCTGTCTAGGAGAGGCTGGTTTAAAAACCGGAAAGACCCAGTGTAGTATGCGCAGAAGTGGGGCACAATGGGATGATTAAACATTGCAGTGCGCATGGAGAGACTTGATTGTTTTTCTTCCTTGTTTCAAACGTATACGTTTAGGTAATCTCGAAGTACGACTCTTGTATGCAGCGGCACACTTGCGAAAATAAATCGAGAATAGCAGGCAGCACAGAAGTATTCTCAAATAGTACTCAGGCTTGGATAAAACATGATTGCTGCACTCGTTTGTGAAGCAAACTGCAGCCACGTCTCAGTACGTATTTTTCTTCTTCACTAACAAAATCTCGCTAGGATGTACTTTATTATGCCGGAAGCAATGTGGAGATTTTTTCAAGGCAGAAAGGCCGTGGAATCTTGGTCATTTGAAAGAGGGAAAAGGAAGGCAGTGGGAGGGCAACGGGAATGAAACCGCATTGTTTAGTAAAAAACGATATTCGCTACGTTGCATGCAACAGAAACTGCGTTCTGGACGCCTTTGTTATGCCCCTAAATAAAGCCGATGCCGCCCCCGGAGGGTAAGCTTCCATATTATATTCCTTCTTCGAGTGTGAATCGCGTATAAAGACCACGGGGGCGTACATTAGAATTCAGAAGAAAGGCCCGGAGCATCCGCGTTGCTTAGGCGCAAATGTTTAGGACCTGCGTCATTCCGCGTTGTCGGGAGTTGCATTCGTGAATACTAATGTCGGGACGTCACCCATTGTGTGTGTGAATGTTGTACGGCCTGGCGTGAAAGTTCACGATCATTTCACAAAACCGAAGTTTTAAACTCGGTCGACAATTATAACAACAGAGAAGCCGGCGTCACATTGACAGTAGTTTGTCTTAACGCTCGTCGCTCTGCTAATAATGGCTGGCACAAAAGCAGCTTCGGTTAAACAAGTCAGTTCTGCCGAAATACATGAGTAGGATAACTTGTGATTTTCATGCTTCCGCTCCTGTTGGAGGGCACTGTCACAAAGATGTCGCTGTCAGAAAAATAGCTTACATCTATGTACGGTTTAACAGGGAAGGAACCATGCTTTAGTTTTCTATCTTTTTTCTTTTCAATGGCTCGGCGTGAATCACAGTAATTTATCACTTCGTGCTACGTTTATTTCATTATTGTAGCTGGTGACTGTCTCTTTGCTATTAGCTGGCAAACTAGTGAGCGAACGCGCATTTTAAGCCCGACTTCACTTTACACGACTCTTCTGTGAAAGGCTACGATAGGCACGCATGTACTCTCAATCAAACACTAATTTTCAAGCGAAGCTTTCATTGCCTCCCAGATAGGCGCTGTCGGTGTGGTCGCAAAAGAACCCGGCGCCCGCGAGTGCACAGGAATTCGGCCTTCGAAGATGCGCAGGCCATGTGCGTATTTGCACGCGCCGTTTTGAGACAGTTGATACTATCTCGATCGTTGCCTTGTTTCTGATAGGCGAATCTGATCTATTATCGAGGGTATTGAGGGGAATTTTCATTTGACGTTGTTACATTTCACAGTTGCCTGGATATGAAAGCATGGCGGTCGTTGTTGCCTGTAGAAAGTGAAGTGTTGCGCTGGTACAAACGTGAATGAAGGTACAGTTCCCGGCATGGAGGAAATATTTCGTAGACAGCATCGCGCAATGTGGTAGAAAGAAAGAAAGAAAGAAAGAAAGAAAGAGAAAAAGAAGAAAGAAAGAAAGGAAGAAAGAAAATTGCGAGATCATTACGCCGCGCCTTAAAGAGTTCAACGCAATAGCGATATCCGCATGCACGCACGCACACACACGCGCGCACACACACACACACACACACACACACACACACACACACACACACACACACACACACACACACACACACACACGACATACCTATAGTAAAGGTAAAGGTTTCCGCCCTCTTCGACAGCACTTTTATGGGAACATGTTTTGTGTGTCCAAAGTACAAAAGTACAAGCGCGAATTGTGCTCTGATGCACTGTTGGAGCAAACTGTGGACAGTACCCTGCGCCTCTATTCTCTCTGCATTCGTACGCGGTGAGTTCACACACGGCACACACGCACACACACTGCACTGATACTTTCTGTCACTGCAGTCAAGGTCATAGCGAATGCACAGAATACATCAAAGGCGTGTGAACTGCGCGGTGGCGATTATTATTATTATTATTTTGAAGTATCGATAAACATTGTACGTGTGCGTAAGAGAAGGCGGGCGCAAATGTGCACGTCCTTTGTTATGGGTAAGGTTATGGGTAGCGATGCACACACTGCTTGTTTTAAGGGAACATCCTCGCGGCGTGATCTCACCATCCCTCGGAAACGGCGCGAAAACCGCGGCGCACCACCGTAAAGGTACATTCACACCGAAGGCGGGGCGGCAGAGCGGCGAAGCGGGCTTTTCAAGGCGGCGAGGCGGCGAGCGCGCGTACCTGTTCAGACCGCATGGCTCTCTTGGCTGCCCGCGCGGCCGAGGAGGCGGGGCCTCTCGCGCTTTAGCGCACGTGTCGCTATCACGTGGTACGGCTTCTCCCAAAGAGACACCTGCACCACCGCCGCGCCATCGCCGCAGCGCGTTCTGATTGGCTGCGGCAAAGCGGCGAGTAGCGGCGAGCGGCAAAAAATTGGTCCGAGAGCGATCGGACCTGCCGCCTCGTTTTCCGCCCCGCTTTCGCCGCCTGGAGAGGAGGTTTTGCCGCTTTCCGCCTCACCGCTTTGCCGCTTTGGCCGCCCCGCCTTCGGTGTGAATGAGCCTTAAATCCTCCGAGAGATCGTGCGACCACAGCGCGCGCCCGTCTCTCGGAAGCGGCGGCAACAAGAGTAGAACGTGATAGCGTAATCTGGCCGTGTTCGTATCGCCTTCCCAATCGCTAGCCTGCCTTCGCTTCTCGGTGGGAGACCTAAACTGTGCCACAAGAAAGCCAAATTGCGGACGCCCTCCAGCTCATATCATTATTCGCATCTACCTCGAATGTTCGCTCACGACCAACGCTGCTTTCCTGCTCACAGCCAAAAACGCCGCCGCTGACACCGGAACGGGCATATATGCGAAACAAGCTCTTTAATATCTCGTTAAAAGTAGTACATCAGGCCCGCACACGCCAAGCTTCGCTTGCTACCAATTCCCTGATTGGGCGGGGGCTTCTCACCCCTACATCTTTCACTCCGCCTTCATCTTTCGCCACTAGAGGGCAGTACAGCGGGTAAAGCCGAATTACTCTACTTGCTTGTCACTTTTCAGTTCTTCGATTAGAAGAAAGTTAACTAAATAAACATAAACGCACACCTTGAAAACAGGTTCCACAAATGGCCGTGATTATTTTATGCATGCATCCAACACAAGTTCGCCTCTTTGATTCTCTACCACGCATACCTGAAGCTTGAATTCAGGCTGCCCGAAAATGCATGCACATGACAGCTCCGCGAGCGCATAGCACAAAGCTGCACTAACACTGGAGACTTTTTTGCGCATGTACTGCCTGCTGTAAATTTTTATTATTAAGCTTTAGCTTTTCTTTTCCTACATTTCTTCGTTCCCACACAACCATACTGCTTATTTTAATGGACACACAAGGGAAAAAAGAAAGGCAAGGAAATGAATCTTCACGCCGTCGAAACCAAACAGTCGGAAGGAACGGCAATAAAAGAAAATAGAAACTAACAGATGGCGCGAGCTTTCGACGCCTCGAGAACGAAACGACGTGCCGCCAGGAATGTTCCCGCGTTAACCCGACACGTCGTAAATCTGCCCGCGAACCGACAGCAAGGCTTAAGCTAGGCATAAGCAAGCACGCAAAACGAAACCACGCATGCCCTCCGGGTGCGAAACTGCCTGGCCATGCTGGCACCAGTTCAATGCCCGGCTTCGCTCTCAAGGAGTTTAGTAAACGGAAGCGTACCACCCTCTCAAGCCTATCCACGTGATTTTTCATTGTATCTCTTCTCCTCCTCCTTCTAGTCTTTTTGCTTCGGCGATTTCTGCACAAGCACAGACCAGACAGTGCCACGCGGGCGCATACAAAACAGCACTCGCCCGGCCGTTTACAGCACGTGCTTGCAAAACAACCGAGAGATCGTGGCTTTAATTGCCCTTCTTTCCCTCCTCCTCCTCTATTCTTTCATATATGAAGTTTCTTTTTCATTTGGTAGCTTGCACATTGAAAGGCGGCAGCGTGTCTAAACGACCTTCCCGCGTTGTGGGCTTTCAAGAGATGCTGCGAGAACTGTTTGTATGTACATGTGTGTTTGTGATGCAATGATTCTGACTTGTAAGGAGGCATTAAATACGGTCGGAAAACGGAGGTGCCGGAAAATGATGTGGCTTCCTGTACACTGGTCGTCGTCGTCAACACGATCGCCCGTTGTTCAACACAGTCATACCTTACTCCTTTACCCGCGTGCCTATTTTAGCGCGTTTGGGAGTCCTTGAGTTTTGTTTCTATACCAGCCGTTAGCTTACCTGATAAGGCGTTGAGCTTTTAAGGGGGCCCTGGAACAGTTTTCCAAGTAAACATCGAATGCCTTCAGTAAAGGAGTTTACTGCCTCAAAAATCGACCGCCGCAAAAATTTTTTTTAGAATCAGTCAAGTACGAGTGATGTGACAGAAATTGGTCGCACGCTGTAATTGCTTTTCCTCTTCTCTCGTCCCGACGAGCACTCTGGAAGCTAAGCAGGGAGGAGTGGCATGGGGGAAAGAAGTTACGTCACGCACGCGTCATGACCTTGAGCACTTTTTTTTGTTTATTCGAAAGCGCAGCTTACTTACGGTGTGATCGGGAGCGAGCGCACGGGCGTGTGGCGGCCTTCCGTGGCGGCCTCGGTAACTAGGCAGCTCACGATGCTCCAATCGGCCAATAGCCGTGAATTTGGGAATATGGCGCGGTCATTTCGGTATATGGCATCATCTGTAGAAAGAAGAGCAAACGATTTCTAGCTGAATTTGAGAATTAACTGTAAATTCCAGGAGGCGTGCTTCGCTATATTGTTTGGCTCACGTGTACTCAGCAGCCTCGACAGCCGATCGGCAGCGTTTTCTTTCCACACAGAAGAAGTGTTGCAGGGCCCCTTTAAGCTGGACGGCGTGCTTTCCATTCCCGGCCACGTCGGCCACATTTGCACAGGCCGGTGATGCGCAAAAACACCCGTGTACATAACTTAATTTACTTTGAGGAACCCCAGGTGGTCGAAATTAATCTGGAGTCCTCCACTACGGCGCGCCTCAATCATATCGTACACTGTTGGCATGCAATGCTTCAGAATTTAATTAGTATTTCAGTTTCTTCCTGTACACTTTTCAGCTGGCAAATAACGTGGAGCTGCAGGGTTGAATAGCCCCTTCGTTCACAGATAGCTCTCCCAAGTGCGAGTTTAATTTTTGTTTTGTTTTGTTTTAGAGTTGTCTGTGGAACAATCTCGATCTTATTATGATGCGTGTTACATAGTTGATTCCAGATTGCCTTCGGTCGCACCAACTAGGCTTCCTTAAGGCCCATATATATTTATAGGTACGCGTGTGCTCCTACGTCTTCTTGGCCTTGAAACGCGAGAGGCATCTACAGGAAATCGAACACTCGACCTCGACATTCGGCAACGCAACGCCATAGACCCCATCATTTTACTCTCACGGTGGTGTTTAGAGCAAGGTAATCTTGACCCCAGTTATCGCCTGCCGGTGCCTCCAAACAAAAGGCTGCGGGTTCGGTTACGGTACAGCCGACGACAGGCGAGCACTGTTGGTAAGAATAAAAAACAGTGCAAATACAGAAAAAACTTTTGAAAATTTTCACAGAGGAGGCCCTAAGCACGTGCACATTGTATCTTAATCACCACACTCTAAATGCAAGTGTTGTGTTCGCAGAAACAAGCCCTGCATAGACACAAAAACACGAGGAACACGTGGCCCCCTCTTGTAGGCTTCTGAAAAATGTTATAGCTAAAAAATTAACAGGTCCCAAGGATAAAGAAATATTCTAACTATGCAGCACGACTTTTGGAAGGGTCTTTCTACTATAACCCAACTAGCTACTGCTAAATATATGCTTATTCAACGCAATGTCTTCATTATCCTTACACCAGTGGTCTCTCACGGAGTAGATTGTCCAATATGTGGCAATCTGTATATGCGAAAATACTGAAGTCTGTGCAGTCTAACAAAGCGTCCGACTAAGTCACGTGACTTGAACGGCCGTATTTGCCTTTCTACCCCGATCACTAGTTAGCACTGATTGATGTGATTATAGCCAACCTCAGCTTGTGTTGTTCAGCGTTGAAGGCGAAATGATTGATAGCGTTGGTTATCACTGGATAACCATTGTTGCAACTCCTCGCTTGACTGATCGAATGGCATATCGACAATTCAGTTGCCTACTCATTCTTTGATGTCTTTCTTTTTTCTGTTCAAATAAGAAAAGTGGCAGAAGAAAGAAAGGCCAATGTTTTGTTTACTTATAGTTTTTGGTTGTTGTCGTTGTCGCGAAGAACGCTGAACGAGCAGCGCTCTCTTCGCATGGTCCCAAGATCACACGCCGAGGCAGAGAAAACCTGTACTCACTCACAACAAACCATCGGGCGGCCACGGCCAATCGACGCGGCTGCTTGAAATTCTCGCCACGTATCGCGATGGGACACCGCGATTCAGACAGGCCGACCGGCAGAGCTCGGCTCGAACTTTGACCCTCAACACTGCACTCTGTACGCACCGAGGAAGTCGAGCCTTATCTCGCACTCGTTGCCGCACATGTCGTACATGGTCAATCGCCTCCGATCAATCAATGCACGCGGGAAGCTTTTGGCGTTTGCTGCTGCTCGAGCCGTCGCTTGTCGTGTCAGTGTGAGGAAATGGGAAAGGGGAGATTAAATCCTCGCATTCGGATCTTCGTTGATCCCCCCTCAGGTCATCCATATTATACGCCGAAAAGGGGGAGAGCGATGCGGTAGTTACGCATTCGGAACACGTATACGGACATGTCGGCGATTTGTGTACGCTGTTTCATTCTGACTAAGCCACGTACGAAGAAGCGCATCTTGTTTGTAAATCCGAGTAGCTAATCTGACGCAGCGATCACTCAACATTGATTTACACTTATTACTTTTTGCAGTAACCACGGGCACCCTGCGACGCAGCGGTTAGTTTGTACCAAACGAAAACAACGTGAGACCGCTCTTTCAAGGCTTGTATGTGCTACATTCTTCTTGAACGAAAGAGCGATTTTTTTTTTCGAGGTGATCGTTTCTTTGTTCGACACCACCAAATCAATTCAACAGACAATAAGGCCAAGCAAAGCACGGGGTGGAGGGGACACTAATTGTTGTCGTAAACTGTAGTGTAGTAAATTGCGACATAAATTGAAATGAATTAAAGTGGACGAAAAATAACCCTATCCGTCGGTGGGATCTCAAACCCACAAACTTCGAGTAACACTCCCAGGAATAACACGTGCAGAAATGCCCAACCAATTGTACGGGGAAGCGCCTTCCGCCGTAGCTCATTTGGTAGGGCATCGGACGCGTAATTCGAACGTTGCTGTTTGGGTCCCTGCAGGTGGCAAGTTGCCTCCTCACCTACTTTAATTCCTTTCGGTTTATGTCACAATCACTGCACAAGAGTTAACGACAAGGATTAGTGTGCCCCGTGCTTACCTTGCCCTCTGTTGGATTCCTTTAGTTTTGTCTGTCTAAGAACTTTCTTAGTGGAACGAGCCCCGAGTGACACGCTCGTTTCTCTTCCGAGCACTTCCGGTAGAGCGCTTACTTCTGGTTATCCTAATACTCGAAAAAATGTCTCGTAAAAAAATAAAACTGGAAATGGGTCGATGGTACCGGTGCAGGTTAAGCGTTATAGTGGATACATAAGATATCAGAGCATAAGTTTGCTTTAGATAAGGGCGTATCAAATGTCAGCACAACTAATCAGAATTAATTGAATTAATTCACTGAAAGCGCAGAGGTTTTTGTTGCGAGCAACCTAGGGTGCCTTGATGCCCGCGCGCTCCGCTGAGGGTGAGGACAGGCGCGTCGTCTGCTACGACGGCCGCCATTGCGAATCCCGCCGCAGCTCGGCAGCATGCGAAACGCGCTACACAAAAGCGCTTGCGGTGAGCGGATACGTCCGGAAATAAGTGCACGCTAGTGAGCTTTCTCTTTTTCTTTTCTTTTTTGAAGCTTGGGCAGCTTTTATTGCTGTTCTTGCCTAAATGTTTATTAAGGAAGCATGTAATTCATGTAAGCTGACGGCCTGTGCATGTCTTATGCGTTGGATGTAGACGTAGACTGTTATGTTGAAAACGAATCCTCTTCCTTACGCCGGAAACGAAAAACTCTAAAGCCTTACTTAATTTTCTCGTAAGCTCTGCATTCCAAATACACAAATAATCGTTTAAAGTATTTGTATACGTGTCAGCAGCAGCAGTATATGTATCTGAACACACACAATTAAGTGTTGCGAAGCTACCTAAGCGCGATTAAGGTGGCTCATTTTGCTAAGTTTGCAAACAATTTACTCGTTTATTATAAATGGCATCATACATATATTGAACAAAGGGCCGAGGGTCAGTATGGTGCGAATATCCTGCTAAAATGAAACGAAAGCTTCTTTATCATTATTATTGCTGACATTTCTTGCTCACAATCTGTAGCCGCTACTGTATCGGCACTCAAGTTGCACCTTGAGTCCTTATCGAAACGATGAATACGTTGTTGAGTAGTATGCCGTAAAACTTTGCATGCGCGCAGTATCAGTGCGTTTTTCCTTCTTCTTTTTGTATCTGCAGTTTCTTTCTCTGTATCTTCAGGTTTTCTCGCATGCCCAAATTACTGAGTGTTTCCAATACTGTTTTACACTTTGTGCGGCATATGCACGGCGTCGTTTATTTGTCTATTTTATTAATAATAAAATCTGGGGTTTTACTTGCCAGAACCATGATATGATTATGAGGCACGCCGTAGTGGAGGGCTGCATGAATTTTGACCAACTGGTGTTCATTAACCTGCACTGACATCGCACAGTACACGGGCCTCTAGCATTTCGCCTCCACCTAAATGCGACCGCCGCGGCCGGGATCGAACCCGTGACTTTCGGGTCAGTAGTCGAGGACGTATTTTTTAAGGCGAAAGCCTTAAATGCCTCATCAAACGCGAAATTTCACCGTCGGCGTCCCGCGTCTACGGCGTCAGCATACCACGACGTCGGGGACGAGGGATGCAAAAAATTATCGTCACGTGATGACGTCACCATATGACGTCATCACGGCTTCACAAATTTTGACGTGACGTCATATGATGACGTTATCACATGACATCGTAGCTTGGTCAAAAGTGGGCAGATCACGGAGGCAGTGCACAACTAGGTGAGGTGCCTCCGATCTTAGAGGCAATGCAAAACCGCGCTTTGGGCGCAAAAAACTGAGAAGAAGATGGCTTTCGCTTTCGAGCCGTCTTAAGCGAACGCATAAGGGAGCCTGTGAGTTTTTATTTCATTAACTGGTTTTCCATGACGTACTCATTGTACAACTTGACTTTGTTTCTTGTATTTTTTTACTGACATGGCGTGTCTACTGTACACAATGCTTCCCCGTCTTCTTGTTGTTTTCATGCGTCTTCTTTGTATAGACGCTTCGCGAGAACTGTTTGTATGCGCATCCCTGTATGAGCCTTCAGGGCTTACATTATTAATAAATAAATTATGCTTGCTCAAAGAAATAAAATACTGAATGTGTGTGTGTGTGTGTGTGTGTGTGTGTGTGTGTGTGTGTGTGTGTGTGTGCGCGCGCGCGTTAATATCCAGTGTACCGGCCATTTATTTGTGTGCATTAAAGCTGCGCTGACAGAAGCAATTACACAAATAAGACTCAAATTACACAATAAAACACAACTGTCACTGGTCAATTCAAAGTGATCGTAAATGATTAAAAAATACAGGCACTGCGTAATTATTTAGGACAGGGCAAAAATGTAACCTTGAAACACAGAAACAGGGAAGGATAAAAAACATTTAACTGCACACATACATACATGTGCAGCACAGAAGGCGTACTTGAAACACGGAAAGGAATATAAAAAACAAGAACCCGGCGTGCTTTTAGTTATGGCGCTTGACTGGTGACCCGAAGGTTGCGGGATGGAATCCCGGCAGCAGCGGCCACATTTCGATGGAGGTGAAATGACAGAGGCCCACGTACTTAGATTTAGGTGTACGTTGAAGTACAACAGATGGTCAAAATTTCGGGAGCTTTCCACTATATACGGCGCCTCTCATAATAATATCGGGGTTCTTGGGACGTAAATTCTCACAAATAATAATTATTAGGAAAAAAGAAGGATCTGATCTGCAGACATACACGCATAATATATTCCACGATACATTTTAAATCACAAAAATAGCGAAAGCAAAAATCAAAGGCAGATAAGGACCAACCAAGTGCAGTAAAGAATGTTTGCGAAGAAAAATGCAGGATTCATGCACACGTGAACCAAAGCATTTTAAGCATGTAGCCGATATCAGTCTGTCCATTTATTACGCAAGGTTAACACCGGCAGAATTTATCCTTGCATGTGCATTCGAAATACCGGCGGGAAACTTACGCTGCCAGTGCATAATGTGTTCTTCGGATGCCGCTTGTAACGTTTGATTTTGTAGTCCAAAGAAACCGCGTATCTTCTAAAACGATACAGGTCCCAGCGTTTCAGGAATGATTGGTGCACTGCGGCACGCAACACCCGGTCATGGTGACGGTAGCGATTGCATAAAACTGGAGGGAAACGAGCACTGACCTAAAAACAGCGCGCGCGCCACGCACAAGTGACCGGGCGCGGGGTTCAAAATGGCGGCCACGCTGCCGCCAAGGCCGAGGAGGCGGCATCTGCCCTTTCAAAAGCTGACACCACTCTAAGCGGGGGCGCGCGCATCGAGGCACTCTAGAGCAACCTAAAGTCACTGGAACGGGAAAAGTACCGCGACCGTCGTGCGCGCCGCCATATTTGGTCCAGCGCGGCCGAAGCTGCGGCGGTGCGGTGTTGATTTCACGTGGAGTAACGCATGTTTTACGCATTGCGTGCGCTTTTGCAGCCCCGAATGAAGCATCCGTTGTTCTCTCACTGATTAGGAAACAAATAGCGGCAATTTTCACTTGCCTACATGCGCACGCACACGTACTAACGCGATAAAGAAATGCGAACTGCGCGGCATTTACGCGCTCGGCTGTCTGCATTTATTAAATGCAAAGCATTTCTTAGCGAATTTCTGTGCCTTTGTACGTATCTATCTATCTATCTATCTATCTATCTATCTATCTATCTATCTATCTATCTATCTATCTATCTATCTATCTATCTATCTATCTATCTATCTATCTATCTATCTATCTATCTATCTATCTATCTATCTATGTATCTATCTATCTATCTATCTATCCGCCCCCGACTTTGTGCTGTCCTGGCCGCTTCGTTAATGGGAAGTACACCAAATTTGGTATGGCATAACATGACTGTATGAGGAATTTAAATTAAGGTGATAACATGAAAATAATGACATGCATGCCATGTACGGCATGATTTACATGCCACGCTCATGGTGCGCTCGCGGCCGCTTTGATAGCTTGATACACAACAAAATTGTTATGGCGTGACAAGAGTGTATGACGAACATAAGTGACTGGTTATAACGTGCAAATCATGACAGACATGCCATGTAAAACATGATTTACATGACATGGTTTCGGGGCGCTCGCGGTCGTTTAATTGAAATGCATATATACCAAAATTCTTATGACGAGCTATTTCTGTATGACAAACGTTAGTGATAGGTGGTAACATGAAAATCATGACTTCCATGTCATGTACGGCATGACTTACTTGCCACGCTCATGCTGCGATGGCGGGTGGTTCGCTAGCTTGAAATGCACCCAAATTGGTATAGCGTGAGGTGACTGTATGACGAACACGAATGAGAAGTGGTAACGTGAAAATCATAACGGTATTTTTGTTGGTCATACAGTCTCCTGTCACGCAATACCGATTTTGGTGCATATCAAACAAGCGAACCGGCCACGAGAGCATCATGAGCATGGCATGTAAATCATGCCTTACATGACATGCGTACCATTATTTTCATGTTACTTCACGGTATTTATGTTGGTCATACAGTCACGTCACGCAATATCGATTTTGGTGCATATCAAGCAAGCGAACCGGCCGCGAGAGCATCATGAGCATGCCATGTAAATCATGCCTTACATGACATGCGTGCCATTATTTTCATGTTACCACCTGTTATTTACGTTCGCATTACAGTCACGTCACGCAATACCGATTTTGGTGCATATCAAGCTAGCGAACCGGACGCGAGAGCATCATGAGCATGGCATGTAAATCATGCTTTACATGACATGCGTACCATTATTTTCATGTTACTGCACGGTATATATGTTGGTCACACAGTCACGTCACGTAATACCGATTTTGATGCATATCAAGCAAGCGAACCGGCCGCGAGAGAATCAGTCATTATTTTCATGCTACCACCTGTTATTTGTGTTCGTCATACAGTCACGTCAGGCAGTACCAATGTGTAGCAGTCAGTTTTCATAGCGCGCTGATCATTATACGTGAGCCCAAAGGCGTCAATTTTACGCCAAACATAATAAAATGTTATTGTGCATGAACCTCCTGCGATAACCACACGAAACAAGCTGCACTAGTGCAGGGTAGGCGCAAACATTCCCCGAAACATTCGCGAATTCGCAATGAAGCGCTTACCTCACAATGCGGGTATCAGTCGCGGGAACAAATTTTTCCCGCCTAATTCAGTGCAGCCACACAGCCCGTCGTTTGGCATCCTTTTTCCCGCCGGGAATGGCAAAGAGGGCCTTACCCGGGCTTTCTTCGATGCCTCGATAGGCTTTCGATGAAGTCTCAAAACGATACGGGATGTCGTAATGTTCCTGCACGCTTTCCTGAGCCTATAAAAACAATCGCCCTCCAAAGCGCCGTGCGTCTGCGGCCGGGAGACACTAGCGAGGCGAGCGAGCTGGACCATTTATGTGGCGAAGCCGCCGGAAGGGCGCGGCGGCGAAGAGAAAAAGAACGCGGTACTTTTCCCGTTACAGTGACTTTAGAGCAACCGGGATCGTTGCGGCATCTGGCGGAGCAGATCTCAACCACGCGCATCTTTCTGCGAGGCCTGTCGATCCGCTTCCGCGGCGCGACGAAACGAAAGGTTAACCCAGGGAATACGTGTTAAAATGACAGGGCGTGCACACACAGACATAAGAGAGAACTGAAGACACCACAAACGACATGACTTCTCTCTTGTGTCTGTGTTTGCACGCCCTGTCATTTTAACATGAATACTTTCCACCTAGAGCAGCCCTCCATTATTCCAGGGAATACACCAGGGTACACGAACGCCGACGTGCTAATGCCACCACCAGCCACCTAAGTTACGGATTAGGGTCACCTACAGTTTTTTTTTGCTTGCTACACTTAGCGTAAATATATACACGTTACTTCTGATCAATGAGTTGGTAAGTAACGGCAGTAAGAGGTGTGCTCGTAAAGATGAAGGGCGACCACATTATGCTCGTACGATACAGCGATAACCTTACAACAACACCGCGGTGCGTTTTGTTTCGGAGGTTTGTTGCTGCGTACGAGGGGAGACCACTTAGCGCCTCGATCGAAGGCGATAACATCAGAGGATGCCGCACTCGACGCGTCCGGAATACAAATGGGGGCCCAGCCTTATTCGGACTATATTCGTACGCGGGTTATAAAAAAATGGTCTTCGAGAATGCAAAAACGAGAAAAGTAGGTTAGAAGGACAGAGGAGGAAACGAACATCGAGATGGCAGTTTCGTTGAGTGCGTTGCGCGCGTAAGTAGCAGCCAATTTCCAATTAAGGTTACTCCGTTCTCCTCATAGCTCGCGGTCAATGCGCCATTTGTGGAGTATTTTTTTCAGCGAAGCTGGCTTGGTCTACCGTGTGCTGTCGTCGTCGTAGTCGTAGTAGTAGTAGTAGAAGTGTAGTAGTAGTAGTCTTAATTATTATTCCATACATATAATAATTGTTGGGGTTTAACGTTCCAAAAGCTCGAACATCATTCCATACATGCATTAACAAATAGATGGTTGAGGAGAAGAGAAAAAAACCCGCCCAATCGTAGTAGTAGTAGTAGTAGTACTAGCAGCAGTAATAATAATAATAATAATAATAATAATAATAAATAATAATAATAATAATAATAATAATAATAATAATAATAATATCCGGGGTTTAACGTCCCAAAACCACAATATGATTATGAGAGACGCCGTTGTGGAGGGATCCGGAAATTTCGACCACTTGGGGTTCTTTAACGTGCACTTAAATCTAAGTACACGGGCCTCAAACATTTTCTCCTCCATCGAAAGTGCAGCCGCCGCGGCCGGGATTCGAGTAGTAGTAGTAGTAGTAGTAGTAGTAGTAGTAGTAGTAGTAGTAGTAGTAGTAGTAGTAGTAGTAGTAGTAGAAGTAGAAGTAGTAGGCAGGTCGTCGTCAGGCACGTCCTGTGACCATAAGAGGGAGTGAATAAAATAAATAAATAAATAAAACGTAATGATGATAACGATGCTCGAAATGACGGTGATAACGACGATGGTGAAGATACTCTATAACGTGCACTCGCGCGTATAAAGCTTCGCTGTCCGAAGGTTTTCAAGTCGTGGAACTGGCTGCAACTTTTTTTCAATGTTGATGCAGGAGCAACTGTCGACCTGCTTACCCTTTTTGTAGCTCAGCCCGGTGCGGACGGCCCGCTTCGGCGTCACACGCCAGGACAGTCACCGGTATTAACGTCCAAAGGCACTGCACGGAACTTCGTTTCCTGTTCCCGTACCCGGTCGCACACTCGTTGAAGCTGCAGCGGCGGCTCGACATCGTGGCACACAACCAGTAGGCTAAGACACTGCACACAGTCACAGACGGGACGACGGGCGCCCCGAGAGTAGAACAGAATTCCGCTTGCGACGATTGATGGCGTCATAGCACCACGTTCACCTTATCGGCGTCGGTGTGAAGTACTGTACGTCCGCGACTCTCAAGGGACTGGATCTTTTTTTTTCCAGTTTTTTCTACGCAGTCACATGAGTACGAAGCACACACGACTGTTTTCGATGAGCCAGCCCTCACTCTGGTTATCTGATGCTCCCATCGCGCAAGAAACTTGCAAGCGTCCGTCACAGGTATTGCGTCCTCGCGGAAGGGTTACGACTAGTAGCACGCCTGGATGCACCTGCGAGGTATCGTAACAGTGCCGACCTCATTATTTGAGCGTTCAAACGAAGGGCCTGCCGAAAACATAACAGACGGCACGGATGCGGTTTCACATCATTCATTCCCTCGGCACTTTCGTAACAGACGACACAGGTCCCGCAACACAGCAAAACACTTCACACGGAAGCACGTCTACCTCGGTTTTCCGCGAGATTTCCTTCGAATACTCGTACTCTAGCTGCCACCAAGACGTAAGCACGAAAACAACCAACAATAATGTGACGAAACCCATGATGGTTGCCCTCAGCTTGCCTTCTAAACGCAGGTTGGAGTCACTCGAGCATAAGCGTAGCAGACGACATCCGAAAGGGTCAACCATGGACGTTGACGCTAACAAATAGTTCATGCACAGCACCACGTTATCACGCCGAACAGAAGCTACAGTCAGCCTCAATATAATACGGGCCACGAGAGCGCGTGCCGAAATTACCGTCTGCGCCGTCTAGAGGCCAGCAGTCTTCTGTTGAGAGCATAGCTGTCTGTGCATTCGCCAGAGCAACAATACTCTCGATAGCAGACGGCTCGCCCCTAGACAACGCAGACGGCAATTTGGGTACGCGCTCGCGTGGTCCGCATTATTTTGCGGCTGACTGTACTCGCAAACAAACTTAGGTTTCACAAAAGCCGTACGATAACGACGTGTTAATATTCACTCACGTTGGCAGCGAAAGGTTCTTACGTTTCTGACGGCTTGTGACAGCCGGTAAGGGAAAATCATCGAGGATAGTGCCTCCGTAGCACGGTGTAAGAATATACTCAGGTGATGACACTCTTCCCCCAACGCATGGGAAACCGCAATCCGCGCGCGTCCAGATAATGTTCGGGTTCTTATCAGATGACTTGCAGAGGGCGCTACGAAAAGCGGGGCAGTCGTCTCCATAGCAACGCGCATGATGCTGATAACGTGCATTTTTTTGTGCCATTTTGCTGGATAATGTGCATCCACCAAGCGGCGTCGAGGGGCGAAATCGAGAGAGCAACAGGAGAGGGAACGGCGAGAGCGGCGGCGATGACGCAGCACCACCGTGATTCGGCTACTCGCGGGCGCTCTCCGCCTCAAGCCATCAGATGGCGCACCGCTCAACGGACCGACGACTGAACATTTTCTGGCCGCTTAGGCGCGCGCAGTGTCAACACCTGAATATTCTTACACCGTGTTACGGTGCACGGTGCACCGTAACACCGTGCTCCGGTGCACCGGAGCACGTAACCGTGCTCCGTAGTAACAAAGTAAACGCGATAAGCAGCGCAGTTTGCGTAGTCGGCTTCGGAAACGAGGCTTCGCTGGAACGCATACAACCGACACATGTTACAGACAAGTGCAACCACTTCAATCTTGATTGTAGAAGGGCTGCACCGCTAGGGACCGAAACAACCTCAAAGCCGCTCTTTGAACCTGCAAATACTGTCCTGTCATACAACTCCGATATGAACGTGCGGCGGTCTGCCGGCCCAGCGCCAAGAAAAAGAAAGCGGGAAAGGGAAAAACAAAAGATGACACGTTGCTCAACTCTCCCCCTCAATGCTCGGTTAGCCACTCGACCATCACTCTCTTACACTATTTTTTCAATTGTACGCCATCGCTTCATCGCCGCGGAGGTTATTGTGGTCGCACGTTCGGACTTGCGGTATCGCGATATCATCGTAAGCAGATGCGTATTGGTATTGCTCAGCGTTCAAGGTCGCGCCGCTAAGAGAGGCCTCTGATTCGACTGCCAGCCATGACTACCGTGCTTCGATAGGGACGAAATGCAACAACATCTGTGCACCTAGATTTAGCTGCATGTTAAAGAACCGCAAATGGACGTAATTACTACGGGGTGTCCCACACTACGGCGTGCCTCATAATCCCGTCGTGGTTTTGGCACGCAAAAACTCAGAATCAATCCATCATTATGGATAGCAGTTGGGGAAAGACCGACGGGGTGCGCTTTATGTGACATTAAAGCTCCTCCATGCACTTGCAGATAAGCGTCATGTTGGAGCTTAAGGTGGCGTCACTGGCACATTTCTTCGGGAAAAATTTGACGGTTGCAAAAGGGTGGACAGTTGTCGAGGTAACTCATGACTTGACTTTGGGAAATAAAGCTTACTGTCGTTATTGTGACGAGATTTTTTTTTTCTTGTAGCTTGAATTTAAGACATGATACTTAATTCACGCAAGGGGTCTTCAAATGCAATTTTATGCGATTTCATTTTATGTTTGCCCGCACTCAACAGTCCGAATTTTCGGCGAAAAGCAATAGCCGGTGCTCCTATATAAGACCGCCAACACCTAAACGTAAGAACATCTGAAATCGCATAAGACTGGGCGTGGTGGTATTTCATTTCCATCGATAGACGCTTGATGTAACGACACTCGCTAATTCTGGACGTATGGGAAGAGTATGGCAGTTGCGCCCTTCGACGTTTCGGTTTCGCCGCCAAACTTAAACAAATTTCATTACTCTGCTAAAATTACGTGCGGCCGCTCCCATTTCTCCCATTTGACCCAACACACACACACACACACACACACACACACACACACACACACACACACACACACACACACACACACACACACACACACACACACACACACACACACACACACACACACACACACACACACACACACACACACACACACACACACACACACACACACACACACACACACACACACACACACACACATACATTAAAGACTCTTCACAAATTAAAGAGATAATTAATTCAATTTCTTTAATTACTGCCGAAATCGATTTCTCTAGTCATGCGAAGACGTTTGCCGTCACAGAAAATGTAATTATGAGGGCAGCACCCATTTTGCTTATCTTATAGGATTTTTGACACGATTCCTGAAACGCCCTGCATATGAGGCTTCAGAAATGGCTACAATAGACAGCGTGTGCGTTAGCAGGCCTTCTATTCCTTTATCGGACAAAGCAAGCGATTTCCTTTCGCTCGTTGGTACATGCAATGTGCATGGTACGCAGTGAAGATGTTGACAGGCCGGTCATTTTATGAATGGTTTATTTTTATTGTCGCCTCATTTGTTAAAGAGCGGGAAGGTATCAGAGCTGTACGTAACGCGTTACAAGTAATCCATTACTTGTAATCAATTACAATTTCTTGTAATTTTGTAATATAAGTCAGGGGCGTAGCCAAGGGGGGGGGGTCCAACCCCTTCCCCCCCCCGAAATTTTTTGGTTTTGCTTGTGTATATATACACGCACACATACAAACGCACGCACGAACATACATAAAGTATGGTTGAACCCCCCCCCCCCCCCCCCCGAAAAAAATTTCTGGCTACGCCCCTGATATAAGTGTTTACTTTTTCGAAACTGTAACATTCTGTGTAGTGCAATTACATTTCCTTGTAATTGCTTACCGGTAAACAATTACTGTTTTCCAATGATCAAGTCTAACCAGCCTTCTAAGGCAGTCCTCCGCCCAAAAGTTATGCGACCGCTAGGTAGGGACCCACCATTCTGTCAAACCGGGGGGTCCTACAGAGCCTACTTTTGAACATTCCGGCACTTTCAGATCAGGCCTTGGGAAGCCAACTGGCAGCCCTGGACCAGGCCCGGCGATCTGCTATATCCAGTGGAGTGCTGGATTAAGGGCCCCACCTCCTTTATTTGCTAATAGGAAGTGCTAATAAACGTTTACTCTCTCTCTCTCTCTCTCACCTTTTCCTTGGACATACCTGTAACGCCTTAGCCGAGCACCAGCAACCGCGAAGCGCGCCGCTTCATAGAGGACATGGACACAAGCATCGAAACACTGCGCAACTACGAGCTAGGGCGCATGGTGTTCCTACGTTATAATAACGCCCTTCCCTCCAGCGCATGCAGTGAGTGCAGCAGCTGACCTCTTAACTTGAAAAACGCGGAAGAATCAGCGACGACAACTTTGAAAAACAACTCATGTTGAAAGTTGACAACGTGTAA
Source organism: Rhipicephalus sanguineus (assembly GCF_013339695.2). Classification (NCBI taxonomy): domain Eukaryota; kingdom Metazoa; phylum Arthropoda; class Arachnida; order Ixodida; family Ixodidae; genus Rhipicephalus; species Rhipicephalus sanguineus. The sequence continues at coordinate 66,992,200 of NC_051184.2, read as the reverse complement.
CACTATATCTCAGAAGCCACAGCAAGCCTCCCAACCTTCACGCAAGTCTCCAGCCTTCTCTCTACCATGCAAGGAACAGAAGTTCGTTGTTGTTGGAGTAAACTAGAGTTATTGTGTTAGGGCAATAAAATTTTGAACGAAAGTAACGCAAAAGTAATCGATTACATTTCTGTAACTGCTTAGTTACTTTTCTCGGGCTGTAATTGACCAGTGTGTAATCAATTACATTTTAAAGGAAGTAATCCTAATTTTAACCGGTTACTTATTTTGTGTAACGTGTACGAGTCTGGAAGGTATATATTTTACGCGGTTGTGGCAAATTAACCTTCTGAGTCAGCGCTGTTGTCCACGTTCATTTACTGGTCCTCTTTCTGTTGCACTGTTTTAATTTCTAGAACGGTTCGGAGTATACTACGCAGTCTACTATGGCAGAGCTGTATTCAGCTGTCCCCATTCAGGAGCACACGTAGAAACCGATTAACAAAACTAACATTTGATTGGAAAAACTAGGAGCCCTTTCCGTGTCGGGAAAATGGGGTCAAGCGAAGTTTGGCGTGTGCGTGTGCGACCTACTATTTTCTCTCTCTTAATTCCTATCACAATGCGCAATACTCTATACTAACTTTCTCCTTCCTCCAAGCCGGGAATTGCACCTTCATCCACGCTCTCAGCAGCGTATTACTCCGGTTGCTACTGGCAACAACGACGGTCATGCGTGAAACAATGAAATGCAACAAGGCAATTTGGCAACGTGAAACGACAAGGGACCTCGATAAAAGATCAGAAACCACTTGCTTATTCGGAGAGCATCACTCGTTAGAACACGGCGCATAAAAATGCGCGTGCGACCGGAGCACTTGGGAGGACTGCATTCCTGTACACTGGCCCACGCCGACTTTCTCGCGCAACGGCGCCACCGAAATCCAACTCACGCGCCTCTGTGGTCAGTCTCCTCTTCATGGCCCCGTTTTGTATTGCGCCCTTTTTTTGTACTCTTAAATATGAGTCGTTACCAACTAGCCCAAATGGCCGTTTCTACTATAACTCATAAAAGATTCGCTTTAAAATGATGACAATTTAGACCACCTAGTAATCTGCTATGCGAGAGAGGTCACATGTCCCGATATGGAAATTAAGTGAAAAGAGGGCACCGTGATCAGAGGTCTGAAGTGCTGCAGGAATAACAGCGGCAACGTAATTGCTAGAACTTGCTGTTCTCTCTCGTCAACCATAAGAGCACCACCCTTTCGCTACGAAATCCGTTCACTTATTCATACAGATGTTGAAAATACATTTTTACCGAAACGGCAAAGACTGCAAGTCGTGCACAAGCATGCCCGCTTTATTTAAAGTCTGGGATCAGGAAAGGTGAACGCTATGAATGCCGTCAACATTGAAGCATATTTATGTTGTCTGACGTTTTCACCATATATATTTGTTACAAGTTCCGTAGCCGGAGCACCACTTGCTTTCCAGAATATACAAAAATTACACCATCTCCCGCTAAAGGGGACCATGAGGCGATGCGAAGCCGGAGCACTTGCACGATCGCGTTCCGTTGGCGTTCGTTGGGCATGCTACCGACCTGGCGTCGTGGAACGCGAAGAGGGACGCTACGCGCGTCGTATCTTCCATCTAGCCTGGCCGTTAATTCTCACAGGGCGACCGGGGAACGCGGTCGACAGGCGGGCGAGAGGGGGGGCAGCGTAGGAGAGGAGAGAGAAGGAGAGGGGACGCGCATGCGCTCGGGCTCATCGCGGCGTTGTGCAGGAGAGAATTTCGGCATGTCTAGCCCGCGTTTCAGGGGAAGAGTGGAAAGGGGCAGGGGAAGTGGAGAGGGGGAGAGGGAAAGTGGAGAGGGTGAGTGGAGAGGGTAGAGGACAGGGGGAATGGTGAGGGGGAGTGGAGAGGAGGTGGGTGGAGAGGGTATGCGCATGCGCAGTAAGGGTGGTCACGCCGCACACCACCACCACCGGATTGAGCTCGACCTTAAGATACTTCGCATCTAAAAATAGCAGGTTTGAAAGCGTGAAAATGGCAGGTGTGAAAATGGCAGGTGTGAAAGCGTGAAAGAAGAAAGGTAGGCTCCTTGGAGCTATGGTACTGGCGAGAGAAGAATATTGGTCACAGGACAAATCTATACTGAATGTTATGGCGAACCAAGGGTAGCAACGATTTATAATCTTACCATCCTAATGAAATGAAAGAAGTAAGTAAATGCTGAGGAGTTTCGGAGCGTTCAGAGAACTTTTTGTTGGGCGAGTTGGTGAACGTTCATAATGCTTTTAAGGCGCGAGAGAACACAAACACAAGGAAGGACACGGGACAGGGCGCTCTGTCCCGTGTTCTTCCTTGTGTTTGTGTTCTCTCGCGCTTTAAAAGCATGAACATTCGGAGCGTTCGCTGCTGAGACAGCTGGTGCATCATAGCGCAGTCGCTGAGAGAGAAAAAAAAAAGAAAAATGCAGTGCTGGAAATAATTGTCAGTGTGGCCAATCCCCCTCGTGGGTATGAGCCAGTCTCCTTAAGGCGTCAAACAAACAAATCGTAGAGGAGCCCCACACTCTTCAGAAGCGCAGTTTCTGCTCTCAGTCAGCCAGTCGTTCAGACTTTCTGCCATTGATTCATTCATTTACAACTCTGTCAAAGTACGATAGCGAACTCTCCAACTGTCCCTCTGCGTGCCGCGCACACATACAGGCGGCATCAAAGCTAGGAGGAGCATGTGGGCGACTACAGTTCTACGTTGTCTAAGCACCAGGTGTGATTGCAGGAGTGAGGTGGGTGAGGAGGCGGGGGAGGGGGGGGGGTTCGACAATTTCAAAGCGGGTGAACGCCCGGCAAACCGATAACATAATTTCATATTACACAGCAAAGCCGTGTACCGTGACTGAAACCAAAAGTGAATCGAAATATAGGAAACCCGCATTTCACTACGTGTCGGGACAGGTTCTTATCGCTGCGGAGGCATTTGGTCTGAGAACATACAGTAAGTAAAATATAAGCGAGCCAGAGGAACCGGCGTTCGGGGTCAACATCTGCTTCATTGACGTGTTCGATATGTTTTGCGTGGCAGCTAGGTCGCGCAAGCGTCCCGCGCGCGATGCAAAGGCGGTCACAGAATCTAGCATCACGCGTATACTTGTGAGTGCAGCTTGCGAAGAAGAGGCCTACCGTCGTAGGAGTTGCCAAACTTGAGCTAGGTAAACTTGAGCTTTAATATTACCATACAATTAAGTCGTTTCTTTTTAATTGTGTACTCTCGACGCTTCCTAAGGTTATTTCCTATTTCTTCTGTAGTTTTCCTCCCCTAAAATGCTTCACTGCCACATCCAATGAGACGAAGTCTCCTATGTTTCTGATATATGCAGTTCCGGCTTCGCGTAAGGGATGATTCGCGCTGGTTCACACACTATCTCTTATAATACCTCGTTCACTGGCACGCTTTTTGTGCATGTTCAGTGACACGTATTTATAAAGGTATATCTAAATAGCAAATTACCATGAAAACAAGCATACAAACAAACAAACCAACAAACAAACAAACAAACAAACAAACAAACAAACAAACAAACAAATAATTTATGTATATTGTTTCAAGCAATCTCACACTTCAGCGCTATTAATGTGCGTTAAATGTGTCGTTAATGCGGTGTTATATTTAGTTCGCCTACAAATAAAGTCACGGGTCAAGTCCGCATACAAAATACTTCCCACGCTTCAAGCCACGCGATGGGCAGCTACTTACCTATTTAAACCTGTTTTTACGTGACAAAAGAACGAGCAGGAAGGCCAAACGAGTCACCATACGAACGAAAACACGTAAGAGATGTGCAAAGAAATACAAAAAAGTAACGATGAAGAAAAGCAAACATAAATGGTCAAGCCGACGCGTCGGCATTCCGCAGCGCCGCGCCATTTGTCGGCGGCACGACGTGTACCGCTAACGACGACGGCGCATAAATCGCTAAAGGCGTCATCGTTAGCGTGACGGGAGCCCTCTGTGGAGGAAGCGGTTGGTCCCCGTATTAATATGCGCTTGCGTTCCGCGCCGAGGACGAACCATCATTCCTGATCTCACCTCGTATACGCGTAAGTCTACGCGTCCGCGTTTTCGCGCTCCTTCGTCTGGGCATAGCCTACTGCGGTGACTTCTTATATACTTCCGGTTTTACAAAGCACGGCGTCGTTCTTGCGAGAGTGGTGACGCTAAAGATATATCTCGCTGCAGCGATTTGCTGCATCGACGCTGAAACGGGACATTGCTTTGTATCGCCGCTGTTGGAAGCTTTGTTTCTGTAGTTCCGTAAAAAAATCGGCATCCTTGCACTATTATGCTAAGTTCCTAACTGCATGAGCTCAAGAAAGAGACAAGACAACTGGCTCTGCAGTCTTGAGTCGGCGATTGTGCTAAACTCGTCTCTTGCAATCTGTATCCTATGTAACCTTCTCAGTACCAAAATGAATGCTTCTACAAACAATCGTCCGTATCCGCCTTCACTTTTACCCGATTATGCACTGCTGCGTACAACCCTCGTCACTTCTTGGCACAACCAAGTATATTGACGCGCGCTAAATTGTCGTGGACAACACTGCAATGATATCAACATCGCGGAAGAGCTTTAGCGAGCTACCAACGTAAGGAAATGAGGGAAATGCTGGCGCAACAATTTCTATGTATAAATGTCGCAGTGAAATAATCTAATCGTATTTACGATCTCTCCATGTTCTGCGGAACACCCGATTGTTGAGACCATCGCGACCCTTGCACAATCTTCTGAATACCTCTCGCTCTCCAACAACAAAAAAAATATATATATATACGAGGCGAAAGTGGCCTTCCTATCGTGTGCGTTGTTCCCGCCAGCAACCGAGAGATGCAACGTTCCATCCCATTCTGTTGCATTCTATTGTGTAGGCACGGTTTAGTGGCTTGTTTGATTGTGTGGTCGCGGCGCAAGAGAGAGAGAGAGAGAGAGGGGCAGAGGGAGAGAAGGGGGGATGGGGAAGGGGGTTCCTCCCGAGATTCGCTCTTTTCGACAACGGTCGTTCATTTGTCAGATTCGACGGCACTGATTCGCATAACGTTTTTCTCCACACGTGCACCTTTCGGACACGCGGGTAAAGGTACGTAAAATCCCATAAGAATCCAGCATTCTGTTGTAGACGGCGATGCCCACAAAAGAAGAAAGAAAGAAACAACCGCCAGTTATTTCATCTGCTGTAGCGTAGCAGACGACGTCTTCGTACAAACAGACGCACATAAGTATGCACGGCGTTCACCAACGGCATAGGCTTCCCAAGCAACGCTTAGCGGCGCTGCTGCTCTTGACAGGCAGCGCCATCTCTGGCAGAAAAAGAGAAACTGGGGTGTCAGTAGCGAGCGTTTTCCCTTCTCTCCACCGCGCTGCCGCTCGCTTCCGTGCACGTGCAGAGCTCTCGCGGTGCACTTGCGGCGTCTCACAATGTACCGCGTGCAGTGCGGCTTCAAAAGGATCTTCAAGCTTGACTGGCACTTCCGAAAAGCGAACTTGATAAAAGGAGAAAGGCTCGTCAATCACCTTAACGGTGAAGAGCAAACGATCGACGACAACGACGCCCGACTCAAAGCGAAATGCATTTCCCAAGTCGCGATTACACCGTGTAGGACGTATACCTCGAGGTAAGTCTCATTCTGTCATGTTAAAGATGAATAATGGTTCACATGCACCCCGAAATGAAGCCGTACACGCTATCGATGCTCTGCGGTGTGAACTACGAATCATATGATTGTTGTTTTGATATGGCATGCTTTACAGTAGCAGCCGTGTACTTTCGTGAACAAACGTTTGCGGCGTGCGAAAAAAAGAAATTACACGGCCATGGCCCTGTTTCCTGAGAAGGTTAGAGTCAAGTCCTCCGTGCCGCTGGAGAATCACCCGCCGATTAAGACGCGAGGTAGCTAGCTGAGCTTTAACCATTGTGAAGCAAGATGAACTGCTCGCCTCGTTTTTTCGGCTCTCGTGTCATGCTTGCAGTCTCTTTTTATGATATCGACTTGACAGGCGTATAAAACCTGCTGCGCGAACGCGGCTACAAAATCGCACGAAGTCAGAAGGTGACAGAAGGTTACTTCAAGGTTGCAATTGCAAAACATGTATTAAGTGCCAGTTGTATTTAGCGGCTTAAATATATATCACACTAATAAAGTGACAAAAACAAAGCAAACCTGCCGAACGATGTCAAAGCTTGCTGAAAATGCACGGACGTCCGTTCCGGCGTGATAAAGCAGCCTTCCCGACGCGTGAATTGCAGGCGCCGAACTTCTGACAATGTGCCAAGTTCAGTTGAATTCAACCAACCGCGCAACGCTAACGGTATAACGCGAGTGTGAACGTTCAACAACGACGGGTAGGTCTCATGAACACGGGGAATCAAAACACAAAGTTGTTTCACCTACAACCGTAACTGGACTTTCACAATGCGAGAAGACAGCGTGTAATCATTACTGTAGTCGCTGCGTGCATGCGCCGCGTTACTTACCGATTCAGGTAGTCGAAACGAACGAAAGTGATGAACTCAGACAACCACAATAGAAGGCGAGACAGCGCTGTCAGCTATCCACGCTTGCCGCCTGTATTTCTCGTGCGACACGAAACAATACAGTTTCACACGTAAATCGCGTGCCTTGGTGCTGTCTGCACTGTTGTGGCTGGCCGCTAAACCGCAATACTTCGGACCACGCTTGCGCTTCCGCGGGGTGGCTTCTGCCATCGCGGAAATGCGCAGCTTCGCACAGCAAGCCTCTCGATTTAACGTACCCAGCTGACGGCCCCACAGTTACCCGCACCGAGAGAAGAACGCGAGCGCACGTGCGCTACCGCTACCGTGAAAGGGGCTGAGTCGGCCGCGCGAAGGTTCAGAGTTTTCCGACAGAGCCGCAGCGCGGCTGGCGCGGCGCTGTCGTCGAGCCGCAAACTTGAGCTTGGGTTCCCTATACTCGCGGCGGCAACGGAACGCGTGGCTTGGGCGTGACCGGCACATTACAATGATACGCGAATTGTCTTTGGCTGCTTTTCTCAGCGCGTCGGCATTTTTGTTCATTGACCATTGGCTTTTGTATCCGTACAGATGTCTGGTTCTGTTAACTCAAGCCCCGTGGTGTTGCGAGCCGCCTTAGGAAGTGCACTGACTGCGTTACACCAGTAGGCTGTAGTGCCCTATCGCGCCAATTTCATTGCTGCCGCCGCCGAGTACCCCTAAATATATCACATATGCCGTAGCACAAAGGTTCACCATAGTGGCTTGCACCGAGTATGTTGTCATGACTGAATGGATAAAAGAAGGTGGGTCGAAGGAAAGTATATAACATGAGCCCAAAAGCAAAAACAAATACGAAGGTATGTGCGTATAAGCGAAGACACCTGTACTCGCATCCAGCCACGTCCGCGCTGTACTAGAGACAGCCTAACTAGAGGCTTTGATGCGCATGCGCGTGGAATAGCATTCTCGACACAACCCAACTTCTATACACAACTAACGCATGCGAGGCAGCAGCGCCCTAAGCCTGACGGGAAGGCTGACATCGGACGGTATGCGAATCGAGAAGCCCGTATCGAGCCGAGCCAAGAAAGAAGCAGTATCGTAGCCGAGGGAGCCTAAGACAAAAGGCACTTTCGTTTTACGACGTCTATCTAGAGGAGGACGACGGGAAAGCGGTGTTCCCATTTATAGATCTGGCCATCTTTATGTTTGCCAGGGGGTGGGGGGCGGGGGGTAGAGACATATCTAACACTGTCTGATTTCTTTGCCTCATTGTTCGGGAGAGAGACGTACACGCAGGAAGGAAGAGAAAAGGAGATGGCTGATATCTCATCATTCGTATACGACCCTTAGCACCCTCTCCACTTTTACGTTCTAGAGACCACCTCCCGGCCGGCGCTGTGATGCTACCGCCACGTTTCCTTGACTGTCCATAACTAACGACATGCCGAGCAAGGCGGTGTATAGAAATATGACACCACCTACTACACAGCGTCTGATACGACGGCATCCACGTTCGGGTCTCTAGTACGAAGGCTTCTCGTAGAAAAAAAAAATAACAGACACAGGCAGGAAACTTGCGTACTGAGACCGCCACCTTGGGTGCTCTGATTTCTTTAATATATCATCCTTTAATCTTTCTGTTCCTCCCGCAACTCAGATATCAAATATGTATCAGGGCTGGCGCAGCTCCTGCCTCGGCGCTGACGGCATCTTTTAAATGAGGCCGCCTTCTGCCGCCAGCTTCCCTATGATCGTCTAAATGGGCTTCGAAACACTGCCGGCGCTGTCACTTCCGGCGGTCGTTGAAGCCGTAGTCGAAGCCCGTGACTTACGGCGCGCACGGCGAAACGATGCCAGCGTAAAGCCCAAACCCCATATGCGCGAAAATGCACGCGACAGCGACGAGCGATGCTATGAGCGACGAAACGAGCCGTTCGCGCGACGTGTTGCGTGGTCGATTTCGCGCGATCGCTCGGTTTTTCAGATTTGGAATCCGTCGCTCGTCGCCCGGAAGTGCTGTGCTCAAGCAGCCAATAGCAAAACACCGGAACAAGATGCATAAGTGACGTACTGCTGATTGTCGCCGCTTTCTTATCGACGCGCATCAACAACAACGTTCATCAACATTGCCAACGACGACGAGCGCAACGTTGACGTTGTTGAACGCGAACGTGCCCTCAGGGACGGGAACTACAAGTCCCGCGCCGTCTGTGACGCGGCTTGGCAGCACGTAGCAACAGTGATGGGATCGAAAAAAATTCTGCAAGACAATGATAAACATTTTATGTACCATTAAGTAACAAAACATCGTATTTTACATTGCATGCCGCTGACTACGGGCCACTTTTGGCACGAGTAAACGCCCTCATGCCAGCAACAGTGGAGATCGCTCGCTGAAGCCGTCGCGTGAATGGAGTTTGCCCATCCAAGCGACCGCTTGCGCGAAAACAATCTACGTCGCGTCGCTCGTCGCTGTCGCGTGCATTTTCGCGTATATGGGGTTTGGCCTTTACAGCGCTGCCCCGATGAGCGGGGCCTTGTGCGAAGGGAAGTCGGTTGCGCATGCTGGCGCAGAATGCAAGTTTCTTTGAAGAGAAGGATGTGGGTGCGTGCTTATTTTAAGGCGAAAGCATTATACGTCTCATGTGTCAAGAAGTTTTTCGAGAATTGACGATACTGCTCGAGACCTGCTGACACTTCGCAAGACTTGACCATACATCGCGAGACCTTGTCAGCGGTGTGGACGTCAATTGGATTGATGAGAAAAAAATAACAGCTAATTAATAAAGGACAGTCAGATGTCACGTGATACCAAAGTGAATACGTATACATTCGGCGTACCAAACATCACATGACCTCAATGTAACAGGAAGCCATCAATAACGTCCCAGATCGCAAAAAATTGTGACACAGTCGTGACGTCACATGACGTCACGTAGTGACTAATAATAATATCTGGGGTTTTACGTCCCAAAACCACGATATGATTATGAGAGATGCCGTAGTGGAGGCCTCTGGAAATTTTGACCCCCTGGTGTTCTTTAAAGTGCACTGACAACGCACAGTACACGGGCCTCAGGCATTCCGCCTCCTTCGAAATGCGATCGCCACGGCCGCGATCAAACCCACAAACTTTCGGTCGGCAGCCCAGCGCCATAAACACTGCTCCATCGCGGCGGACGTCACTCGATGATGTCATCGCACGAAATTGTTGCTTGGTCAAAGGGGGACCGATCACAGAGGCTGTGCAAAACAATGTTGGGTACAGAAAGCTTGCAATGCCTTGAATCCTAGAAGCAGCGCAAAACCACATCAGGCGTAGCAAGCTTTTGGAAGGCGTGGGGACCAATACAACAGACATAGATGAAAAAGGAGGAAAAGAAGAAGATGGCTTTCGCCTCCCACTCATCTTAAGCAAATGCATAAAGGACTGTGACTTTTTCTTGCACTTGTTCTCTTTCTATGCTCGAGATGATTCTGGCGACGCCCGCGACACTTCTTCTCATACTACATTCTTGTAGTTGTACTACGCAAAAGGCTACATTTAGAACATCCAGCCAGAATCACCCTTGGGAGCTGTCTAAGTGGTGCGTAAGCGTGGCCGAGATAACGCTAAAACAACCTGGGGATGTCCTGAGGATGGCCTACATAGTAGTATGACCCGAGAACAGCCTCAAATAAAGCTCGACAGGTTCGAATGCACCGTATCTATCAGGACCTAAGTCATCTTCAGAACGTCCTAACAACAGCAAATTTGAATTAGTTGGATACGTTTTTATACCGTAAAGTAAATGCCTACCTTGCGCAAAGCTCTTGTAATTTTCCTTTTTAGCATGAAGATTACTATGACTGAAGTATAAGACACGCATATATCAGTTGCCCGAACATGTATATTTTTAAGAGGTCTGTTCATGAGGTTTTAACGCGATAGCGTTAAAAGCTCGTTTCGCAGAAATTGCGATGTCGGCGTCGGTATCGGCGTCGGTGACGGCGCCGTCGGTTGTGAGCAAAAAATCATCATCTTGTCCGGAACTGAGAAATCGGGAAAGATGGAAATACAATAAATATTAAAAATCTTCGGTTTCGAGTGAGAATCGAACCCAGGCCGTCTGCGCGGCACACAAGCGTTGTAGCACAGAGCCACGCAATTTCGTGAAACTGCTTAAGAAAAAAGCACTATATGAATGTCATGTAGTGTAAGGAGTATCCTTAACGCATGTAATATTGCGTGGAAGATGCGTAGGGTCGCGCTAGGCATCAAAGCACGTGAATTACGCAACGAGCGGGTGTTTTAAAGGCCCACCCATTACAAAGCGCAGTTAATCATCAGCAGCAGCAAAAACATCAATAAAGTGAACAGCTCTGTAGGTTCGCGTGTTGCCTTACGGATGTGTAGTGGACCTTTCGCTGATTCGCAAAATAATTATGGCGTAGTGGGCACTCAACAACTGTACTTGCAGTAGGCATCCTAGGATACTTTGAAACGGCCAATGTTACACGCATAGGCATTCGCTTCCTTACAGCGCGGTTGATGTATGCACCGAGAACCGAAGCTGGGCTAGCAAATGAGAAGGCCATGCGCACGGGGCGCGATTACGCTATCGCGTTCTACTCTCGAAGGCGATTGTCATGCGTCCTCCAACTTTTTAGTGTATCGCAAAGCTCCTTTGGCAAAGCTCTGGAGTTTTACCGTAGGAGTCTCTATGACAGCGGACTTCCTTGGAAAATTGTTTTCAGGCGGCATGATCTCGGCGTGTTCCTTTCTGTTTTCTTAAATGTGCTTAAGAAGACGCTCGTTGGAGATTTCTTCTAGCTTTCGACAGCGTCTGGAACGGCCCAACTAAAAGCCCATACCGCAATCACTGAGGCGGCCCAGTTTTCGCAAAGTTTTCGTAAAGTCAGAATTTTCCTGATGTGTGCAATGCTCAATGTCGGCTTTGCATATTTTCCTAGGGAGAGCATGTATTCCACAATCCCGAAACATTGCAACAAAACCTTCATAGAGAGTGAATTCTTCCTTCAGATTTCTTGTGTCCTAGACACTACACGTCCTTGGGATTCAGATATACTAACATTCTGCGGCGTGGGTGTGTAGTAAAGGGGGTAAGACACTCGCCTTATATGCGTCAGGCCCTAGGTTCAAAAGAGAGTACCGCCAGGAAAATTTATTGTTTTAGAATTCTGTTTCTTAATAGCGATTCGTATTACGTCATGGAGGACCAGATGCATGAACGTACGCGTGCGCACACACTCACACACGCACGCAAAAATACAAACACACACGTATACATACACAAACACACACACACACACACACACACACACACACACACACACACACACACACACACACACACACACACACACACACACACACACACACACACACACACACGCACACACACACACATTGGACGCGTTTATATCTTTGGATGCCTCGCTCATCGGAAACTGCTCACGCTACAGCACTGCACAAGCTTCCGACAGAAACTGTCAGTCCTCATATGAGTAGACAAGAGTACTCGGCATTTCCTAAGTGCCCTAAACAGAGAAATCAAGAAAGAACGACCTATTGTGGCTGCTCTGCATAAAGAGAAGAGAAAAGATAAAATATACAAGAGAACAAGCAAAGAAGGAAAAAAATTGATAAACAGAATGTTAGTGCGAACACACTGGACGAGGAATATAAGCTTTGTTCCTGAAAGCCACGAGCAGTGGAAGTGTGCGAAGCCCATTGAATTCTTCTGCCATATTACGAGTTAGTGGTTGCAGTTCCCTGGCTTTCAAAAGTGACTATCAATAGACAGATCTTTTGGACGAGCCGAGTATGTCGGCGACATATGGCGTGGAAACCTGGAAACTCTCTAGCGTAGCTTCCACCCCCTCAGGATGCAAAGGATAGGTGCCAAAACATTCGCAGTTCTCACTTTTCCAGAAAGCGAGAAAATTTTTGCCTCAGGCCGGAAAGGTAAGAGAGATACATATTAATATCAATCATCTGCTGTCCGATAGTCTCATGTGCTACTCTTAGTCCTTATCATCATCATTACTATTGGCAGAAGCAGCAGCAGCACAAGCAGCCTGTATTTATCTTCAACTAATGGTGAACGCCGCCAGCGACCTACAATTAACCGCTGTTTCCTGCTATGCAACTACAGACCATAAGCGTGGTGTACGCAGTGATAACATAGCACACAAACAACGCAATGTTATCATGTGTTTCGTGAGGTTGCGTTGCTTTCTTTGTTGTTACTCGGCCTTTGCCTTATATATGTTATATTTTAACTGACCCCGGCAAGCACGGCCTCGCCACTCTCGTACGCACCGAACACCACCGCAGATTCAAGCTCTGAGAGCGTCATGCAGGGTGCCGCGTCCGCGACTGTCTCACGCCGTGTACCGTTCGCACTGCGGCACATTGCGGCGCACTAGAGCTCGCACCATCCCTGTGGAGGGACGGTGGCCCGCACACGCAGAAAGGGAGACCCTAGGCGACACTCTCCAATCGGTCGTTTACTTACGGGCTTTTGGTACAATGGCATTAGCTGCTTTGCATATGAACCCACAGTGACATAAATAAATTATACTGGACACTAATTAGCTAATACAAGTTAAAAAGTATATCGATTAGTGGCCGCAGATGGTAGATCTAAATGAGAAACAAAGATCCTAGTTTGGAGGGCCGACCTATACCCTTCGGCTAGCGCTCCCGCGACCACGCACCCCACTGTAGAGGGATAAGAACAGACATAGACGAAGTTGAGAGAAATAGATGGTGCACAATCGCGAGGCGCTGCCTCGGGACATCGAGACCGAGAAAGGAAGCGCGCGCCCGCCGAGGCTGGGGCCCCGATGAGTCGACGTAACTACCGGCCGGCGACGACGAACAAAGAGCAGAGGATCACCGCCAACAGGAGAGGCCAAAATGTATACGCAACCTCCGAGGTCCTGAAGTGGTCTCCCCGAACCCCGTCTCGCGCCCCCGCTTGTCGGGAGAGCGCGAGCAAGGCCCGAATACCACCAAAATTAGACCAATGAGACACCGTGTTAAACCTTTCAGGGACGTAGTGGCAGAAAAGTGACGGCGATTTGTGAGCAGCCGCGACACGTCCTGTTGGGAGGGCCAGGACACGAGCATTCTCAGAGGGAAAATGGCGTCGAGTAACTGGTGCGGACGCCTGGATTGATAGCACTGGCGCTATCCTATGTTGTTGACTGTGTTGTCACGGCGCTGAAATCGCTCGGTCACTACCGTGCTGTGAGCGCAAAATGCACGCAGTGTGATCTGAGCGAGTACGTCGCTGTAAATATAATTGAATAAGTTCGGCTACATCTTACTTTTACTAAATTCTGCGATGCAGACCTAGCCAAAAACACCGCTTCAGCCAGCAGCCGCTTTAGACAAGAAGAAAGCCTGTTTTGCGTTCTTAAGCATAGCTAGAGGATGATTAAAACACTGGACTTAATTTAAGCTGCGACAAGAGAGCATTGTGAAAGCCTTTTTTCTTCCCTTATTTTGACATACCTATGGAACAGTGGAAATAATAAACGCATTTGCAATAATAAAGGGGACGTAGAATAACTGGCTAGCTCTGATTAAAACGAACCGTCCTGTTTTAATAAGCCAGAAATGGATAGACAGAAAGGAAAAAAATCGTCAGGTCTGCGCGGAACACGCAGCACAATCACAGCGAAAGCTGGAACAGCGGCCCTTTCTAGAGCACGTAATCGACTCTCTTGGGGCAACTAATACAAGCACACATGCAACTAAGTCGTAAATAATCATTCATGAAGTAGGGAAGCACCCACTATGCCATTATTTGTCATTCTGCGGATAAGCGAGGTACCCGCTACCCATTTGTAAGTCATTAGGTGCACTTTTTTTGTGCTGTGGTTGATGACGATGAAGAAATATGGCTGAACTTTTTGTAATGGGTTCGAAGCAATGAACGACCCGGTCACTCGTGGCGCAATTCACATTGTGTGACGCCTGGTTGTTATTTTACTCTTCTACGGCGCTATATCACATATGTTAACACGATTGCTTGCCCGACATGAGACCTGTATAGGGCATTTTTTCGAGAAGTTTAAAGCACCAGCATGACCATGTGGTAGAATCCTTGACTGTCATGCCGCGGGGCCCGGCTTCATGTCCCATCCGTTCCTAGAACTTGTTTCTATCTTCAGTTTTTCTTATTTTGCGAGAGAGCGGGTACGGGCAGCGGCAGCGGCAGCCGACAACTACCGCGCCAAAATAGGCTCTTAATGTAATCTCATAACAACTTTCGCTGTACTGTATATATAGGCCCCAAACACCACCACTGTCACCACAGCCGTGGCCTAGAGCACAGTGTGGCTGCTTACCAATGGTTAGGTATAGGTGGCGGGTGGAAGCAAAGAAAACACGCACCACCGGTGGTATCTGTCGCCCAGGTTGATGCCTTGAAATTTTATTCTCGTTAAATTTTTTTTCTTATTCCGCGCGATAGTGGTTACGGACACCGGCGGCGGCGGCGGACAATTACCCCACTGCCGTTGTGATCTGTTAACAGCTTTCGCTGTGAAAAACATTGAGAGAACAGCAGTGCGTTGTCCACGACTGTATGATGCAATGTTAAGCAAAGCGCAGGAGAGATTTGTCTGCTACCCTTAACTAGAGCCTAACTAAATTTCGCGTACGTGCTATCCTTCGTTTAGTTCGCTAACTTGCTCGCGGTTTTACCGAGTCTGTTTCTGCACTTTCCACCTACCAGTACACGTGGCGGCGCATAATATCGCATTTACAATTAGCCTTAACCGCTTTTTTTTCTATGAGAAAAGCACACGCTAAGTACACACCAGAACCACATCCGGGACTTTAATTTAGAGCGAGACTCGACAGCTGCTCCCGGTTGAGTCGCGCGTAATTGTGAAATCCGCCAGCGCCGGCACACTTGCTACAGCGGACTTCTCCTGCCTACAATAGTGCATTGCGTAAAGCAAGCTTTACAGTGAGTAGATTTTCCCACTACGGAGCGAAGTGGGATCGGAGAGCTGGGGCATTGACGCAAAATTATTTGTGGAGAAGGAACGGAGGATGCGTTCCTTAGAAACCGAATTACGTTTGCCTAAACCAAAAAGAGGGCGAGAAGGAGTGTTCAAAAAGGAAAAAGACAACACAACCTAAACGCAGCTTTTCCTGTACTTGTATATGCTGCGAGAAACTCAGAGCTCGATGCAAACATCATTAGCGGAGAAGACGACTCTGTAATCACTAGCTTGCAAAGCGGTTCTGGCCGTAATGATACTGAACGCACGTTTCGGCCGCTTTAAAGCACAAGGAAGGGAGTTTCAATTGAAAAAAGGATACTGCGTTCAAAGGAGAGATTAAAGGGGACTAACAAAGAGATTGGGCTGGTGCTTGCTTTCGCAAGAACGCCTTTTCCTTCGCGTTTATGCAAATGTAGGCATGGCGGGCCTTTCCATTCCAGGCTTCATTAAAGGAGCACCGCGATACAAGAAGTTGTAAGAATTCTAAGATTTAGGGGGTTTTGCGAAAGTGCCGGGTGAATAGAAAAGGGAGCCTACACTGACATCTGGATGCATTAATTAGCTATGGAAGCGATTGAAAAACACACTTATTTCGATTTTTGCGCAACAATGAAGAGAGCTAACATACAATCAGTTATTAAGATGGAAAAGAAAGCAGGTATGAGTGATGAATTCTGTTTTAACTAAAAACGAACGGCTAAGGTGGTACACGGCGCGCATTCTGTACAGATATTCTCGTGCTGAAATGCGTCAGGACAAAATACAAAATACAAAGAAGCAAACAACAAAAAAAAAAAACAAGAAAAACTATAAAAATGCATAACTTATTCGTTCCGGAGGAGTATGTTTCCCGAATTAATTTATTTCAGGCTCTACGTTATTATTTTTCAATTTATAACGACGACTTGCGCTTCTGCGGTCTTCCTCATTCGGCCTTTGTACTGATGGAATCCTGGTCACTTCTCTACTTGCGGTCCTCTTACGGCTTGAGAGCAATCAGTCAGCGAGGGCAAACTGATGGTCCTATGAGGAGAGCGAGGGGGGGGGGGGGTGAAGAAAAACGTTTTGCGAGCGGCACCATGCGGATTTGTACGGAAGCAACCATCGACTCAGACTTATAAGCGATTGCTCAGCGGAGGTGGAGCTCCACGAGATGGGGGATAAGGGTCGCAATTGAGGAACTAAGTGAACGAACACGACAGACTATAACCTCGCTGCGGTGCATTTCATTGAGCGCCCTTCTGGGCCAATGATAAAGGAGGATGCTAGGTCAGACTGTCCAGGCGAGATTGGCTATTTGCTCACTCGCAGACAACTCTTCTATTTGACGCTCTGCATACGACTCGGAATCGACATGGAAACGGCGACTTGCGCGGTAAACGAATTGTCCACGTGTGTCCAGTGGTTCTACACGGCCAAAACTGTGTTCTCGGGCAGCACTCGGGCGCTTTTTGCCGATTGCGCTAGGCGTTCAGGCTGTGTGTTTGACTGACCCAGGTATTACTTTGATCTTGTAAGTAATTAAAGTGATTAAACACGACCTAATATACTACAGATTTCATGCGGAAATTTTGATTGAAGAAACAAGATATTTACCTAATTTGTAAATATAAGTAATTTAGGAGACTACGTGTATAGGTGAATAGTGATTCGTAAAAGTAATGGTCAAGGACAAAGGACGGAGAAAAGGGACCGCTCTGTGCTGTCTCTTTCCAGTGTCTAACGGGGTTGTTCATCCCAATTGTTAATAAATTAGTAAATAAATTATGAATAAAGTAATCAATTAATAAATAACAAAAAATTCGGCAGATCCCACGCGTTGTGGGAATCGGTTTCATGCGAAGCAGACGGCGAGTACTTCTATGCTGTATTTTATGGCTTTGAGCCAAGCGTTACCAAGTGGGTCGACGTGTTTTTGTAAGTGTAGTAGCTGTGTGCACAGCGTGGGCTCACCAGGGACGTCGACAACAATGGCGTTTAAAGGGTATCATATGGTGCGACGTAACGTCAGGCCTCACGTTAGAGTACATACGTCAGTATTATCGAAACTAAGTGCACTTCATGGTGCAATCATGTGAATATCATACGTAACTTTCGTTAATGTATTCCTCCGGGGTCAAGCAATGCTTCAATATAGCTTGCTGAATCACAGGACTAAAAATATAAAGTTTATTAGACTGCTATAAAAGCGGAGCCAACATTACGACCACAGACGTTAATCTGATATGACGCCTGTATCGTAGGAGCATATATGTAGTGTTTATTGCTTTCGTGTATAATTAGATAGCCAGTACTACAACCACAATTGACGTTGCACCGATATTACGCTTGTGTAGGCTGTTTTTCCAAAGAAGTTTCCAGACCTGGCGTGGCTCAGTGGGAGAATACATGATTGCCATGCAGAATGCTTGGGTTCTATTCCTGCTGGGATCCAAATTCTTATTCTTTGCATTTGTCGGGTCTATGTTGAAGATGTTGGTTTTTACCAATGTCTACCTGTTGGTTTTACCAATGTCAGTCACCTGTGGCTCATACCCGTACACCGCGGCCCGTGGTAAACGGGTATGAGCCACACGTGTCTGGAGGAAATGATTTGACGATGTACGCGACAGGATTTTGATGATATTGATGTCATTACCCGACAGTTATATTTGTCAAGTCCTCTTACCCTCCCACGCTTATTTTGGTCTACACCAAGTTAAGGAGGCGATCATGAGAGCACTCAGACGTAGGCGGCTAGATAGATTGATACGTAGTACATGAAAACGCCCAAAGTGCCAAAGGTTCGCTAAAGAATGCTTCGCATTTAATAGATATGAATAAATTGATTAATTAATGATGTTTTACATGGCACTAGTGTCAAAACAGGTTTAATAAAAACAATCTGTAGGGCAAGATTATTTTCACTCTTAGGTTTTAGGAAGAATCACAACTAATATCCTGTACTATACGCTAGATTTAGTTTAAATTGCTGTTAATGAGACAGCGTTAAAGTAAACAGAGCAGGAACTGTGGAACACATGGGCGATACAATGCAGTCGAAATTCAAGAGAACAAATGTCCCGTGAACGTATTCCATGTTTCACGTCGACCATACAAACTAAAACGACCACTGACTCCTTGTGGTCTCTAATGCTACGTATAAGAACACACATTTGGCAGCCTATAGTACAATATATAGTATAATATCTCCACAGAAAGCACTTTTACGCATTGCAGAAAAAAAGAGAAGAAGACCGTGTTGACGAAGAACTTTAACCATTTTGCAACTGTGGTACAAATGTCTCTAAACGTCCTGCTATCTGACGGTTTTTAACAGCGCCGCTATGTGTGCCTCGGCAAACGCCCGCAGAGCGTTAATAGATGAAACCATCATCATGCCGGCACGCTCTCTCTTCATGCTGTTCTTCATCTTCTGCTTCGCTCCCTGAACGCATGCGCCCGGCGCGCACTCTCCCGCATCGCCGATTTGCCCGGCGTGCATGCAATCACTCCGATGGCCGAGAAAATGAGTACAGAGAGAGAAAGAGAAATAGATAGAAAAAAAGAGAAAGAATGAAAGAGAAAGAGAGAAATAAGGCGAAAGAAAAGGAGGAACTGAAAAATTTAGAAAGACGGAAAAAGAAATAGGCAGAGAGAGAAATAGATAGAAACAGACACCGAGAAACAAAGATAAAGAAAGGGAGAGAAAAAAATAAATAGAAAGAGAGAGAGAGAGAAAGAATGGGAAGTAAGAAAAAGAAAATATAGAAAGAGCGAGAAAGAGACAGAAAGAAGTAGATGTATATATAGAGAAAGGAATAAATGCATAAAACAGAGACAAAAAAAGATAAAAGAAAAGAGAGAGAAAGAGAAAGAAAGATAGAAGGAAAGCAAAATAAAAAATAAACACTAATGCAAGGTGCGCCATTTTTTTTTCCAGCGCGTAAGAGCCTTTGTTTTTGGTCAACAGACATCATTAAAGCGGTAAGCACAATGCACTGCCCAAACTTGCAACGTGGCAGAGGTGCGCTTTGGAAAACGGGCGCATCATTCAACATTTTCGGGGTGTCTCTATGCCTAACACTTCTTAAATATCGATTTCTAACCACGCCAAGTAGACAATCATTCTTTAAAGGCGGCAAGGCGTAAAAGCGTTACACATTCTGTGCCACCTACTCCACTTTATCATTCACGTTCCCTTTGCACACGTTCCTCATAACCGGAAGTCACGCGCCCTAAACCTCGAAAGTACAAACGGCAGGCAAAGAATGCTAGAGTTGTAGTTCCGCTTACCCTGATCTGGGTGATTTAATGCGCACCGCGCCTCCACGCACCTTCGTGAGCGCTGTAATCGTCCCTCTCACGCTCGGCGTAAGTGCTCTATAAGGTGCAGGGTGCTTCGGCAACGCGTGGAGGTCCCACTGTCCGTAGGAGTCTCGTACTAAGTAGAATGGATGTTCGCGCTTCCCCCAACGTGCCACGTCCACGTGGGTCGCTGACAATGAATGACCATCTTCTGGCCGTTGGTGGCCTCGCGCACTGCTGCTCAGTACGGACGGACACGCACTCGCACGCACGCACACGCACGTAGACACACACGCACGCACGTACACACGCACACACGCACGCACGCACACACACACACAAGTAGAACGACAGCCTTTTGTACCGTGCCATATTGTCCTAGGCATATGTCATTCCACTTCAACTTCCGTATACGTGCTGGAGGTGGCACATGCACCTTGCGGAATTATTTCAATATAATCTTCGTGTTTCATTCGCGGGATTGTTAAAACAGCCACACTAAATAAATTCGTCTGTGCTCAAATGAGATACAAAGAAGTTCAGGCTGAAAACTCCCAAATTCTTACCGCGATAATACGTTGGTTCGAGTGCAGAAACTTGTAGAGTTATGAAAGAAAACGTATTCATGCAGTTGCGTTCGACGTGAAAGCTGTAGGAAGTGCGTATCGCCGATGCACCTGCCCTTCGGCAACGCTGGCGTTCAGGGGCAAGCGCGCGATCGCGTTACCAACGGGCAGCCTGTTCGACTTCCATGGCGGGAAACGAAACCTTGATTTGTGATAAAAGGGCGCCCGTATAAGGCTATTCTATCCTAACTTATCCTTTTTCCTCCTCCTCACTCTCGCACTTATCCTTCTCATTTTTTCCATCTCCTTGCTGTAGCATACTACACACGGATCTGCTATGTTTTACGCTCACACTCCTCCTTTCTCTCCTCCTCAACCTGACATCTCTCCATTGCACCCTTACTTTCTTTTTCCACTTCTTGTTATACTATACTATGGACGGCCATGCTATGTCATAGCTTCCCATTCCTGCTTTCCCTCCTCCTCATCCTCACTTTCCTTTGCCACCCCTTGCACTAGTACACAACACACGGTATACTCTCTTCATTACCTCTTTGGAAGGTAAAAAAGTGTGGAAAGTAATAAAGATGGAGATCATTCATGTGAAAGACGGTTAGCTATCATTTTGTAGCCCACAGGAAAACGCCTAGATGAGATTAGAGAAGTTTTAAGACAAAATATTTAGACGTCTCATCGACTGCGAAAAGTGACCGTCGGCATCGGTGTCAGCACGAGTGATGGAAAAAAATTCTCGTGCGACGATGTCACCGTATGGTACCATAACTTCACAGGTTGCCAACACATGTGACGTCGTAATTCCGTCATCATGACGTCACTGTGACTTCATCACATGACATCGCTTGGTGCAAGGTGGGCCGATCCCGGAGGTGCCGAAAAAAATTCGGCAGATCCCACGCCTTGTGGAAATCAGTTTCATGCGCAGCAGTCAGCGAGTACTTTTAAGCTGTGTTTTATGGCTTTGAACCAAGCGTTACGAGGTGGATCGACGTGTTTTTGTAAGTGTAGTAGCCGTGTGCACATCGTAGGCTTACCATGAACGTCGACAACACTGGCGTTTAAAGGGCAACTTATGGTGTGACGTAACGTCAGCACTCCCGTTAGAGCACATGCGTCAGTATTATCGCAGCGAAGTGTCTTTACGTTGCAATTACGTGAATATGATACGTAACTTTCATTAATGTATTCCTCTGAGGTCGAGCAACGCTTCAATATAGCTTGCTGAATTATAAGAATACAAATGTAATGTTTATTCACTGCTATAGACCAGAACACAGCGAATTCCATGCGCATCGCCATATTTGCATCGCGCGTCGCGCCATCTATCGCACACGCGACGAAACAACACGCGCGGGCTGCTACGCCAGCAGACGCTACACAGAGCAAACGTGAAACTTCCGAAACTCAGCCCGTCGGAGAGCGTGTTTCGCGTCTTTTCTAGCCTGGACATTTTCGCTGATTTTATTGGAACATCAAGAACATCTTCCTCATGCAAGTCCACAATGTATACAGTACGTACTGAGTGGGCTGCGGAAGCAACCTCGTCAGATACGTACGCTGTTACATTTGTTAAAAAAACGTTCTCGCTGTAGTACGCGTGAATCGTAATTGCAGTGCAGCTCGCGAAAGAGTGAAACGATGTTTTGTTGCCCCATATTACAAGTTGTGCACAAAGTTTTGTGAAAGCTCATCATTTCAGCATGCATCGCGTAATAATTAGAGTACGCTTTACGGGTAGTTTCGCGGAACGTAATTTTTGCTTCACGGGCGCTCTTACACTAATGCGTCTTGCTCACAAAAGCGTGCTATCAGATAACCTGAAGTATCGTTCAGCGATCCCTTTTGGAAGCTACCTGCGCTATTTTATTCTTGTAAAGATGGTGCTTTACAAGCGAAACTGTGCTACTCTTAGTTATAAGCCGGTTAGCTACGCCTGCGACGTAAAGGACACTGGCGCGAGTAGTTTACTTACGCGCCAATATATGTATTATATACAGCTGGATGCCTCGTGTTCAAGTAAGTTTGGGGACATCAAACACTGAAATGAAAGCACGAAATTCTGGCCAGCTGTTGAGGAGCACCGTGCCATTTATTACCTTTTGAAGACGAAATCTCGAAGGCGTGGATGCCATCAAAAACACTAAACCTTAATACTACGTTGAAAGTGGCAAAGCATGCTGATTGCTTGTGCTTGAAAGCACTACCTTGCACTAGATTTTCGTCAAAGGAAACGCTCAAAGGTATGAAGTGCACCCCCACACAAAGCTCACGCCTGCCTTCAACCCAGCTGCGTGTCACGCAAATTAGGTTCGCAAAATGAAATAGGTGGGCATCACATTGCAGAATACACGCTGTTAGTGTACTTACTCGCGCATTTTCACTCGGCTCCTAGTTTTTTTTTTTTTGCTTGAATCACAGTTATCCACTCGCTGCGAAGCTGAAAACACAGCACCGGCACTATTTCCGTGGCGCGTCGTAATCGTCGCAGAAAAAGCTAATATCCTCTTGTTGCGCAGCTTGTTTCGGCATCCAAAGACGACGCAGTAGTGCCCGGAGGAGCTCTTATACGCTGAAGCGGCGTGAACGGGTACTTTTTCGCACTTTAAAGCCTCAGAACTGCAGCTTGGCCTGTTTACTTGGTGCAACCCGCGCGCGCCTTGGCAGCCCCGGTCAGCCCGGCGTCTGGGTGCGAGAGTATCCGCTCGGCTCGCCAGCAGCCTGGGTGCGAGACAGGCGTGCTCTGGTGTATAAAAGCGGAGCCAACACCGGAACCGCAGACGTTAACATGATATGACGCCGGTATCGTAGGAGTACATATGTAGTGTTTACTGCTTTCTTGTAAAATAAGATAGGCAGCACCACAACCACAGTTCACGTTGCACCGCCATTACGCCTGCATAGGCTGTTTTTATAAAACAGTTTATACACCCCGCTTCGATATGCGATAGAATACCTGATAGCCACGCAGAATGCTTGGGTTCGATTCCTGCTGGGATCCTAATTTTTATTCTTTGCATTCGTGGGGTACGGTGCCGATGTCGCTTTTAAAGACGATAGTCTTTCTTGGGGAACTTAAACGCAGAAATTTTGGGCTGTCTTCCTGTCTTTCTGTTTGTAGGCACGTCACTCGATTCAGCCACCCGGCCAAAGTTGAACCACTTGCCCAACGGCCAGCCATTTTGAACGGCTGACTAGGTTCATACTTGTGTACATTGTTGATCAAAAAGCAAACATTACGCATATTTGAGGCGCAACATCACTAGGTAAGTATTAGGTGGTGTGTTCCTTTAATAGAAAATACATAGATACGTAATTCTAGAGACCCTAGTTTCTTAAGCTGCGCTGAAAATGCGACTGCGCTGAAACTTCCCTTTCTCCGTGCCCTCTGCTCGAGCTCATTGTTGTGTTTCGGTTTCGGTTCAGTATTGCACTGTACGAATGCCATGGGGCACCGCTCTGGCATTCCTGTTTTACCCAGGCGACGTGTAAATAAAAGAGTGTGTGGAGAGTACTCGTTGAGTGCGGACGTTTCTACTGCTTCGGCGCTTCGCGTCAAACCGCGTGTTCGGGCTGGCTGGCGTCCGCGCCGGTCACGTTGGTCACCGCCGGCCTTCGCCTGCTGCTGCGCCGGGACTACCAGCCCGCAACACAGCACTCATGTTTCCCGACGTATTGCCAGATGGCGTCCACATCTCACTCAGCGCCTCTTCTATCGTCTTTAGACGACGTTTGCCGCGAAGCACACAGATACGCGGCCAATTTCTTTCTTGACGCTCTCGCATTCAAATGACCAATGTCTTCTCACATCGCTCCTTGGTAGATGTGAAGTGTCGATCACATGTGGCACATACCCGTACGCACCGGCGCGTGGTAAACGGGTATGTGCCTCAGGTATCTGGAGGAAAGGGTTTGACGACGTACGCAACAGGATTTCCGCGTTATTCATGTCATGGCTGGACAGTCATATTCGTCAAAACTTCTTGCCCTCCCATGCCAATTTTGGTCTACACAAAGTTAAGAAAGCGATCATGAGAACACCCATAGATAGATAGATAGATAGATAGATAGATAGATAGATAGATAGATAGATAGATAGATAGATAGATAGATAGATAGATAGATAGATAGATAGATAGATAGATAGATAGATAGATAGATAGATAGATAGATAGATAGATAGATAGATAGATAGATAGATAGATAGATAGATAGATAGATAGATAGATAGATAGATAGATAGATAGATAGATAGATAGATAGATAGATAGAAACGCTCAAAGTGCGTAAGGTTCGCTAAGAAATGCTTCGCATCTGAAACTGCATGAGCTGCAGAAAGCTTCAACTGGCGCCGACCCCGGGGCAGTGCAAATTCACGTTGGGTGAAGGAAGCTTTGGGAGGGGGTGACAACGAATTAAATCGATTGAGAGCAAAAAAGAAATGTGATCTGCTTCGCCTTGGAGTCGCATTAGGCAAATGCATTAAGAACCGCGTTACTTTTAACAGCAGAGCTGTTTAAGCTTTTTGTTTCGCTGTTTCGCGTTACCGGCCACAGAAATAGGGTATGTGCCAAGCAGCTCCTAGCACACCATATCCATGGATAGTATAGTACACCAAGGGGATGAAAAAGGGAAGTGTGCCTGAGGAGGAGTTCTGAGGACAAGGAGAAAAGAAGAGAGGAGGGGAGGAGGTAAAGCATGGCATAGACTTCTACACTATATTTTATCGAGGAGGAGGGAAAGAGAAGTGAGTGTGATGAGGGGCGATGTTAGGCTGAGGGGGATGGAAAGGAGGAGGTGAGAGGGTAAGCTGTAGCATAATCATGTGCAGTACGGCATAGCAAGACATGGGAAAGAGAAGTGATGGTGACGGGTAGTGATGTGAGGGTTAGTGTGAAGAAAAGGAGGAGAGAGGGCAATACAGAAAGAGATAAGGACAGAGATCTAAAGCGGATCCACAGCCGCCGCAGTCCTCCATGAAGCAAGCGACAAAATTCGTATAAAGAAGGGTATAGGGAAACCAAGGTTAAGTTTACGGAGCGACGACAGCGCTGCGCTGTGGCTTGGCAGCAATCTCTGGCGAAACTGGGGATAGGCGCGGCCGACTCAACCTGTTTTCCGGCAGCGGCAGCACGCGCGCGCGGCCGTTGATTAGTTTGTGCGGGGAACTGGGGCATGGAGCCGCGCTGTCAGCTTGGCACGCTGAACCGAGAAGGTTGCTGTGCGAAGCTGCATTTCCGCGATGACAGAAGCGACCCCGCGGAAGCGAGGTCGGAAGTATTGCTGTGTGGTGGGCTGCCACAACAGTGCAGACAACACCAAGGCACGCGAATCACGTGTGAAACTGTATCGGTTCCCGGGCAATACGAGCGAGAAAAAAAGGCGACAAGCGTGGATCCCCGCAGTAAGGAGAATCATGTCCTTGTTGACAGCGCTGTCTCGCCTTCCGTTTTGGCTGTCTCAGTTCATCGCTTTCGTTCGTTTCGACTTCCTGAATCAGTACGTAACGCGGCGAATGCACGCAGCGACTACAGTAATTATTACTCGCTGTGTTCTTGCATTGTGAAAGTCGAGTTACGATTGTAGGGGAAAGAAGTTTGTCTTTTGATTCCCCGTGCTCGTGAGAACCACTCGCCGTTGTTGCACGTTCACACTCGCGTTTACCGCTGTTAGCGTTGCGCTGTTGGTTAAATTCAACTGAACTCGACATATGGTCAAAAGTTCGGCGCCTGCAATTTACGCGTCGGGAAGGCTGCTTTATCACGCCGGAACGGACGTCTGTGAATTTTCAGCAAACGTTGATATCGTTCTGATTGTTTGCTTTGTTTATGTTACTTTATTAGGATGTTATACATTAAAGCCGCTAAATATAAGTGGCACTTATTAGATGCTTTGCAGTTTCCACCTTGCAGTAGCCACCTTCTTAGTTTGTGCGATTTTCTAGCCGCGTTGGCGAAGCAGGTTTTATACGCCTGTAAATTCGAGATTCTCATCAAAAGAGAGTGTAAGCACCACGCAAGAGCCGCAAAATCGAGGCGAGCAGTTCAACTTGCTTCACAGTGGTTAAAGCTCAGCTGGCTGCCACGCGTCTTAATCGGCGGGTGATGCTCCAGCGGCACGGAGGACTTCACGCTTACCTTCTCAGGCTTTTCGTGCCACGGCCGTATAAGTTTCTTGCGCACGTCGCAAACGTATGTTCACGACGATACACGGCTTCTACTGCAAGCATGCCGTATCAAAACAACACTCATATGCTTCACAGTACACAACGCGGAACATCGATAGCGTGCAAGGCTTCAATTCGCAGTGCATTGGACCCTTATGTATTCTTAACAATGACAGAATGACACTCACCTCGAGGTATACGTCGTGCACGGTGTTATTGCGGACTTGGGAAATGCATTTCGCGTTGAGCGGGGCGTCGTCGATCGTCTGCTCTTCACCGTAAACGTGATTGACGAGCCTTTCTCCTTTTATCAAGTTCGCTTTTCGGAAGTGCCTGTCCAGCTCGGAGATCTTTTTGAAGTCGCACTGCAGGCGTTACATTGTGAGGCGCCGCAAGTGAACCGCGAGTGCTCTGCACGTGCACGGAAGCGAGCGGAAGCGCGGCAGCGAGAAGGGAAAATGCGCGTTGAATATTCCCAGTTTCTATTTTGCTTCCAGAGATGGCGCTGCCTGTCAAGAGTATCAGCGCCACTAAGCGATGCTTGGGGAGAGAGACACAATCTCCCCAATACCATTCATCGCGTGCTTCCAGAAAGTTTTCAGGGCCCTAGATTTGGAAGAGTTAGGGATACGAGGTAATGGAGAGTACCTCAGTAACCTGCGATTCACTGATGCCATTGCATCGAGTAGTAACTCAGGGGACGAATTTCAACTCATGAATACTGAAGTGGACAAGGAAAGCAGAACGGTAACTCTGAAAAGTGAACTGCAGAGAACTAAAGCAATGTGAAACAGTCTCGGTAGGTAACAGCGCTTCGCGATAATTGTCGAGGCGCTGGAAGTGGTAATGGAATACGTCTACTTAGGAAATGTAGCGACCGCGGAGACGAACCACGAGACTGAAGTAACGTGAAGAATAAGAACAGGTTGGAGGACATCCGGCAGGCATTCTCACATCATGAATGGTAGTTTACCGCAATCCCACAAGGGGAACGCATATATAACAGCAGCATCTTTGCGGTACTTAACTACGGAGCAGAAACCTGAAGGCTTACAAAGATGGTTCAACCTAAATTGAGGGTGACGTGGCGAGCAATGGAAAGCAAAATGATAGGTGTAACCTAAAGGGACAAGAAGAAAGCAGAGTGGGTCAGGGAAAAGAAACAGCGAAAACAGCCTTAATTTTTGTTTTTTGAATGGCGAGCACTTTTTTTGTGGATGACGTTGACAGACTCCAATGGTGACGTCACGACGAACTCTGGGGATTACTGAAAGACCCGGAGAGGGCAAGGGATGGTTTCTTAGAATTTGTGACGCACCCGTGCCCTTATTGCTGCCACGTTTGCCATAGTTAATCGTGACAGCATTCTGAACCCGATGCGCGTGTTTACTTGAAATATTAGAAAAGTATCGGAGGCGGTTTAAGTCAGTTAAAGCCACGTAATCTATCATGGCGAGCGGTAAACAGTGTGTGTCTCAAAACTACAAGAGAACAACATTTTGAAACTTTGATACAGCGTTCCTGTTTAGATGAAAAACCCACAGGATCACTTGTGCATTACTTTGAATATAAACATCGATTATGTTGCAGTGTGTGATAACACACTACTTTCGTTACTTAGGCACTCACTTAAGACCACTCGAAGGCGAAAGCCATCTTCTTTTCCCTCTCAGCCGATGTATTGATGCTGCCCGCCACACTTCAAAATCTTTCCCAAATTCTGGCGATCTGTGACGTCATCTCGTGATGATCTTTCGCATCGCTTGTCCCCGACGCCGCGGGACGTGAGACGCCGCCGGTCAAATTTCGCGTTTGATGATGCATCTAGGCAGGCCCGTAGCCAGGGGGGGGGGGGGGGCAGGGAGCGCAGCCCCCCCCCCCAAATTTTTATGACACATGGTGTTTTATCGAAAATAAATCATGAAAATAGGCATTTTTCTCAAATATTCAAAGTTTTCAGCAAGTGCCCCCCCCCCCCCCCCCGAAAAATATTCCTGGCTACGGGCCTGCATCTAGGGCTTTCACCTTAAAATGTAAACGATTTTGAGTAATTTCTACTCTACTATGGGACAACTGCAGTCCCGGTGGTAAGGGCAGGCTAGTGAAAGAAACCCACGTGACTGGTAGATGAAATTGAGGCGCCATCTATGAACTGGGGTCAGAGTTAAAGTCTGCGTTCCGTCTCTTTTCTCCCAAATTTCTGAACCCTCTCCCTGGCGGGATCACCTCGCTCTCCTCCGGGAGTCGCGCTTTCCGCAGCACTGCCACCTTGCTGGCGCCACCGACTTCGAAATTCATTAGAAACTTCCGTGTCTGGGCATGCGTCAGCCGTCGTCGTTCGTCCGTTACTTGGCGCTCACTGACTGTGTGCTTGTATGCCGCGATGTTTTACGACTCGCGCTGTTCGTGCATCGTGCTTTGTTGCTCGAATACTTCCAGAACAAGTCCCGGAATATGCTGCCGGCCCCCAAAAGAACGATAGGTGAGCGTTCCCTTTGAGTCGCGGTTTTCATTGTGTCAATTTGAATTCACGTCCATGCCGATTAGCTGTTTGTTCTCTGCAGTAAGGCTACAGTTAATGTTATCAAAAATGACTGATTTGAAAAGGGCACGATGCTGCGTTTACATCGTTATACGAACAAGCAGCGGACATGAAGCACATGCGACGTAACTATTCGCAATGCCCATGAACTATAGGTGGCGCGCCGTTCGATTCAAGATGGCGCCCGGAGGAAGGTCAACCCGTTTCTTATCATGGGAACAGATAGGACGTGCGAACGTACGACCCGTGCAACTTTCACCGGATGAGGCCATGAGCTGCACTGAAATGGATATGAGACCAAAATACTTTCCCAAACCATGGAAAGTGCTAAGTGCTCACCACCTAATTATTTGCTGCGGTGTGAAACTTTATATTTCAGCTCCGTTACCGTGCATCAACGATGCTTTGCAAAATCGTGGGCGTGCTACAGAAGACTGCATGAACTAGAATTGACGTATGAGCTGAACGGCACTCCGAGGTAGTACGTACCGAGCCTGCCTGACGGATTTGCCGCAGTAGTAGGCCGACAGCGAGTAGCGCCATCGCTGCTGCACGGGACCGCATGTTTAACGCACGTGGTGATGGTTTGCAAACATATTACGCCGTCGTCATTACTTGCGCAGTCAGGAACGCGGAGTTAATTTTACAACGGAACACAAGCATTAACATCCCGGTGCACTCCCGGTGCACTCCCGGTGCATTCAGTAGCGCTCGTGTCATATATAGCCATGCTGAGACCCTAGCCATGTGCAATTCAGTAGGATGTTGCAGGTTCGATCAGCACAATTCAAAAACTAATATCGAAAAGAATGCACGCGTATGCTTTTCGCAACATCGAAGAATTCGAAGTTGCGAAATTCGTGGAACAGCAATGCCGTTCGGAAGTTACCGGTGAAATACAGGAGAAGTTAGCCGAGAGGCGTGGATTGTGGCCGCGACTGCACGTTTCATCGCTAACCATTTTGCTTCGCTGATCGAGCTCGAGCATGTTGGCGGCATGCGGCACTCCATAATATCGACAATAATTGCGCTACATGCAATGCGCAGGAAAAACTATGTTTTTATTTTGATCTCGCTCACGGATATTATATATTAAATACAATCAATGTGACTTACGAGCGTGAAAAAACATTAACGGACCAGGGGCCGTGAAGAGCAACTCGCTCCTAGTGAGTTAGGAGCTGATCGTTCATCGTCGCTGTCACTCTCGTTGCTTTCACAGCCTTCTATATCCAGTGAGAAATCCTCGTCATCAAGATGGTTTCTTTGAGCATCACTGCTGAAAGCAATCTGAAGAATTTCGACCGCCGAACAACTTCGACCACTCCGCGACGCCTGGGCGCGGAGAACATATTGCTCTCAAACCGGTCAATAAGCAACTCGCTTGCAGTGTGCTGCCACCTATCAGAAAACGTACAAAAACAAGCAGCGCGCTGTCTATGAAACCAACACACAGGTGAAGGACGGCGTTGAGAGCGTTCGCTCCGCGAAAGGCGTGGAGCGGACGCGTCCTCGAATGACTGAAACGTCGCTCGCACGATTCATAACAGCGCTTTCCTGACAAAGGATAGAGGCCTTGTTTTAATGTATCGCCAACTTGAGACTCACATCGCGAGCCCGTGCGACCTCCCGCGTACAATGTTATGGGATTCATGCACTACAAAAACACTGACGAGGGCTATATACAAGTAAAACAGTTTCAACTGAAAATGTCAGACGATAACATTTAACTAACCTACGTGGTTACAGAAAACCCCGCGAAGCTGATGTGTACGCTTTGGGCTATCATTGAAAGCGCGAGTTGCCACGTATTTTTACGAAAACTCCGCGTCTCGCAAGAACTAATCATTCTCGTGTCACGGAGGCCCCAGTTTGTTCACTGATGCAGAAAACATGCAAAGTCGTAGTGTTCCTTTCTTGCCAACGCGTTAATACTGAGGCTAGCACAGCCGAACAAGGGAGCGACAGCGTAGTGCTGCCATTTTGTCTTCTACTAACCCTCCTCGAAAGGACGCTCCTGAATTCCGCTTGGCGGCGCGACAGTCCATGGGCATTGAGCATAGTTACAGGTTTACAACTCTCATGGAACCGCGTGCTTGAATGTGTACTTTGCATTTGTATCCGGTTAATTACTCGCCATCGCCTATAACCGTGTTTCTGAGGCGCTAGGTAGATGTATGAAATGATAAATTGTACTGCTCTGAGCCGAACAATCATTTCTCTTAATTTCCTGAGCCTGTATCGCAGCACACTTGATGAAAACGCTGATTTTCGGAAACGAGGACAATAAAACGACACCAAAGATATTTTGTATTGTGAGTACAATTCATTCTTTTGCTTTCTGGCGCATGCTGCACGACTGCAGTGTTTGCAGAATGCATGATTGCAAATTGCGTACATTCAAACGCCAAACGAACGCGCAGCGCAGCACGCGCAAGCGCATGAAAAAAAAAAAAAAAAAGCGCATGGCGCAGCACGCGTGAGCGAGGGAGTTCACACAAAAAAAAAAGGAGTGGGGGAGGGGGCCGCACAACATGGTGTAGCCCGCGCACGCGAACAAAACAAAAAAATAAAAAAACGGCGCGCGCGAGAGAGCTAGGAGAGGAGGCGCGAGGTGCGGCTGGTGTTAGTGTTGCCATGACGACGCATACCGTGTGCGCCGCCATTTCGGCCTCTTGAGTCTCTGAATCTCAGCCGCCAGCATAGTTGCCAGTTCCGCTTATAATAAGCGCATTTGGGGCTTCCTTTTTCGCCGAGCTAGGCGCTTGTAGAATTTTGCAGTCACTTGTCAAATTTTTTGGGTTTATTTGCATTTTCCCGGCTAATAGTTATATTGATAACTATGATGATAATCAAGTTCACCAACAGCGCGTTTGTTGATGACTTTGAATAGTTTAGTGTTGAAGTCGAACATACGTTGGGGGAATCAACAAGTGATGTTAATCACGCACTGGCAAACGTGCATTCAACCGAATGGACGGTATATACACCCCGGAGACAATGTTAAAAAGTAAATATGGGCTTTCGTTCATAGTTGCGCATATTTTTGCTGTACAAAACAAATAAAGTGATTTTTTCAACTCCCCTTCGTAATGGAGTGACATTTCTTATTATAATTAATAATATTTGCAAGAATGAGGAAAATCGTTAAATTTCCGCTTCTTTTGTGATTATTGTTAGCTTGGTAGCATCTGGCAACTCTAGCCGCCAGGGTAGTAACTGAAGAGACGTTTTGCGCTGCCAGCGCTGACGTCATGAATCAAGGCGTCCTATGTGGAAAGGGTGATTGGAACAAACGTTCGCCAATTAATACGTACTGTACTATGTGAGCGCATTATGCTGTCAAGGTATAACCAGGCTAGTGAAAGAAACCCACGTGACTGGTATGGCAAATTGAGGCGCCATCCATGGACTGGGATCAGAGTTAAAATCTGCGTTCCGTCTCTTTTCTCCCAACTCTCTTCAACCCCCTTTCTCGCGGGATAAACTCCCTCTCCTCCGGGAGGCGCGTTTTCCGCCGCCAACTTTGAAATCCGTTGGAAAGTTTCGTGTCTGGCGTTGGTAAGGCGTGCGTTAGCCGTCGTTGTTCGTCCGTTTCACGGTGCTCGCTCGCTGTGTGCTTGCGCGACGCGATATTTTACGACTCGGGCTGTTCGCGCATAGTGCTTTGTTGCTCGAATACTTCCAGAACAAGTCCCGGAATATCTGTGCCGGCGCCCAAAAGAACAACAGGTGAGCCTGCCCTTTGAGTCGCGGTTTTCATTGTGTCAGTTTGAATTCACGTCCATACCGAGTAGCTGTTCTCTGCGGTGGGGCTACAGTTATTGTTTTCAAAAATGACTGATTCGAAAAGGGCACGATGCTGCGTTTAAATCGTTATACGAACAAGCAGCGGACATGAAGCTCAGGCGACGTAACTATAGTTACAGGTTTACAACTCTCACAGAACCGCGTGCTTGAATATGTGCTTTGCATTTGTCTCCGGTTAATTACTCGCCATCGCCTATAACCACGTTTGTGAGACATTAGGTAGATGTATGAAAACTTATGCTGCTCTGAGACAAACAAACGAGTTCACTTTTGCACGAATCGACGGCGCTCTTTATCTGATTGAAACTTGCCCTTTTCTTTAGGGTGTATTACGGAACGCAACACAG
The DNA here is from genome assembly GCF_013339695.2 of Rhipicephalus sanguineus. Taxonomy (NCBI): domain Eukaryota; kingdom Metazoa; phylum Arthropoda; class Arachnida; order Ixodida; family Ixodidae; genus Rhipicephalus; species Rhipicephalus sanguineus. Next base: position 66,958,913 of record NC_051184.2, on the reverse strand, counting down.
CTGATCGGTGCGCCCAGAGAAAAGCTGAAGAATTGCAGAATCGGCGCACTTCAAGAAGAGATGCCATGAATCATCCGATATCAGCCGTTCATTTTCTCCGCGTTTATCATCACTAGTTTTATGAAAATCAACGTTTTCGGAAATGTAGTCAATAAAGTGCGGCCAATATTAGTTGTGTTATATGTGGAGTTCATTTTCACATTTTTAAAATGATATTTACGTTATTATTCTATTTTTAGGTATTCAACTGCTTTCATTGTTTTTGCATTGCAGTGAATGTTCAATTTTGTTATGATAATTTTTTGAAATATCGTGCACATATATCAGAAACTCTTCCGCACTTTTGTCAGTATAAAAATTGTGTTTTTTATTATGTGCCCTAATGTTATGTTCTGTTTCTTTACTCCACTGTTCTTTAAGTTCTTAACTTTGCCGAGACCTTTTGTGTTGTTTAGTGGCCATGAACACGTGTATGTTAATCTCCTGTTGATAACTTCTGTTAATCTCCTGAACCTCTATCGCACCACATTTGATGAAAATGTTGATTTTCGGAAACGAGGACAAAAAATTGGCCGCGTATCTGCGTGCTTCGCTGCAAATGTCGTCTAAAGACGATAGAAGAGGCGCTGCGTGAGATATGGACGCCATCTGGCAATACGTCGGGAAACACGAGTGCTGTGTTGCGGGCTGGTAGTCCCGGCGCAGCGGCAGGCGAAGACCGGCGGTGACCAACGCGACCGGTGGGGACGCCGGCCAGCCCGAACACGCACATGAGCTTGTGCAGAGGGCACGGAGGAAGACAAGTTTCAGCGCAGTCGCATTTTCAGCGCACCTTAAGAAACTAGGGTTGTAACATTGTAGGGCGAGTAGGGCCAGAAGGACCGTCACGACGAAAACCTGCCTCCTTAGTCGTATTCACCTGTAACGTTGGTGTGGCTTCGCGTTCCCTCCTCCGCTCCTGGCCTTTCCACAAAGCTACTGCCTAAGTACGAAGGCTTCTACCGCGTCCTACGTCAAGCATCCCCAGTTAACTATATGATTGAGCCTGTTCAATCATCTACGGACCGCCGTCGTCGCGGCCGCGAGACTGTTCACGTCGATCGACTGAAGCCGCATTATGACCCACCAGTTGTACCTGTTCCTTAGGTCGCCAGGAGGCCAGGATGGCTCCTTTACCGCGGGGGAGTGATTTGTAACATGGTAGGGCGCAGACAAGAACGCCTGCGAAAGAAGACGACGAAGACGGTTGTTGTTGGCGCTCGCGCTTGCTCGGCTTGGACCGCTGATCGCTTCAGCTGTGGCAATCTTTTACTAAACGCGTTAAGGGGTATTCAGACGGAGGAGGAATGCTCGGGGGAGACAGGGGGGTTGCGTATCACGTGACCGCGACGTCACGGATTAGCGAGTGGGCGTGACCCCCCCGCGCCTCCTCGGAGGAGACGGGGACGTTTTCCCCGAAAGGACAAACGATCCCCATGCGGTGGGGGATGTGGCGGAATTTCGGGCTCTTGTTTGGCCACATTGTTGCACTTGCTCCTGCAGAGAGCGGCAGTGGGTGTCCAGTCTGCAGCTGGATGGTCGTCTGCAGCTCGTCAAACGGGTGGTGCAAGCCACCAGAGTAGTCTAGTAACACTGGTCTCCCCCTCCGTTTGCCTCGTCCGTGTGAGTGGGGGGCATTTGTGGAGACTTCTCCTCGCGAGCTGACGTCACTAGGCTCCGCCTTTACCCCCCGAGCATTTCTCCCCCGTCTGAATACCCCTTTACTGTCTCAACGTTAAACGCATACCATCAAGGTCTTTAAAATTGCGTATCTATGTATTTTCTGTTAAAGGAACACACCGCCTAATACTTACCTAGTGATGTTGCGCCTCAGATATGCGTAATGTTTGCTTTTTGATCAACAATGTACACAAGTATGAACCTATTCAGCCGTTCACGATGGCTGGCCCTTGGGCAAGTGGTTCAACTTTGGCCGAGTGGCTGAATCGAAGGACGTGCCGACAAACAGAAAGACAGACAGAAGGACAGACAGAAAGACAGACCAAAATTTCTGCGTTTAAGTTCCCCAAGAAAGACTATCGTCTTTAATAAAACGAGACCAAAGATATTTTGTGTTGTGAGTGCAGTTCATTTTCTTGAGTTCTGGCACATGCTGCACGACTGCAGTGTGTTCAGAATGCTTGATTGCAAATTGCGTACATTCAAACGCGCAACGATCGCGCGCCGCAGCACGCGCAAGCGGATGCAAAAAAAAAATTCACCCCACCTCCCCGAAGGGAATCGTGAGGAAATGCGAATGCATTTCTTTGGGCGCGAGTGTGCGGCGAAGTAATCATATAATGAATGACGAGATGGTGATTTGTAGGGTAACCATTTATTTAACACCTGTTTGTGTTATCGTTGCACTTGACGGCCACGATCACTGCCTTGTGGTTGGTAAAGTGCACGGTCAGAGGGTCTTTGAGAAGCATGCGGGCGTCACAGTTTCGGGTAAAGACTAGATCAATGCAAGTACCGTGAATGGTTGTGGGGCAGAGTTCGGATGCGGCAGAGGCACACTGCATAGAGTGCTTGGTGCGCATGTACTCGACAAGCCACTGTCCACTCGTCTTTCGCACGTCACCGTTAAAGTCACCAACCAAGACAACGGGGTCAGAGCTTTTGGAGCGCACACAGACACTTTCCATGACCGCATCGAGCTGCGCGGCAACGGCGTCTCGGGCGAGGTTCGGCGCGAGGTACACGGTCACCACAAAGATTCCGTCTCCGGTGCAGCATGTCGAACACGTATTTCGTGGTCTTCGGCTCGGCGTTGGCGTTTCACAGCAGCTTCCCGAGCACGGCGTTCGGCGTCGGCAGCTCGCTTCAGGCGCTTGCGTTCGGCATCACTTGCTCTTCGCTTCGCAGTCTTGTCTTCCACGTCAGCCATCTCGCGCCAGCGAAAGCCGGCGAACGGGTCGAGAGAGAGTGCGCGCTCCGCTCCATTTATATACGCTTGCAGCGAGCGAACGGGAGAGTGGGACACCCGCTGAGAGGAGAAGCGCCGAAGCACGCGCCTACCCTCGCCCACACACGCGGGAGTTCCGCCGAGCTCCCGCGATGCGAGCGCCCTCACGCGCTCCTCCTCTCCACTCACTCTCCTCCTCTCCGCCCGCACCACCTGCTCCGGTTGCTAGGGGCGGGGAGAAGCGCGCGCGCTCGCAACTGTTGCTATGGGAGAGGGGGGGTGGGAGCGGAGAGATCGCGGACGCCGCACGGCGCCTGACATAGCTCGACTAAGAAATGCATTCGCATTTAACAGAAAAAAAAGCGCCGGCGCAGCACGCGCGAGCGGGTTCATGAAAAAGAGTGGGGGAGGAGGCTGCGCAGCACGCGCACAAAAAAAAAGAATAAAAAACGACGCTTGCGAGAGAGCTAGGAGAGGAGGTGTGAGGCGCGGCTGGTGTTGCCATGACGACGCATACCGTGTGCGCCGCCATTCTGCAGTTTAAGTTTCTGAATCCCAGCCCCCAGTATAGTAACTGAAGGGACGTATGGCGCTGCCAGCGCTGACGTCATGAATTAGGCGTCCTATGGGAGGTATACCGAGTAACCTCCCCTGCATACAAGCCGCCGTCGCACGGTCAATGGAACCAACATTGAAGCTGCTGGACCAAGAATACCTGACGCAACAACCTACTGAGTAACACCGACAACATTCGCAACTAACTGCTTTCTGCGTTTGCTGAAATGGTAAAAATAAACTATTAATTGCGTATGAAAGAAAGAGCATTGAACGTAGCGCGAGGGTTTTATTCAAAACAATCTGTACGATTAATATCGCGAGCCCTAGACGACATAAACACGTCTGCAATCCGAGTGAAGACATGCGATGTGCTCCAGAAACACCATCGAGATTGCGAAGAGGTTCCGTGAGACAGAAGAATATAAATATTATGGAGTTGAAGTACTTGGATAACGCAACTGGGGATTACCAAGGATATGACAGTGGAGAGGAAAGGAAAAATTCCATTATGGATGCCATTTCCCGCGGGCGTAGCTAGTTCTTTCCATTGCTGATGCGTCTTACTTAGTGAAGCATATTCGGCAAATTTGCCTTAAATATTAACATCTATGTCCAGGAAGATCCATTTTCGAGTGGCACGAGCAGTGAGTGAGACTCTTGTTTCTCTTTCGTGCACTTCCGGTTGAGCACATATTTCCGGTTTACCGAATATTCAGGCAACGTGTTTTAAAGAAAAAAAAATGGTACGAAATCGATGGTTCTCGTTAAAGTTAAGAATTATATTGGAGACGTATCACTCCAGAGCGTAAGTTTATTTCAGATTAGGGACGATTAACTATAAGGATAAATATGAAGATTAATTGAGTGAGTTCAGTGAAAGAGCAGACAATTTTGAGCCGCTGGGATCGTTGCAGCACCTGGTGGAGTAGAGCTCAACCACGTGTTTCTTTCTACGTGGATTCCGAGACGCCGCTTCGGCAGTGTGACGAAACACAAATGTTAACCTATGGAATACACCATAGAACACCAACGCGATCGTGCGAGTGCCGCTACTACAAACCTAAGACAAGCATTAGGGTCGATCGCCTCCAATTTTTCATTTCCGTTAATGCCGCAGTGTCATGGAATCCACTGGAGCATTACAGTGTGGTCATAAACATTGGCCACGGGATCGATGAAACTGATGTATCGGGTCAACGGATGATCTTTACGAGCCGCATTCATACCGCACACCAGACTTGTACATGTTACACAAAATAAGTAACCGATTACAATTACAATTACTTCTTTAAAATGTAATTGATTACAGTGGTCAGTTACAGCCTGAGAAAAGTAACTGAGCAATTACAGAAATGTAATGAATTACTTTTGCATTACTTTTCTTCAAAACGTTGTTGCTGTAGCACAATAACACAAGTTTACTCAAACTACAGCGATTCTTCCTGGTTTCCTCGTTAAGAGGTCAGCTGCTACACTGAGCACTGTCTCAAAGCATTCCTTGGAGGGAAGGGTGGTATTATAACGTAGGGACACCTTGCGCATCAGCTGCTAGATGCGCAGTGCTTCTATGCTAGTGTCCTATGTCATCTATGAAGCGTCGCGATTCGCTGTCGCTGGCACACTGGTGGCGTTGCAGGTAAGGCCAAAGAAAAGGTGAAAAAATAGGTTGTTGGGACCCCCCGTCTGACAGGACAAGGTGCCCCTACAGAGCGGTCGCATATTTTTCGCGACGAGAAATGCCATAGAAGACTGGTAACAACTTGACATTGGGGAAAAAAAAGTAACTGATTACCCGTAATCAATTACAAGAAAATTTAATTGAGGTATTTGGAACTTTACAGTTTCGAAAAAGCAATCAGTTATATTAGAAAATTACAAGAAAATGTAATTGATGACAAGTAATCAATTACGTGTGACGCATTACGTACAACTCTGCTACACGCTCTGCAGGCTAATTTCGAATTTGTTACGATGACCCCTCGTTCAATATCACTTTCGCCGTTCAATTAGACCCGCACTTGAAAACAAGGGTTCCACATCACCTTCCTTCACTGCGGTAGCCAGGGGGGGGGGAGGAGGTCGGAGAGTTGAACCCCCCCGCCCCTCCTCAAGACAATTAAGTTCGCATGCGTATATATACATGCACACACACAAAACACGCGCGAACACAAAAAATACAAAAAGTATGATCGTAACCCTCCCCCCCCCAAAAAAAAAAAAAAATTCTGGCTATGCTACTGCCTTCCTCGTCAAATTGAGACATCCCTGCAACCTCGTTTATGCGTGAGAATGGCTGGATTGACATTTAAATAATGTAATCTTTCTGTTATCACAGCGAAACTAGATCTGTGTTGAGTTACGCACGTCGAGAAAGTACTATTACCTTCTAATAATACACGCTTTATATCATTTAGTCGAAACTTCCATGCTGTTGTTGTAAAAGAGTCTTTGCAATAGCTAAATCGCTGCTCTAAAGATGATGGGAACAAATAATCGCTGTATCCTTAAGCACTGCTTCAACCCGGATATCTTAATGGGTAAGAATTTCTATGCAGAATCGACGAGAACACAGCGTGTCAGTCCATCAGTCCATCTGTCACGCAAGACAAATAATAAAATAAGTTTAAAATGCAGCACGTTTGCTAGATTGTGCTTTGTTTCGAATATAGGGCCGTACACTCCGAATTCGGGAGTGTTTTCTACTTGGCTAGCCACCATAAAACCGGCAGAGTCACTCATGGCTCGACTCAGACTCAGATAGAGCCGCAAGTCTGAGTGTGAGTGAGCTCATGTGAGTTATATTCTAGTGAGTTTGAATATACGAGTGAGTTAGGTTCAGAAAAAACTTGGATCAGTCTGAGTCTGAGTGAGCTCTCAGCGCAAAATATATTTTTTGAGCGATTATGAGGGAGCTGCGCATTTTTTCCTACCTATGATCCTATCTACTCATATTCAGCATTACTATAAGGCTAATGTCAGCTCGCGTTTATACTCACGTCTACTTGTGTACACGCACATACTTCAGCGCACTAGCGTTCCTACGCCAACCTTATATTTATTAATCAGAGGCGTGAGATTTGACCCCCCCCTCCTCCCCGAGCGAGTAGTATTTTTTGAGCCCGAGCGAGATCGGTTGAGAAAGATTTTAGTGAGTCTGAATCCGAGTGAGTCCGGTTGAGGAAAGCTTTGGTAAGTCTGTGTCTGACTGAGCCCTACGGGAAAAAAATGATGGGTGATGGTCCAAATGCCGCTACGGAGGAGGCAAACAGTCAGGAGGGAGCATTACGCAATGCGATAGAAAAGACAGAAAAGCAGTACGTCAGGAACGCACACGCCAAGCTTCGCTTGCCGCCATTTTGCCGATAGGGCAAGTGCTCCTGAATTTTGTACTTTCTAAGGCGAAAGCCTTAGGCAATTCATAAAACGCAAAAATTGACCGTCTGCGCCCCGGAGCGTCGGCGTCAACGCGAGTGATTCAAGAAATGATGATCAGATGATGACGTCGCCGCATATTAATATGACGTCACAGATCGTCAAATTTTGTGATGATGACGTTGCATAACGTGACGTCGTTGCTTAGTAAAAGATGGGCCGGTAACGGAGGCAGTGCAAAAGCAGGTGAAGTTCAGAAAGCTTGCAATGCCTCCGATACTGGAAGCAGTGCCAAAACTACGTTAGGTGCCCTACCTTCCCTTCTCACGGCTCATTATTTTATGGGTGTGCGTGTCTACACATCCACATACGAAGTGTCAAAGTTCCGGGCTGGCTAAGCCAATGTTCCTTGTTAAAGGAGCCCTGCAGTGTTCTCTTTTTTTTTGTCTGTAGCCTTGGAGAGTGTGCAGTGCTGAATACTGAGATGAACGCAAAAAGAACTGCAAAAACTGGTGCACCGGAACGGAAGTTGTTAGTCTTCAAACTTCAAAGCTCTTGCAGCAGACAATAAAAAAAAAACGTTCCCTTTCGCATTTCACTCTGCCGCGGACGTCACTGGCCGGTTCCAAAAACACGCACCTCTTACAGGGACATACCGGAAGTCTCGCCTCACGGTGGCCATTCTGCCGCGCACCCAGCGTCGTGTTGAAATCATTTTCAAAATATCATATTAAAAAACATAAATCTTTTCTTATGTGAGGAAGTATAAAATATGATTTTCTAACTTATAGCGCAGAATAGCGTAGCCTAGCAGGGACTATATAGATATTACGTGCGACTTGTCGCTTCAGACCAATCAAAACGCATCGCCGATGTCGTCACTCCCACGCCATGAAACCTCACTTCCGATCAAAAAATGGACGTTGTGTGTCGCTCTTCGTCCAAAACCAAAGTGGTTTCTTCGTTGAAATAAAATTAAAAGAGCTTTGTTTCTGGCAATGCCCCTTGCGCAATGATATCGGTGCATTCTATAGTTACAGAAGATTCGATAAAAAAGACGCGCTTAACTTCTGTCGCAGGGCCCCTTTAAAGATAGGTATTGACTGACTCAAGAAATGAGTTCAGAACCACAGATAATTTCTTCTACTCCGCTGATTACTTGTTTCTTCATGTTGGGCTAACGGCTACCGCATCGCGCCATGCCCTACAGCGAACACAGCCTATAGAGCCTTAGAATCGGCAAATCCCCGCTTGCTAGCACTGGTGCAGGGACACTTGGTGAAAACAGCGCTTTTGGAGCAACCAATATTGGGGCTATAAATCTGTCCGCCCACAGGGTTGCGATCGATTTGGGGCAAAATGAGACGCCAAGCCGGGGTCACCCAGACTTGGCTTGTACCACAGGCAGCCTGTGTATACGTACACTAAGGCAGCGAAGGGAAAACTGGCCAAACGGCAGGAGAGAAAAAGAGGGGGGGGGGGGTGAAGGGAAAGAAAATTTCCCTGCGGTCAATTACAAGGCCGTACATCCTGCTTTGGGCCGTCAAAGAGCACGTCCCGCGAACACCCTCTTCGCCGCCCGGTGCTTCAAACGCGTCCGTAATAGGGGAAGCACTGCCCAAGCAATTTCCCTTAGCGTCGGGAGGGTGCAATCACTGGTGGAAGTAAGGCTAAGAACACATCCATATGCCTTAACTAGAAGACGGTTTAGGTCAGATTACGCACGCCGTCGTGGTTCCGCAGCTACGCGTTCTGACGCGAAGTACGCGATACAAGAGATCTACTTTGTTGTAGCGCGAAGAGAAGCAATGACATGAGGGAAAAGCACATTCGACCGCACAAAACGTACTATGGGCGAGAAGCACGCCTTTTCCAATGTGCCTCCCGTTTCAGCCCGCGCTAAATCGAAATGGAAGGTACCATAGCAAGAAGCACATCAAGCCACCCGCATCGACAAAGTTGTTACGGTTGCATGAGTATGCGGAGCACGAAGGCTCCGTTGTATTTGACCGAGGCTAACATTATACGATAGCTCGAGATGACATGGATCGCGACGCCCCCTCTCCTGCACGACATTCAGCAGTAAGAGCGAGAGGGTGAAATGAGGGGAGAGAGGGTAAGTGGGAGCACAGAGGAGTTTGTATTTTCGTGTTGTAGCCTGGTAGACTGGCACGCCCTTTGGCTGCGTTACTATTATGTCCACTCTCCAGGGCAGACAGAGATCGCGCTCTCAGCTTCTGATCCTGCCAGTCAGGATAATAAATGAAGAATAATTGAATGACTTAATTGAAAGAACAGGCGGTTTTCTAGTGAGCAGCTGGGATCATTGCGTTAACTATATATTGGAGGAGATCGCACTCGCGCGCTTCTTTTTACGTGGCCTCTGGGATTCACTTCGGCAGGGCGGCGGCGAAACCAAGGAATGCACGAGGGCCCACGGACGCCGACGTGCGAGTGCCGTTACCAGACACCTATGTCAAGGAGTGGGATTGTCCAAATTCAGATATCCTAATTGCAGGAACAAAATAAATAAATAAACGAGAAGCTACACAAAGTGTTCTATAGCTTTTGTGTGCTCCGCGAACGGCGCCACTACAGCGAGAAACCAATATTCGGTGTCATCGTGTGAGCCGGTGCTCACACATGTGATGCTCGGTAATGTAATTAGTGCGACATTGTTTAGGTAACATGTAGAGCGAATAAAATTACGATTTTTTTCATAGCTGTTTTGCATGCACTGCTTCCCTATAGGTTCTTTGCTTTTCGAGGAAAACTGCGGCCCTTTTTTATGCTTACAATGAATGCACAAGAGGCGTCGCTGCAGGCTTTGACCATGAGGCATCCTTCTATACCTCATGACGAGTAGAACAAATTGCAGTATACAAAAAAGTATACATATGTTTTACCTGGGCAGATCACAAAGTTAGAGAAACTAAAGGAGTGTCGATCTCAAAGCAGTGAAAAAAGGATGAACTTCAACGCGCTGGTCAACTTTGCCGAAAAACATAGGCGTACGAGTGGGGCCCAATGAATACAGAAAAACAACTTTGCCGAACGGCGAAGCATCGGACTCTCTTCTACTGGCACTCGCTTTACGAAATTTCCCTTGAAATTATGCTGATAAGTCCACCTCGATAATACAGTGGTTACGGTGCCCGGCTGCTGACCCGAAAGTCACGGGTTTTATCCTGGCCGCGGCGGTCCCATTTCGATAGAGGCGAAACGCTAGAGGCCCCTGTATTGTTCGATGCCAGTGCACATTAAATAACACCAGATGGTAGAAATTTCCACAGCTCTCCTCTATGGGGTGCCTCAATGTTATATCGTGGTTTTGACACGTAAAACACCAGACATTATTATATCAATATGTTGATAGCAACTCGGCAGGAATCGCTCTCTGCTGCCTTTCGCTTTTTGCACCCCCAAGAGCTTCTTTCTCGGTCAGGGACGTATCAGTGGTTAATTACACCAAATAGCGCAGCTTGCTGCGGAGTTTACGTGGCTCTAAGAGCTCCTTGATCAAGACACAATGCTTCCTTCCATGCCACATCACTTCGCCTCCTGGCGATGCGTGATCACGTTTACGGACCCACACGTCTGCACCTCTTGGGCATTAACGCAGCGCATGCCCGCAAACAGACGAGCATTCACAGAGATAGTGCACACCCTCAGTCAAGACGCACCTCGCCAAACTAAAGGAGCGTGAAACATCCCAACGAAGCGAAGCGTGAGGTATAGCTTGCACTGCACGACTGAGTGCGTTGAATAGTGCTCGGTGTACATCCTTTTTCTTATCCTCCGTTAAGCTAGATCCATTCTGTCTTTCACCGCGTGTTGCCTTCTTGAAGTATCGCTTTCGAAGCATCAAGGTAGAGTCGGCTACGACTGAAGCCGAGCGTTCGTTAATAGTACATGCAACGCGGGAGCCTTCAGCGCATCCGAAAGAAGCACGGCAAATAATGTTTATGTGCCCTTACTCAAAGCACGCGTCTATCTGTCTCTCTAATAGCATTGATAGCTGGCTGGTTCCTTACGAATACATTGCTGGCTAGGTCATACTGGGTACAGGGTGAAGAAAGTGCCTCTCGAACGAACCATGAATACAATCGGACGACAAGTAGAAAAAGAGGAAGATGGCTTTCGCCTTCGACTCCTAGGCGAATGCATAATGAACCGTGCGGCCTTTTTAACACGAAAGTGTTTTATGCCGGGGTCCACCACGGCTCCGCTGACGCATTTCCGTCACGAATATGACGTTGTAAAATACAAAGAATAACATATGGCAAAGAAAAAAGCTATAAAAAAAGTTCCGTCGAACTTACAACCTCTCGATCGCCAGCGCACAGCGCGAAACGACTCCGACACAGACGGCATGTTGTCAGATATGCTAACGGCGAGCTATTTATGTACACCATTCGCCGGTGGCGGTAATCAAAGATCGGCGGTACAGCGTGTTTTCGTTGCCACTAGCGAGATGGCGCGAAGGGCTCGAAGAGCGCGCTTTAAAAGTCGTCCCCCACGCGGATTAGCGCGTGCCTCAACAGGGCGTGGTCGCTCGCGCGGGCGCTTATCTCGTGATCTCGGTGGTTTGTACGTCCTGCGCTCTGCCTGCAAGTTTCCGTTCAGAGAACGAAGGTCAGCTCGCTCACTGCAGCGGGCGCTTTCGCGAAAGGAGCGCGCTGCGCACACAGAAATATGTTACAACTGTGACAGTTCGCGCTCATCCTGTGTATGTTCGTTCCGCGCGTCCTTTCTGCTTGAGCAGCGCATTGCAAGTTTCGAGCGGCTTGCCATTCTTCGCGTAACATTACAATTTGATTCGTTTGCGCTTGGGGAGAAAGAATGCACAACACACGCTCAACTACGTCTGTGAAGACACGTTGCACTTTCGTGTTATACCGATTCCTATGACAGAGGGATCAGCCATGTTTTTTTTACACTTAGCTGCTCACTGGGTCGTATTTCGACTTTCGTGTACTCGCATGCTTTCTTTCCGACAATCGAGAGGCGAAGTTTCGCTTGAATCGACTCACTCGCATTCAACAAGGCCGACACGGGAGTGTGAGCTTGAGTCACTGCAGCTGACTAAAATTTTAGAGTGTCTGAGTCTGAATGAGACCTTCTGAGAAGAATATTGCTGATTTTGAGTTTGGCCAATGAATAATGGTGATCTTGAGTGCGAGTGATCCCGCCTTTTTAGCCCAAGATGGCGGCGAGTTTTATATATATATATATATATATATATATATATATATATATATATATATATATATATATATATATATATATATATATGCCTCATACGCGCGAAGTATAACGGAGGCGAAATTTCCCTAATACACGCGAAACGCAAGAACTTGTCACCAAGAGTCGTCAACAGGGATAATTTAGGCGACGCGGGGTAGGAAGACGAGAAACACCAGAATCAAAGTAGAGGCAATTTGCAAAGGGGGGTCGCCTTGTAAATCCGGGCGGGAGTATAAACTACGTCCATTACCGGTCGTGTGCGCGCCTCCCATTCCGCAAAAGGGGGACAAAAAAGATGGCGGAGCACACTCCAGTGAAAGTAGCAGCCGAGTCTCTTTAGATATAAGCGAGCTCTCCGTCCCCTTGAAAGGCGATACGAGAGGAGGGGCCACGCGATACGGCCAGCGTAACCGAAAACTTCAGCGGTATCAAGACGCAAGCAGCGACGACTGCGGCGGCTGTGCAACCGTGACTCATAGCTCCCATTGGACGCATAGATTACGACAGCGCCCTTTCCCCTCCGCACTAACTCTACGCACGCGTCGCGTAGGAAACACTGTTTTATATGGACCCGTTCTGTGAATCCCCGCTGCGATATAGTATAGGGAGGCATGCGTAGCCGAGTGTCGCGATATATATAAGGAAGGGCCCCAAAAGGGCCGCCGATGTTTCTGACGCCGAAGTACCGCTAAAGAAGGGTTCCGAACCTCGAGGCTGAAAAAAAAATATACAGATCGGAAAGGGGACTCGAGGGCTGTTGATGTAAAGATTGTAATTCGCTTGGTTGCTGCATCGTTTAAGACGACGCACTGAAAGCTGGGAAATTGTCAGATTAAGTAGTGGGCTACAGCGAACGACGCCAATAGCAACAGCAGTTGGCTTAAAGAAGTCCTGTTTTTATTGTAGGGACAACGGAATATTTATAACAATAACGATGACGTTAACAATGTTGATTAAAAGCAGCAGTAAAAGGTCAAGAGGAAAGCCTTTTCGCTCTAATTTTGGTGATGCGGCGCAATGTGAAAACATTTTAGGGAAGAGCAGGAGAAGGAGAGACCAGCATACCAGTGGCGTAGAAAAGTGGAGGGTGGGGATTGAACCTCTTGTCCCGAAAGTTTTAAATTTTGCATGTGTATATATACACACACACCCATGCTTAAAAGGTGGATTACCCTCCCTCCCTCCCCCCTCCTTGCACGTCCTTGCACCATGCTAAAAAGATTTTATGTGTTCGTCCTTTTTTCAAACGCTTGTTTATACATCGCGACAAAGTCGCTCAATTAGCAACGCACCAACTCACCGAACTAGCTAAAGCGTATTCCACAATGTTACCAATGCAGAATGGAAACAACAATTCTAGATTTTTCGTCCCATATATGGTCGCTATGTACGGCGCATCGCGAAATGCGGGCGTTGCCCGCCGTTGCCCGACAAGCGTGGCTGCTTTTCACTCCTTTTTACCACAATGTGCGCTTTGTACTCGCAGAAACGGCATGTATATTAGTAAGTACGTTTGTGTAAGCGGCATGCATTGTTCAGCATATATTGATTGTTGGTTCGTTGATGCATGCATCGATGAACCAACGACTACGCGAAGCACAGAGCTTGCGCCATAGAAACGCATTTCTTGCACATATGCGTGTGCTAAACGCAGCCAGTTGGACAAGTGGAATACTAGAAGCCACCGATAAAGCTTGAAAAAAAAAACAAAAAAAAACAAAGGCGTACACGGAAGACGTTCTGTCAAACAAAGTGCATTTTGTAAATTAGGCATCAACGACGTTGATGCCAAGAATACCTTAATCATTATTTAAGTTATTCAGGAAATATTTATTTATTTATTTATTTATTTATTTATTTATTTATGAAGTTTGAAGTTGGAAGTTTATTTCATAATTTTTATGATACAAGTGCTTACATTTTTAGGGACCCAACAAAATTGTTAAAGGGTCCCCTAACGGCATTATAACATAAAAACTCTCAATGGCAACAGCATAAGAAGGGAATATTTAGTTGTCAAACAAAAAAGAAAACATAGATATCAAGAAAGAGTATCGTTTCATAGACAATGGTCACCGTTACTAAAGAATAAAAATATGACTGATACGATAATGCGATGTAATTAAAACAGCAGGGGTTCATTGTGTAATATGTCTCAGTGCGAATAAGAACATATCTGGAAATAATGACTACAAATGGCTATTGCAGTGTGAATTGATATGAAGTGAATTTTTTAGTTGTGCTAGGAAAGAGTGAAGAGACGGGGCTGTCTTTAGATTAGTAGTAAGGCTATTCCAAATTATACTTCCTCTAAGTTCCAAAGTTTGACGGTCGTAATTACTATTTATTTAGGTTGTAAAAGTCTGTAGCGTGAAAAACACTCGTTAAATCGGGGTGACAGACGAAGGGACACTGACAGTAAGGTGAGATTAGCGTGAAATATTCTGTATAATATAGAAGCAATATTGTAAACAACTAGATTGTGGATACTTGACACATTAGTATTTTAGAACAAGTCCTCGACTCTGATATGAACATTGTTAGGCATTATTATGCGAAAAGCTCTTTTCTGGATAATTTGTACGGATTTAAGGTGACATTGGTACGTACAACCCCATATAACAATGCAGTACTTTATGTGTGAATGAGTGAATGCATAATAAAGATTTATTAGTATTGCTCTTCAAGTAAAGTGTCTACATTACAAAGAGCATGCAATCCGTATGAGGCTTTCTGAACAACGTTTCGTGCGTGTAAATGAAATTTTAGGTGGGAATCTATGACAACTCCAGGGAAATTTGTGGGATTCGCATGCTGCATGGAACAGTTGTTATAGATTATGTCATAATGCACTAAGATTTTCCGCCTTTCAGAGTGAAAAAGCATGAATACAGTCTTTGTAGGATTGAGTGTGACGGTATTAGTTGTGCACCAGCGATGAAGGCTGCAAAGTTAAGCATTAACTTTTTTAAATGCGAAGCATTTCTTAGTGAACTTCTGCGACTTTGAGCGTATCTATCTATCTATCTATCTATCTATCTATCTATCTATCTATCTATCTATCTATCTATCTATCTATCTATCTATCTATCTATCTATCTATCTATCTATCTATCTATCTATCTGTCTGTCTGTCTGTCTGTCTGTCTGTCTGTCTGTCTGTCTGTCTGTCTGTCTGTCTGTCTGTCTGTCTGTCTGTCTGTCTGTCTATCTATCTATCTATCTATCTATCTATCTATCTATCTATCTATCTATCTATCTATCTATCTATCTATCTATCTATCTATCTATCTATCTATCTATCTATCTATCTATCTATCTATCTATCTATCTATCTATCTAGCCGCCTACGACTTTGGGCTCTCCTGGTCGCTTGGTTAATGGAATGTACACCAAAATTGGTATGGTGTAACATGACTGTATGACGAACATAAACGACAAGTCATAACATGAAAATCATGACACGCATGTCATGTACAGCATGATTTACATGCCACGCTCATGGTGCGCTGGCAGCCGTTTCGCTAGCTTGATCTACCCCGAAATTGGTATTGCGCGACATGACTGTGTGACGAACATGAAAACACGAGTTAACACGAAAATCATGACACGCATGTCATGTACAGCATGACTTATGTGCCACGCTCATGGGGCGCTGGCGGCCGTTTCGCTAGCTTGATCTATCCTGAAATTGGTATTGCGCGACGTGACTGTGTGACGAACATAAAAACACGAGTTAACATGAAAATCATGACACGCATGTCATGTACAGCATGACTTACGTGCCACGCTCATGGGGCGCTGGCTGCCGTTTCGCTAGCTTCATCTACCCCGAAATTGGTATTGCGCGACGTGACAGTGTGACGAACATAAAAACACGACTTAACACGAAAATCATGACACGCATGTCATGTACAGCATGACTTATGTGCCACGCTCATGGGGCGCTGGCGGCCGTTTCGCTAGCTTGATCTATCCTGAAATTGGTATTGCGCGACGTGACTGTGTGACGAACATAAAAACACGAGTTAACATGAAAATCATGACAAGCATGTCATGTGCAGCATGACTTACGTGCCACGCTCATGGTGCGCTGGCTGCCGTTTCGCTAGCTTGATCTACCCCGAAGCTGGTATTGCGCGACGTTACTGTGTGACGAACATAAATAATAGGAGTTAACATGAAAACCATGACACGCATTTTCCTCAATGACATACAAGACGATGTATGCAGCTCTTTGCTGGCTGCTTCGCATTACATCGATTCCCACAATGCGTGGGATCCGCCGGATTTTTTTAATTAACGAACTTTCATTCCTGTCTGATATCAATAGGCTTGTGCCATCTGCATAAAGTGTCGCAGTAGCATGAATCGAATCAGCTGTAACGCTGATATTTATTTATTTATTTATTTGTTTATTTATTTATTTATTTATTTATTTATTTATTTATTTATTTATTTATTTATTTATTTATGTATTTATTTATTTATTTAAAATACTCCTAAAGCAGATTGATTACAGAAAAGTTTACACAACAAACAAAGATAACAAAATATAAAAAAACGCCAGGCCTGCGCTGATACCGCAGCACAGTCACAGCGAAAGCTGGAAGAGCGGCGTTTCTAGTGCCCGTTGTAAGCTCTCTTGGGGCTACAATACAAGTAAACTAGAACGGTACCCACTACGCCATAAATCACAATTTTTGTGAAGATGGGAAGCACCTACTAAGCCATTATTCGTCATCCGGCGGAGAAGCGAGACACCAGCTACAGGTCTGTAAGGCATTATGTGCACTTTGTTGACGCGACGACTGACGACGATGAAGAATTATGGCTCAGCCCTGTGTAATGGGTTGGAAGGTTTAAACGGCCCACCAGTTATGTAATTTGCATTCGGTGACGCCTGGTCGCTATTTCCCTCGCCCGTCATGCTGTATAACATACGTTGACGTGGGAGAGAGACGGAGGGGGGGGGGGGGGAAGAACTTTACTGAGACCCCGAGGAAATGGATCATGCGCTTATGGGCTTCCTTGGCAACCAATACAAGTGCACTTGCGAAGAACCCAATACGCTATAAATCATTGCAATTTTACTGAGACCCTGAGGAAATGGATCATGCGCTTATGGGCTTCCTTGGCAACCAATACAAGTGCACTTGCGAGGAACCCACTACGCTATAAATCATTGTAATTTTTGAGAAGTAGGGCACCAGGCACTGTGCCATTTTTCGTCATTCTACAGAGAGCCGTGGTACCTGCTAAACGCATGTAAGGCATTATGCGCACTTTGTTGATGCTGTGCCTGATGACGATGAAGAATTATGGCAGAGCTCTTTGTAATGGGTTAGAAGCATTCAACAACCTACTCGTTGCGCAATTCGCATTGTTTGACGCCTGGTTACAGAAATCGCGTTGTGCGACGCTTGGTGCTTATTTTACTCTTCTACCACGCTATATTGCATATGCTAATGTGGTTCCTTCCCGACATGAAGCCTGTATAGGACCTTTTTGCAAAGCAGTTTCAAGCACGGGCATGGCTCAGAGGTTGAATACTGGGCTCCCACGCAGAGGGCCCAGGTTCGAACCTCGTTCCATCCTGGAATTTTTTCTTATTTCGTTTTTTTTTTTCTTATTTCGAGCGATACTGGTTACGGACACCGGCGGCGGCGGCGGCGGCGGCGGACAACTACGGCACCAAAAACGGCCGGTGAAATGATCTCATAACAGCTTTCGCTGTAAAAAAATTCAACTTGCTCCGCTTCGTGGACACCGATGAAACAGCAAAGATGTTGGCCTTCCCTTCGTCAGGTTAACGCATTTCTGTTTTGCAAGTCTTTCGGATATGCTGTATCGCTGCTCTTTACACAGCAAGTGGGATTTCTCTGTGGTTCAGTTTCTTTTGCCTTCATTTTTAGTGGACCAGTGGCGAGTAGTGGGATTTACCCAATGTCCGTGGCGCATACCCGTTTACGATGCCCACAAGCCTTATTGTACCTTGACCACACCACGCTTGTACACAGGTTTACAAAGAGGCCTTCCCTTAAGATGCTCCGACTTGTTGTACGACTGCTTTTCATTAAACACTCTTTGTTGAGCTTTGAGGTGGTAGTAAAGCCACCGTCTTTTATAACCACGAAGTATCACATGACAGTTATGTGACTATGGTAACGCGCACGCAATTTTTTCGGCTAAGTGTTGCCTTGCTCGTTTATAGTGGAAGTTGTGCATAGTGGGGTGTACCCAATTTCCGAGGCACATATCCGTTTATGATGCCGGCAAGCGACAAGGCTCGACCAAGAACACTATTAATAAATGGCATTGTGTGTCGAGGAAAATATTTCTACCACGGGCTAAAAACGAAGACACCTGCGTAGTATTATATTTTAGAATGGATATTACGTATTCTGTTCATTTCGTTTTCATGAACGATATTCTTTGATTATGTTCGTAATGGTAATTTACAAAGCCTAACGGCGTATCGATCTAACCATCCGTCTCTCTTTATTTAAGTTTAAGTGCGTAAAAAATGCGCTACGAACAACACACACATGAATTACGAAGTTTCGAGGCTCTTACTTCGCTTATTAGCTCTATCGATGGGTGCCGGAAAGAGCACACAGCCGTTTGGTGTTACGGCAAAATAGCATGCAAAGGATGTGGGAAAACAGCATGCGATAAAGCTCACCAGAAATGCAGCGTCAGCTGTTGACACTCCGTTCGTGTGAAAGCCAGGTACTCTAGGAGTATATAGTAAAACCTCCTCTTGCAAGTTCTACCTGTAACAAAGACACCAAATGCTTCCCTATTAATATAAGCACTACAAATTTCTATTTGCTTCTTTTTTTTTTTCTTAACGCAGCATCGTCATTTACAGGAGAAAAGCTACAACGGTTTATTGTCTTTATTTCAGAAGTGTCGGTATTCCATGATGATGACGAGTTTGACGTTAGCTGAGTGCCACCAAGTATCCGGACCAACGCGAAGCTTACAGCTTCAACGTAATACGAAATCAACGTCAAATGCTTGTATTTGTTGCGCGCTTGATAGACTGAGAGCTTCTTCGTTCTTAAAAAGGGTTTCCAAGTGAGCGACTATGGTGTATAGGCAAAGAACATGTCAATGAAGCCCCTCCCCCCAACCTCTGCCCTGTTTTCCGCACTCGCCTTCCCGCTGAAGGTTCGGCTTCGTTTAGTTTAGTTTTTTTCCTTCCTAACTGCGTGGCTTTTTCTGAACCGGGCTGGCGGCCAGGGTCGCTGAACGCTATATTACGTCCGGTTAGTTTGGGAGTAGGAAGCATCGAGTCTTCGATGAGCGGTGAAAAGACCGTCACAAAATCGCCCCTGCGCACTACCAGAAAGCAAGCACGAGGAGTGGGCGAATATTCAGAGCGTATGAGCAAAGGAATGACGTATACGTGGAGCAAACCAACTTGACCGAGCACCTGTCGCGCACAAGAGCTTTAAGCGATCCGTCTAGAAATTAAGGAAATACCCTAATACCCAAACGAAAACCTCCGCTCTGCGTACTCGTTTTGTTTCATTTACCTCATGAAGCTTTCCTTCCGCTCTAACTACTGTCTACGTCAACATTTTTTTTTATATTTGTAAACTTCGTTCCTGCTTTGTGGCGCAGGCGAGTGAACAAGCCCTCCAATTCGAATTGAAAGCGCGGCGCCAGATCTGTTGCTATAAAACGGAGGGTTTTCTTGTAAATGGGAGTGAATATGCACTTTTGTCTTCTCTTCTTCTTTGTTTACTATGTGCCACGCCTATTTATATAGTTTTTACTCTTGTATCGTAACTCTCTTATGTACGACTTGCATTGATGCGATGATCGAATGAATGAGAAATCTCCGCATAAAAAATAGGTGAAGGACTTTCAAGTATCCGTAGTAACAAAAGAACTAAAAATATGTATGCGTACAATGTATTGTCCAAATACTGCGGTGAATATGACAGTGGCAATCCCCCTTTTTCGCGATGCGACGGCGCATGCGCCCTTGCTCTAGCAAGAAAGTCGCGAAACGACTCTTGATCTCGGAGGCTTTCGTTGTGGCTATGCCAGTTGCCCCAGTCTCTTCCAAAATGATGCTAAAACTGTAGAGGGCAGCGCACGAAAATGAAAACGCCGGATTGTTACGTGCACGTACGTAGAAGAGGCAATTTTTTATACCACGTTAGCTCTACGCATATGCCCTTTATTTCAGCGCTGGAAATCGTTCTTTATACCTCCCATTCGGTCGTATGAACACGCTCTATATCGGATTGCCTGCAATGATTTCGATTCTGACACGCTCCAACGAGAAACTCGGGCATATCGACCCCAACTCCCTTTTGGTCCGAGAATAAGAAACCGGCAAAGGACGCGACTGTTCCCGTGTCTCGTGCGATATTCAGCTCCTGTTCATCGCCTCCAGTCCAGCGTTCTTAATCCCCGAACACCCCAAGGAGCAAAAGAAAAGGACGAAGATTAGCGAATCTTTAAGCGACTCCCTTCTGTCTCGTGCGAGGTTATATTGGATACATATGACACCAGAGCATCAGTTGACCTAAGAGAAGGGCTAATCAACTATTAAAATAGTTAAGAAAAATTAGTTTAATAGGCTCACTCAGCTAAAGGGATACTTAAGTGAAACAATGAATCGGTCTAGCTTGATAAAGTTTACAGCGAAAGCTCTCACGTCGTTAATTTCTCTATGACTGCTTAATAATAAAGGAAATAATCAAGGTTAGAGGCAAATTTTTATATTTCGCGCACAAATCCCCGAGCTTGACGTCGGGGATTTCAAGGTGCGTCTTCCCTAATTTGGCGACATTGGCCCAACGAAACTTCGTGAATTGGGTGCGGAAACACAAAGAAATTATGCCCGACCATTTTCAAAGGGTGGAAAAATTTCTTCATTTGGCCCTTGTTTTCTGCGAGAAGTACGGTTGCTTCTGTATCTGAACACAAATGGATAAATCTTAGAGTGTTATGCTTCTCGTCGGGACTCATTCAGTAGAGTATCACAAAACCGTTTAAGTGCGCCCGCGAGATCTCGGAACATGTAAATCAGTTGCACGTAGAATTCTCTCGGCTGCAAACTCTCTTCGGGCTCCTGCAAGTACAGTTGCTAGGTGCCCCCTGCGGAATAAATCACACAATTTTACGAAGTAGAGAAGCAGCAACTGCGCTTTCCTAAGGCAACATGCGCGCCTGCGTAATTGCACGCTTTGTGGTTGATGCGGTGGAGGATGATGAGGGTGGCGAGTCATTGCTGAGCCCTTTGTAATGGGTGGGAAGCTTTAAACCACTCAATTGTTACACAGTAATTGCATAGTTAATTGCGTGCCAAGTTAGAGTTAATTACTGAAACCAGCAGAAAAGAACATATTGCTTAATTTTTTTCCTTGTAATTTTATATCGAGTGTCCGCGAATTGCGTTGTGTGAATTTGACACATTCGCAGACAGTCCGCTATAACTGGCGGCTGAAGGAGCTATAATGCAATTTCACTGTTTGCGAGTCTCGTTCAGTTTTTGTTTCTGACGGTTTCCCTAGACAAAATTAGCGCGCTCGTTGCGAGTGTCAATTTGCGCGTCATTATTAAATAATCGTCTGCAACACGGTCCCGTGCAGACACGCGCGAGCTACTCAATATGCCCTTCCGTCTAAAACATGCAAAGACGTAATGGCTCGCCGGCAAATTAGATTGGCCCGTGCTTAGCTTCTCAATTAACATTTTCTTGTGTCTCAAGCGAACACGAATCTAATTCGCCCTCTGGAACCCGTTTGTAGAGTACTCGCTCTGAGTGCAACACAGCAATCCCTGCTTTTAAACAGCAAGACTGCGAAAGTCGATAAAGAAATTCACGTGGTCCCTCATGCATTCACCTAAGACGACTCGAAGGCGAAAGCCATCTTTACTTCTTCTCAGTCGATGCGTATTGTCCTGCCCCGCCACCCGCTGAGAGGTTTCTGCACATAACGTGGTTCTGCACTTCCTCCAGGATCGGACACATTGCAAGCTTTCTGCACGTCCCTTGGCTTTTCAGTGCCTCGGTGCTCGGCCCACCAGTGACCAAGCGACGATGCCACGTGATGAAGTCAGCAAGTGACGGCATCTTATATAACGTCACGATTACGCTAGAAATTTTAATGATCCGTGAAGTCATGATGACATCATCACGTGACGATGATTTCTACATCAACTGTTTTGACACCGACGGTCAATTTTCACGCTTGGTGAGGCATTTGATAATATTACCCGGGGATTTATGTGCCAAAACCACGATATGATTATGAGGAGCGCCGTAGTGAAGGGCTCCGGAAATTTCGACCACCTGGTGTTCCGTAACGTGCACTGGCATCGGATAGTACACTAGCCTCTAGCATTTCGCTTCCATCGAAATGCGATGGCTGTGGCCGGGATCGAACCCACGACCTTCGGATCAGCAGCCGAGACCGTAACCGCTACACAACTGTGGTAGACTGTTGAGGCATCTGTCTTTCGCTTTAACAAGTTTCGGAAATACCCTTTCTTTTCCCCCGCATTTCCTTTATATGTGTGAAAGCGGCATGCAAACACCTTGAAGCTCTTTAACCCAACGGTACGTAATAGCAGATAAAGATGTGAAGGACATTGTTCTAGGATCCATCGAAAAGTCCCTGAGTTGATGAGCCATTACGCCGGCCCACGATGATTATCGGAGCCATGTTACAATTCTCAGCATGATATTTTGGTGGTGTTGAAATGAGTAGGCTGTATTGGTATTGCTAAGCACGCGTATTACCGGATCATAGTGTACCGGGTGTTTCAGGAAGTGTGTATAAAATCCTCAAAAATCAGGACAATGCGATATTTGCACGCTGCCTCCACAAATGCATTTTCTATAGCGGCAGGCATCTTGAGATGGTTAAAGACGTTTGGGACAGTAATTAAGACAGCTAAATTAATTACCTTTTTAATTACGGGAGTTGTCAAATGGGAGTTTTTGAGTTATTCATGCGAAGAGCCCATCGCAGCTTTGAGATATAGGAAAAGCGGCCCTAATACTTATTGTGGCGTAATAAAGTTCCCTAAGTTCAACGGCGAAATCGAAACCGAAGTACCGATGAGCGCAAGAAGCAGAGGACTAGAATGACGTCACCGTTCAAAACAACGATTACAGAGGCGTAGGAGGCTCACTCATTCTAGACGTCTCAGAAGAATATGGCTGTAGCGCACTTCCGCACTTGGATTTTGGTTTCGCCGCTGAATTTGGGTGAATTTGAATACTTCGCACTTATTACTAGAGACCGCTTTTTTTTTTTAATCTGAAAGCTGCAACGGGTTCTTCGCATGAAGGACTTCAATTCTTCCATATGACATAACCGCCTAACTTCGCTAAATGGAAAGTTAAGTAATATTACTTTCTTAATTGCGACCGCAAAATGATGTCTTTAGCCATCTTAACATGCCTGCGGTTACTGAATAAGCGATTCTGAAGGCATCGAACGAATTTCGCATTTCCATGATGTTTGAGGATTTTGTACACATTTCATAAAACACCCAGTATACTGCTTTTTCTAGGTACATTAGCGGCTGAACCGACCCCTCTTCGACACAGTATTATTTATTCATATCACGTAAGGAACTGTTGGGGCCTTTACTGGCCCCCATACATACGCAACTTAAAACAAAGGAAGTATTGAAAATATATAATAAGCCCTGAAAAGAGTCCAATAAATTTGCTTAGTTGTTCAACTGCGTAAGCAATAACACGAAAAGGACTCAAAGGAGGCGAAGGGAACAAGAGAGTAAGCAAACCAGCATATAACTCCAGCACGTATCCGTATAACAAAATTGTGTACGAGACGATGTCATGAGTCGAACAACGTTTATTGCCTATAGTGACGAGTTTAAGTAGGCCAGGCGGGTGACGTCACGCTTACGTAGGAGCGACAGCTTGCGCTCGCTATCGCGGCCGTGCCAACTCGGTTACATCTTCCTTTCCTTGGGGCAATATAGGTCGCTCTGGCATGGGGTACCGACGAGGCCCGCGACGTTCCCGAGTGCTTCTCCGTGGTAGTGGCGGCTCTGGAACGGGTCCCGAGCCTGGCAAGCCTGAGGAAGGAGTTGTGGTAGTGTCGGGGCATGGTAGCTCTGGAACCTCCCGGAGATGTTCCCGTGTGCGTCGCATTTCTCGGCCATCTTCTGTTTTTACCAGTACGGAGCGTGGAGCTCCCGCTGATCCCAGCACAACGACCGGGGACCACGTCCGTGTGTGCGTGTCGTACAACGAGGCCCTCTGACCCGGTGAGAGGGCGCGCAGGTACCGAGCACCTCGATTGTAGTAGACCTTCTGCTTGTGGCGAATCTCCTGGAGACGGGAGTGCACCTTCCTGCTGGGCAATGGTGCCGGCTTCAGGTGGCAGGAGGGAACCGGGAGCAGTGTTCTCGTCTGTCGACCCATCAGCCTCTGCACAGGTGACATCAGAATAGCATCACGTGGAGTATTGCGCAACTCAAGCAGAACTAAATGGAAGTCTGGGCTGTTATACGAACACTTCTTCAGCAGCGTTTTCGCTTCTTGAACTGCCCTTTCGGCCATGCCATTTGCGCGAGGGTGATAAGGGCTTGACGTCACGTGGGTGACTCCTAGTTCATGCAGAAATTCACGGAACTCTTGGCTACTAAAAGGGGGCCCGTTGTCACTACAGAGCTTCACTGGTAAGCCGTGGACAGAGAAAACTTTCGCGCACCACTCCTTCAAGTGCCGGGCTGTTGTGTATCTAAACTCCTTTATTTCAAAATAAAAGGAGTATAAGTATACAATTAAGGCAAACTCTTTACCGCCGTGATGGAATAAGTCCATGCCAACCATTTCCCATGGCAGACTGGGGACATCATGCGACAGTAGAGGCATCTTAGTGTTTTGCTTTTGGTGAGCCTGGCAAACTTTGCATGATGCTGCAACCTGGTCAATGTCACTCGACATGGATGGCCAAAACATGACACTCCTAGCCCGAATTTTCATCTTTTCCGCCCCCGAGTGGGCCAGATGAAGAAGCCGAAGGATTTCAGCTCTCTTAGCGCTTGGTACGGTTACCTTGTTGCTGCGAAAGACGAGGCCATCTTGTGTATGCATCTCTTCTCGATACGCCCAAAATGGTCTGGCACATGCTGGGACGTCCTCTTTGTTTTCCGGCCAGTCAGTCTCGGCATAGGATCGGATGGTCGACAGAGCAGGATCCTTGGCGGTTGCCACACGTAGTTCCTCGAGGCGACGCTCAGAAGCTGGAACAAGGGCAATGACGTTAACATTGAAGCGCTCGGTTTCTTCCGTCAATAACGCCTTGCTTGGGAAACGAGAGAGCGCATCAGCCAAAAACAGCTCTCTTCCTGGCTTGTACAGTAGATTAATGGCGTATCGCTGCAATGTCAGTCGCATTCGTTGCAGTCTAAGTGGGCACTGGTGAAGTGGTTTACTGAAAATTGGCACCAACGGACGATGGTCGGTTTCCACCGTAACCTCAGATTGGCCGAAAATATAGTCGTGAAATTTTTCGCAGCCATGCACAATCGCCAGAGCTTCCTTTTCGATCTGCGCGTACCTCGTTTGAGCATCGCTGAGCGATCTAGACGAGAAAGCGATAGGGCGGCCGTCTTGTATCAGAACGGCGCCAACGCCCATGTGGCTGGCGTCAACAGAGAGGGTGACTGGCTTTTTCGGATCGAAGTAAGCAAGCACTGGCGCTGTTACTAAGGCTTGGCGCAGCTCATTGAAGCTGCATTGCTCTTTTTCTGTCCAGACCCAGGCAATATCTTTGCGCAGCAATGTTCTAAGTGGTGCGGTGAGTACAGACATTCGAGGAATGAAGCGCTGCACGTAATTCATCGTTCCGAGGAAGACTTTCAATTCCTTACTGTTACTTGGCGCTGGCATATCCAAAATGGCTTGGACGCGATCGGGTCCCAGGCTCAGTCCTTGCGTGGTGAAAACGTGTCCCAAGTAGCGAACTTGCTCCTGCAAAAAGACACATTTCTGTGAGTTCAGACGGAGGTTGTGCTCACGGCAGCGTGCAAGCACCCCGGTCAAGTTGTTTTCATGTTCTTCCTTCGTTGTGCCCCAGACTAATACGTCGTCCATTACAACCGCTACTCCAGACAGGCCCTCCAAGAGGCGGTGCATGGCTGCTTGAAATATTTCCGGGGCGGAAGCAATTCCAAAAGGCATGCGGATAAACAGATAGCGCCCGTAGGGCGTGCTCATTGTGCACAATCTGGAGCTGCTGTCAGAAAGTTTTATTTGCCAGAACCCGGATGTTGCGTCCAAGGTAGAAAAATATTTAGCTCCAGCTAGTCGTTGCGCGACCTCTTCTAGAACAGGCATAGGGTAGTGTTCCCGCAGAATAACCTTGTTAAGCTCCGTTGGGTCGAGACAAATTCTTACTTTATCACCTTTAACTACGGCTACCATATAGCTTGACCATTCTGTTGGTTCGGTTACCTTGGTTATGACGTTGTGCTCCTCCATGCGTTGAAGTTCGGCCTTTACTTTTTCTTCAATGGTGACCGGAACCCTTCTGGCTGGCACAACAACACCGACGGCGCCGGGTTTGAGCTTCATTTCGTACTCAAAATTTTTCAGCTGTCCCAATCCTGTGAAAACATCGGTGAAGGGCTGAGCCGCCGGGTAGAGTTGCTGCGTCTCGACGCTATCAACGCGATAAATCAAGCCAAGGCTTTCTGCTGCTGCTCCGCTGAGGGTCACCGGCACGTTTTGCTCAATGACGAAGAAGGTTTCATCGTGCTGTTTATCGTTCACGGATAGCGACAACTTTACTTTAAACTGCGCAGTCGTTTTGTGGCCGAAAAAACTCGTTAACGTGGCTCGGCAGGCTTCACGAGTCTTTCTCGGAAGCGACAAAACATCTTCCTTTGAAATCACACAACAGTTTGCCCCAGTATCAAGTTTGCAGACCATCGGACGGCCTTCAATGGAAACTGTCGCGGTCCACTGGTCGCTAGCGAGTGCGTTCACAGTTAAAGCGTCCAGAAAAAAATCTGACCTTTCGTCAACATGTAGCTCTCGTATTTCCCTGCGCTTTGCATCTTCGCTGTGCAAGAAGGATGACTGTGAGCATGCTTGGGCGAAATGATTCAATCCTCCGCATTTCTTGCACGCTTTTCCTGTTGCTGGGCAGCGGCTGCCGCGGTGAACTTTGTAGCCACATTTGTTGCATGGCTTAGTTACTCTGGCCAACGCATTTACGGCTGCAGTTTCAGCGCCTTCAGTGGTGCCACGTATCTGTCGAAACTGCTCCTCGCCTTGCTCTTGGATGCGACAGATTTCGACTACTCTTTGGTAAGAGGGGTTTTCAGAAATTAACTTCTTTTGCAGTCCCTTGTCCCGGATACCGAGTATGATGCGGCTACGAAGCATGCGCTCTTCTAAGTCTCCAAAATCGCAGTGTTGGGCTAGCGTTCGCAATTCGACAAGCCAGTCATTGAAGCTTTCGTCCTCTTTTTGGTCTCGGGAGCCGAAGCAAAACTCGTGGTAAGTGAGGTTCTTCGCGGGCTGGTAGAAGTCTTCAAATTTTTTAATTATAAGGGTTACATCGGTTGTGTCCTCTCCTGGCTCAAACTTGAACGAAGCGAACACTTTTCTAGCCTCTTCCCCAATGGTCACTAAAAGCGTCGCCGCCTGCACTTCTTTTGGTTGCTTGTTCAGCTGAGTTGCCGTGGAAAACAGTTCAAACTCACTTTTCCAGGTCTTCCACCCAAGCCAAGCGTCTCGCGATGTGTCGAGGGGCTTCGGAGGCGGCAGGAGCGTTGTCGGCAATGCAGGCGGTGTCGTCATGCTGGCTGTTTTCCGCTGCCACCATGTGTACGAGACGATGTCATGGGTCGAACAACGTTTATTGCCTATAGTGACGAGTTTAAGTAGGCCAGGCGGGTGACGTCACGCTTACGTAGGAGCGACAGCTTGCGCTCGCTATCGCGGCCGTGCCAACTCGGTTACAAAAATCTTCGAGAAACTCTTTACAAAATCGATCACGACTCATTTCACGTGTTCTGCACGCCTCGTACATTGACGTAACACGGTTATACCGCTCATATTAGCGAATAAAAAGGGAGGTTTGAAAGCCTCGTCTTAAACCAGACTTTCGCACTGAGGAAATCCATACAGTGCGCGAGATTGACCACCGTGCAAGGAGACGATAGTATGATGAAAAACGGGGAGGTGCAATAGCCGTGGAAAGCCGAGCCAGCACGTAAAGGTCTCCTCCACATGCCTCAGCGCTGTCCGAGAATGTCGTCGAACGTGTTGTCCGAGCAGCGGCCGAATCGAGATTGGTGATGGATGGCGTGGGTCTCGTATGAACGAGAAGAATGGACCAACTGGCACAAATACGATAGCCTGCCATCCAGCATCGACATGAAACCCGAGCTGTGCATACTAGCTCTCGAGGCGCTGGACCTGCAGAAGGACCGGCATACGCTGACAGTGACGAATGACAGGGGAACGCGAACGAAGGCTGGGGATTGAGAACAGCTGGCCAGATAGTAGGTCCGCCGGAATAACCTCGGACGCTTCAGAATACGACGCGTCCGGACGCTATGTGGGAACCATCTTGGCGGCAACAGTACGGTTTTATGTTTAGAGACACGGCCTCACTGGAATCCAGCTTAGCTAAGCTGAACCGTGTGGTTCTTTTTTATTGTTAAAAGGGCCGAAAGGGAAGTTAGCGCCTTGCATGAAAGTACCGGCTGCACTACCCTTACGGGCAGTAAAAGGTGGAACGTTGTGCGAACAACTAAGTATTACGGAAGAACTCGATAGTTCCGAGAGGTTGTGACGCAAGCTACAAGAGCACAGTGTGAAATGGAAAGTACAAAAACAAAATGGAATGTAACGGGGAAAATGGAAGATAAAGTGCTGTAAACGCTGAACAAGAACAATGTGGCGTCGGATATAACACTGGCAGGTGATTTGGAGTCCCCACACCGACTAAGATACCCGCGTTATACTCGTTTGTGTGTGTGTGCGTGAGCGTGCGTGCGTCTGTGTGTGTCAAACTAGACTTCAAACTTCTGCATAATACTGAGACGCTCCAGACACCAGGTGCCATATGTTCTGGGGATGTGGAGGAAAACACGACACCGCAGTTAGCAAAACACCAACAGATGGACAGCGCGAAGTTACACAATAAGACCAGGGGCCGGTGAGACAGCGTAGAGGGATGAAACGAGCCTAAATGATGGCTATACTTAGCAGAACCAGCAGCATAGCTAGTCTACTGCGCAAAAGGTGTGCAGCACACCTTCTTTTCTCCAAATTGCAACAGAGAGCTTGTGCGAGCACCTCCACAAGCTCGTACATTAATTTTTGTGCATTCAGTGTATTTGCAGTACGGAGAAGAGGACATGAGAAGCAGCCAGTGCTTCAAACAGTGATTTTTGTTTCTGCCTGTAAACGACAAAATCGTAATGTTTGGGTGCTCAGCAAGAAAGTTTCTGTCTGGATTGAAAGCTATACGTTAATAGCTTTTTTTTCTTAATTAGGTCACGTGTATTTGCGCTGGCGCTTATTGAACTTCGACAGCGACCCCACGGCACTTAACAGCCGAGTGTCTCAGCCATTAGGCTAATTGCGCAGGCATTGATTGCCGGAGCATATTTCGGGAGGCGAAGCGTCCTTTCGTCCTAATTTAACGGCAGACGATACCCGTGGAGGACGGGTAGGGAGAGGCGGGAGCCCAAGTGGAAAGCACCGCCAGACATTAGCCGAACACATAAGCAGAAATATATACCAGATATACAAAACCAGCAGTGCCGAGGACACGTTAGGTAAAGCTTTAATGTGAATTAGTACCGACGGCAAGTCATGGTACACTGTCATCGATGATGGCTTCATAATAGAAGGGCCACCTCAATTAGCTCTCGAACCTTATTTTTAAATGAACAAAAAAAAAGTGTCAAAGGAGGCAAAAAAACAGGCCAAGAAACACACAGGCCAAGAGCTATCTAACAAATGAAGGTTTTATTCGGGCGAAAGCATTAGATGCCTCATTGATCGCTAAGATTGACCGTCGGCGTCAGCGACGTCAACACGAGTGACGCAACAAATCAGGGCACAATAACATCACCATGACGTCAAATATCGCCAAACTTGGTGACGTCATCACGACGTCACAGTGACGTCACATTGTGACGACATCACGTCATATCGTCGCTTGGTCAAAGATCGGCCGATCCCGCCCGACCCTTGAGCTCACCTTGTGCAAAACCAGGTGACCTGCAGAAAGCTTGCAATACCTCTGCTCGTAGAGGCAGTGCAAAACCACGTCAAGCACAAAAATCTTCTGGAGGGGGGGCGGGAGGTAGTAAATAAACTGAGAAGGAAAAGAAGCAAACTGCTTTTGCCTTCGAGTCAGCTTAGTACGCGGATGCATACGGAACCCTGCGAGTTTTTCTGCGACGCAATATGACAGAAAATTAGCGGTAAATCAACGGCACGCGATATATGAAACCTTAGTCACGATACACGAACACAATGTATAGACAATATCCATGGATTACAAGTATACAAATCAAATACGCTGTATAATCAGGCAGAATCGTACCTATGCAATCTATCGATATCCTATGCTCCTTGACTCCCTATATAATGACTAAGGCTTGATTATTTCGAGTGCCGTTGGTTTCCCGGCAATTTTTTTTGCATTGCGTCGAGGCAATAAAATCTTCATTTGCTGGATGCCACCGGTCCTGTGCGTTTAATCGCTGTGCTTCGTCTCTGTTGGCACTGTATTTGTCCCCCATTAAATATATATATATATATATATATATATATATATATATATATATATATATATATATATATATATATATATATATATATATATATATATATATATATATATATATATATATGTGCAGCCAACCAGCCCAAAGAACCATACTTTCAGGTTATTTTTCCCTCCACATTGCTTTTTCCACAGCTATATTCACATTACTACAATACGCCTAAAAGAGAACAATTGACGTCCCCAATACTTTCCCTGGTTTCATTATATACTGGTTTTCATTAAGGTTGTGTCAAACAATGAAACGAGCCCTCGAGGTTCCCTTCCTTCATTCATACATACATGTATGCGTTAGAGTTTCTGCGCACATAGAACCACAGAGGAAAAAAAAAAGCAAGCTAGGCGGCAGCGTCACGAGACGATATTGAAGTCTAGCAAAAAAAAAAAATAAATGAAACAGGAGCTAGCTGGGAACTCTACCACGAACTCTGAGCACGAAGATGGAGCGGCGGCGGAGGAGGTCGGCTTGATGGCGCCCTAAGGCTCGGCCTAACGGTGCCGACGTGGACGCGGCCCGCCTCGGTCTGAAAAGACCGAGCTTCAGGACTCTTAATCAAGTTTTGTGAATGAATGAATGTGGACGCTGGGCCCGCTCCCTACGAAGTTCCCTTTAACAGCGGAGCTATTTGAGGTTAAGGTTAAAGGGACACTAAAGAGAAACAATGGATCAGTTTAGATCAATAAATTGTGCTCTGAGAACTCTATTGTCATTAATTTCGCCGTCATAGGTTTATTAATAGAGGAGAAATTCAAGTACAAAGTTCCATATCTGAATTTTGCGCCGAAACATCCCCGCGTGAGGTCGCGTATTTCAATGTGTATTTATCGTATTTTGGCGCCATCGGCTGAACAAAATTACCCCAAACTTGTTATGTTGAGTCAATGGCCCCTTCAGAGGTCAATGTACTTCATTTTTACCGATTAGGAACTACGTAGTCCCTACTAGGCGCCGTCAAAACATGTGACGTCACGGCGAATGGTACAGAAACTTCAAGGGGACGTCGCCATCCACATTTTCTTTTTGCGCGTTTTTTCGCTTAATAAGCGCCTTCTCGCAGCAAGCGTGGCGTTTTTGGTACCGTGAAAGAGTACTTTGTTAATATTGTCACGTGGTCGTGACGTTGACTAAGGCAGCAGTCAGCACGTCGATATGAAACTGTTTATTAGGCCGAACTTGTGGCCGAGAAACTGAACGCTAGGCAATACACTGATAGCGGCGAACAGAGCGTCGACCGTCGATCAAGTGACAAACAATCAAGCACGTCGGCTTTTATACAGGCGCTATCGAACTTTCCAGCAATATTGCTGGTGGCGGCGTTATCTCTAGACAAAACTGGAACATTCGCGTGCGGGGCGCAATCTTAACAAACCGATCTACTACAATCGCGACGCTTCTAGAACACTACTTCGCGGACAGCGTCGAGCGTTGATAACCGTCCCTGCCGGTCAAACCCGAATACATCAAAACAAGACAAGAAGTGGGCGTGGCATTGCCCCCCTCTGAAAAAGCATCGTCCCGATGCTTATGAAAGGACACAGAAGAGAAAAAAAAACAAAACAAAACAAGTGCATGCACAAATAAATTACAATAACGAAGGAAAAAATAGAGTCCCCAGGCTCGCTAACGCGCAAAAAACGGCTTAAGGCGCACGACATGGACGACTTCAGGTCGCGCACGGCGCCGCTGAGAGTTCGTAATGCCGTCAGGGGCAACCTCATAGTCGAGTGCGCCGAGGCGTCGAAGTACCCTGTACGGTCCGAAGTATCGTCGAAGAAGCTTCTCACTAAGTTCTCGTCGGCGTATTGGCGTCCATACCCATACACGGTCACCGGGTTGGTATTCCATGTGGCGTCGTCGAAGGTTGTAGCGGCGGCTGTCAGTCGTCTGCTGGTTCTTGATCCGTAGGCGGGCGAGCTGTCGTGCTTCTTCGGCGCGCTGCAGGTAGGTGGTCACGTCGATGTTTTCCTCGTCGGTCACGTTTGGTAGCATGGCGTCGAGCGTCGTTGCCGGGCTCCGTCCGTAGACCAACTTGTATGGCGTCATCATCAGGATCACAACGAAGAAGACAACAGCCACAATGACAACCGCTGTGGCGCCTACAACGGTCGTCATGCATCAACCGAGGGAGCCGCCGACATTCCGCGGATCACCATGCGAGGATCCAGAAAGCTGGCTGGAGGCATACGACCGAGTCTCCACGTTCAACAGCTGGGACTGCGACGAGAAGCTACGCCATGTCTACTTCGCCCTTCAAGATGGCGCAAGGACCTGGTTCGAGAATCGAGAGTCCACGCTAACATCATGGGACCTCTTCCGCACCGGATTTCTCAACACCTTCACGAGCGTCATCCGGAAAGAAAGGGCTGAAACCCTTCTCGAGACCCGTGTACAGCTCCCCAATGAAAACGTCGGACTGTACACCGAAGAAATGACTCGCCTATTCCGCCATGCCGATCCAGCCATGTCCGAAGAAAAGAAAGTTCGCTTCCTGATGCGGGGAGTGAAGGAAGAACTCTTCGCCGGACTTGTGCGCAACCCGCCGAAGACAGTCTCGGAATTCCTTTCAGAGGCCACCACAATCGAAAAGGCACTAGAAATCCGCACTAGGCAGTACAACCGCCGCATTCCTACGACGACCTACGGGGAGGTTCAGGCGCTGCAGTCTGATGACCTGCGTGACACCATCAGAGCGATTGTGCGGGAAGAGCTGCGCAAACTGTTACCTTCGCCGCAGCATCAAGTGCATTCAATTGCCGACGTTGTCCGCGAGGAAGTCCGGCAATCGCTTGGAATTCCCGAAGCACCGCAGGCTCAGCCGGAAGCAATGAGCTATGCTGCTGCAGCCCGACGCAACGCCCCACCCCCTCGCCCACGTCAAGACGCCGCGTCGCCGCAGCAGTTCCGCCGCCAGGCACCGCCGCCACCACCACCGACGCCATACCGCCCGCCGACAGGACAACGCTGCGCCCCCCGAAAGACCGACGTTTGGCGTGCCCCTGACAACCGGCCGCTCTGCTATCACTGCGGGGAAGCCGGCCACACATACCGCCGATGCCAGTATCGACAGATGGGGCTACGCGGATTCGCCGTTAACGCGCCGCGCCCGCAGCCAGGCGAACGGCCTCGCGACATCGACGACTACCCAGCACCTCCACCAGATGTCACGTGGTCGTGACGTTGACTAAGGCAGCAGTCAGCACGTCGAGATGAAACTGTTTATTAGGCCGAACTTGTGGCCGAGAAACTGAACGCTAGGCAATACACTGATAGCGGCGAACAGAGCGTCGACCGTCGATCAAGTGACAAACAATCAAGCGCGTCGGCTTTTATACAGGCGCTATCGAACTTTCCAGCAATATCGCTGGTGGCGGCGTTATCTCTAGACAAAACTGGAACATTCGCGTGCGGGGCGCAATCTTAACAAACCGATCTACTACAATCGCGACGCTTCTAGAACACTACTTCGCGGACAGCGTCGAGCGTTGATAACCGTCCCTGCCGGTCAAACCCGAATACATCAAAACAAGACAAGAAGTGGGCGTGGCAATATGAGAAAAATCGCTTTTCTTTTTAGTGTCCCTTTAACCCCTGCGGAGCGTAACGCAGCTCCTAGCATGTAAGTGCCACAGAAATTGAGCAAGGCCCTCTACTCACCTATGGTCCACTAAACGTCATGAATTTGAAGTTTGAAGTAGCTTTACTGACTAAACGTCACGAGCACTGGTTAAACAATGCAGATGGTGGCAAAGGTGCTATAAAGCAAAGTCAAGCAATGAAATAGCAAAATGACGCCACCAACTTCGTTGTTTAACCAGTCTTCGCGATGTTAAGTCAGTGAAGTCGCTTCAATTTTACCTCGACGCATAGGCCGAATTAATTTTTGTTTCGCCGAGCCATATGCGGCTGTGCTGCAAGACGAAAATATGAACAATCTTTCATGAAGCCAGTGCTTTCCTTTCGTACACGTGAACACTGTTCGCGAAGTAATGGGACGGCGCCAGTCCCGTTTCAAGCAGCGCAGTGATAAAAAACATTGCAAAGAGCAATAGGCGTGGTCGGATTCGCTGTACAGACACCACCTCAGTTTGCAACTTTTTTTTTTTTCAAAGGAACACGCTGCCACTCGCAGTCGTCGGCTTCCATGAATAACGAACGCGAAGCCCTGCCCGGCAAGGAAACGCCTCACGGACGGCAGCTTGGGCGACGCGTTCCTGGTTCTTCTCGAGCCGAAACGTCAACATCAACCCTTTCGCGTCTTTCACGCTGCTCGCTCTGGGGTCGCGAACTGCGCGCTTCGTGGTGCGCGCATCAGCAGTGCCCCAAACTGCTTGCGCCGCGCGCCCGTCTTCTGAGTTTCAAAGCCACCGAACTTGTTTCTTTTTTCCCTATTCAAGCCACGCTGCAAACAGCTGACGCATGAAGAGACACTGACTGGGACCAAACAAGCGTCTTCAGATATATAGTCTGCAGCTCTGCGGCTTCCTTTATGCGGACTAA
Source organism: Rhipicephalus sanguineus (assembly GCF_013339695.2). Taxonomy (NCBI): domain Eukaryota; kingdom Metazoa; phylum Arthropoda; class Arachnida; order Ixodida; family Ixodidae; genus Rhipicephalus; species Rhipicephalus sanguineus. Next base: position 66,923,458 of record NC_051184.2, on the reverse strand, counting down.
GCGATTCGTCTGTTTATTCCTTCGGATGTACACTCGACGTCAAAAGTTTAGAGACCAGTAGTTCTGACAAAACTCTAAATTTCTCAGCAATTTGTCACTGTATTCAGTCTAACTGCAGAGTACACGTTGTTAGGACGTTTTAGAACAGGCCAGAAACCTAAATTCATTGATAATAATATTGGGGGTTTTACTTGCCAAAACCACAATGTAGTTATGAGACACGCCATAGTGGAAGGCTCCAGAAATTGCCACCGTCTGGTGTTCGTTAACGTGCACTGATATCGCACAGTACACCGGCCTCTAGCATTTCACCTCTATCGAAATGCGACTGCCGTAACCGGGATCTAACCCACGACCTTAAGGTCAGAAGCCGAGCACCGTGACCACTGTTCCACCTCGGTGGACCTCAACTCAAGGCTTCCTGCCGAAGCAGCCGGGATATGAGACTTTTTCTGTTTGTGCGTGACTCGTGGTGCTGAATCTTGTGACGCAGACGGCATGTGCATTTTGTGAGCACGCATAACGTTCTCAGGATGCAGCTGGTACCTTTGAACGAAGACGCCGATTTAGTGAAGATGGCAGAAGATTTCAGTGCATGATTTGGTGATGTTTGTCCTCATTCGCCGCGTTCTTTGCTTCGGAAGAGAAAGTCCGCTCAACGGCCTTTGCAAAGAAGGCGGCAATGTTGAACAAGACGCAAATGTTTTGCAGGCATGAATTAACCCTATATGTGTTCAAATTTCAAATTAAATCAAGATTCCCGGAAAATGCTGTAGGAAACGTCTGAACCCCTAACTCCTGGTTGTTTGAGCTCCATGCTAGTTCGTGCTCACACTGCATACAAATGACGTGACCAGAGTTATGTATGTATATGCAAAAGGCGGGTTGATTTTGGTAATAGCGACTACGAACCCGCAGAAAAGAATTGGTACTGCGGAATTATAGACAGGAAGTGGAAAATGCACGGAATTAATGAACGAAGTAAACAGATAACAGTATCGCAGAATAATATTATTTCACTGACGCTGAAAAATTACCAGGATTGCCCATAAATATGAAAGGCATTAAAAGAAAAGTTGATAATTTGGGGCCACGGTGTTCCTCTACTGTATTCCGTCGTTCCGAAAGTTTTCGTACGACTTATTCAGTGCAGTTTCCCGACTTATGTTCAACGTGTAACAACTAGCCTAAATGAGTTCTTTACTGCTTAACAATGGTACGGAGAAAGGAAGAGCTCGTTCAGCAGCACATTCGGTTTGAACCATGGTTCAGCAGAATAGAGCCAGGACATGAGACTGCGTCAGTAGTGGAGCTGCTTTTTTAGTGTCAAGACCACCCTAGTGACACTCTTTGCTCTCTTCCAGACAATCCTGTCAAGCACCGGTGCGAGTTTCTCGAAACCTTCGATAACATAAAATGGTTATCGAGGTAAATGTAACAAAAAGCGTAAATGAGGAAGCTTTAGGGGACGGCAATTACCGAAGTAGACGCGAAGTTCCCCGCGTGTGCATAGATCAGAGTCCTTGGAAAGACGCATAAACCTTTCAAGCGACTGCTTCACAATGTTAAACGCCAGAAGGTTATACACAATGTTTCCTGACGTCGTTACCGAACTGATTAAACATTCCACGTGAACACGTTAATATGATCACTTGAACATACAAAAGTTCAGTCTGCAATCGGGGACCTCAGTTGCCCTAGTACACCGCGAAATCCTGACGTAAAATTGATGCAATTCTCTTGAGGTAACTCATTCGAGGGATTGTATCCGAAGGCAGGACTTCATTCACGCCCTTTTTAGTTTTGTTGCACTGCGTTTTAGAGGGTTGCTCCCGTTCAGACCGAATTTGTTCTTGACGACGGTTTCTGTTACGCGAATGTAAGTGCATTAAATATTGCGCGACTCGCAAACACACTAAAAAATATCATATGCACTTCCATAGGCAAGTTATCACAGAAACAGCAATATAAAAAAATTGCCCGCCATCCCGCCCTGCGAAGTCCATGTTCAGCGAAGCTGTATTAAACACTACACATGCGGATGGGCATGGGGGGGAGGGGGGAGTTCGTTTTACAAGCACTTTAGAATAATGGTAGTGATAGCCGCTTAGTGGTCGCTGTGGTAAACCTTGATTGGTTCCGTCACCATTTTCAGCAAGACGAATATGTTCCTTTCGTCGAGTGTTGTATTCACGCTGTTCTTCTGGTGTCTTTAATTTCCGTGGTCTATCCATGGCAGTGTTAGAATAAACTGAACGAGTGGATGATATGCCTTTCATATATGAAAGCGGGAAAACACACGTGGGGAGAAGGAAGGACCGTTCGACGTCATTCGAAGCCCTTGTGTGAGGTGCAAAGCAGCTACAACCTAATCATTACCGGGGACACGTGGGAAGAAGTTAACATTGTGCACAGGCACCTCATCAACGAGTATGCTGTTTTTTATTATTGTTTTGTAGTTTCCTGTAATGAAATGAATACTGAGTTCTATGCTGTATGTCTGATTGAAAAGAAAGCTATGCCGTTTGCCTTCAATTGTTATAGGGTTCCTAAACTACACGGAGGTCGTAATGTAGCTGTGGCGATGCAGTTGTGCACGAGTCTACAGCGAACGCGTTCGTCGGCTCGTCTGTCAACTTCTCCGATTGCCCTTTCACATCAGCGTCCGAAATGAAAGCGCAAGGAGCGCGCGCATCTGCGAGCAGAGAAGCGCACGACCGTCTGTGGTGCGTAGTGCGATTTCCCCAATTTTTGTGCTACATACGCTCTATAAGAGCTTTTAGCTGACGCCACGAAGTTTTCAGACCAACGAGATGTATAGAGCTTTGTTGTAAAATTAGCACAGGCTCGTCCAATTTCCGGGTAAGCATTTAATTGGAATTCAATACGGTGTAGCGTCGAACTTCAAGCATTTTAATGATAATATTGTGCCTTATAACAATGTCTGATCAGGACATCAATAAATATTCGGGATATATTTTGCAAATTCATGCGAAAGTTAAGTTGAATACGTTTTTCAATGCTAATGAATTGTAATCCTAGATGTGGCTGACTCATCTGCCGGCCAAACTGTTAAGCTGGTGTTAATTATTAACGGCTTGCCCGGGAATGTCCCTTTGCAATAGGTTTTGTTCTGGCAAATCTTTGATACATCCAGATACACAGGGTAAGATGTCATACGATATATCGTGCTATTTATTATATGCGGTTAAGAGGCAAAAGCCGCTCTTCCTATCTGACAATTTAGCCCAGTCATTTTTTACCGCCATGGTAAAGTCGCCTGTTATATTGAGGAAGATTTGAGACGATACCAGAGCGTATGAGGTGGTCCTTTAACATTCAAGTCATGTACCTTTCAATCAATTATTGGCTCCAGTAGCAGTCACAAACGGCTACTGCAGAGTACATAATAGTCTGAGTCGTCGACCGTTTTCTCTTATCGCACTGTATATTAGCGACAACTTACCTCTATTCCATGGTAGATCACATGCGTGCGCTAAGAAAAAGCCTAAGTTACGGTGCTGCATTCAGCTTCCCCATTACGGCACAAAGTGTTCTGTATCGCTGCCATTTTCATTAGAACGACAGCTCTGCTCAAGATACAAACCCAGAAAACGCCTGGTCCCGCGAATCTTACCTTCTAGCATAGCCAGTGTCATGCCTGCAGCGTCTCCAAGATACGTCAGCGCCGCAGGAAATCGTTAGACATCGCTCGCAAGATGACGCAAATCCAGCATGCCGTTTTGATACTTGTGTTGTGGTTTTCTTTATTGAAACGTAATCTGAGCTCTCTGTTGTATGCCAGATTGGAAATAAAGATATGCTGTCTACCTGAAATTGTTAAAGGGCCCCTAAACCACTCAGGGGTCGAAATTTAGTTGCGGCCACGGTGCAAGAAAAAGAATAATTGAGGTGTTGACACTCCGCCCCACGGCGCGTCGAGATAGTAGGCAGTTTTAGAACAGCGTGCGCTCAGTTAGCGGTCCTTGCGGTCGCCGGATATTTCCGTCACTTAACGGGGGCTTGCAAGAGCTTAGCGTGCGAGGCATGCGCAGTGGCGGTAAGCGCTAACGCAACACTTTGCGTACGCTAGTCTAAAATTGCCCAGTGCTCGGCACTTTCGGTCCCTCTAGGCCACCACGTCGCAGCGCCTCCCCCCCCCCCCCCCGAACGTAACTGCCGCTGGCGCATGTACTGTAGACGACGAGCTGCGTACGTAGCGTCCGTAACGGCGTTGCGTACTTGAGAACGCAGCGTTAGAACCACAGTGTAAGATAAATTATTATTTTTTAAGAAGAAGTAATATTTTTCTCACACCGTGCCTTTTTTTTCTTACACAGTGGAGACAATTGCGGCGTTCGCGCACTTGCCGTTTTCCTGTCACGAAAAACGCGCCAGGCGTTTCTAGCTCTAGTGGCTAGCGTACACGCCGCGATAAGAAAAATATAGGGTGACAAAAAAAAAAGCAAAAAGACTGGGGAGGGGCGAATCATGTAGGGAGCGGTGTTTCAGCTCCACTAACGTGAAACCTGCATGGGAAATGGCGAAGCATGCAGTGTGAGCCGTTGTTTTCCACAGCAAAATCGCCGCTAATGGGCAATGAGAGACACAAGAAGAAGATGAAGAGACAGAAGACGAAGAAGAGGGGCCTCTTTAAACTTAACGGCAGAAATTTTACTAAGCTTCGGTGCCCCAGGTTTGGGCAATTGCCACAGGAGTGCCTTTGATGCGATGTGTAGTTTCATTCAAGCTAAGAAACGTACATTTTAATTTTGAATCCAACAAATATTTGTTAGGTAATTTAAAAAAGCGTTAAAATCTAACAAATTTATTCGAAGTTATGCTGATCAGGCTAATACGGCAGTCTGGTCCACCAGCGCAATCGCACTGTCCTTACAGTGTTTATTTCATACGGTATCTACCATTCCATTTTTCGTTTTATTTTTTCATCATTCTTCATTATTCAAATAATCTTCCAAATTTGATACAACGAATTCTTGGCAAATCCGCCTGAGTGGGTATGTGCCATGGTGTAGAAGGACAAACAAACAAAGACCGATGTAATTCGCCACAGTGTTTTGCGAAATATTTCTTAGATGAGGCACTACTGGTGCCAAGCCTTGAACTGGGCATATTGGGAAGGGTGTTTCAGCTTAACTAACGTCATCGGAAAACTGCGTCGGAACGCATATTACCCCATAAGGTGCTTCTTCCTCCCTACATGCCCGGTTTCAGTTTCTTACGGCATGTAGGGAAGGGTATTTTGATGGAGGTGAAATGCTAGAGGCTGGTGTACTGTGCGATGTCAGAGCACATTCATTAACACCAGATGGTCAAAATTACAGGAGCCATCGACTACGGTGTGGCTCATAATCATGGCGTGGTTTTGACACGTAAAACCCCAGATAATATTATCAATGAATTTAGGCTTCTGACCTGTTTTGAAACGCGCGAACAACGTGTACTGTGCAGCTTGACTGAATACAGTCACAAATTGCTGGGAAATTTAATATTTTCTCAGAACTAGTGACCTCTATACTTTTGGCGTCAACTGTGCGACCGAATGAATGCACATACGAAATTAGTCCGCATGAAGGAGGCCCCAGCGCTGCAGGCTATCTATCTGAACACGCATGTTTCGTCCGAGTCAGTCTCTCTTCACGCGTCAGCTGTTTGCAGCGTGCATTGAATAGCGAAAAAGGAAAAAAAAAAAGCCGGCAGATCCCACGCATTGTGGGAATCGATGTAATGCGAAGCAGCCAGCAAAGAACTGCATACATCGTCTTGTATGTCATTGAGGAAAATGCGTGTTATGGTTTTATGTTCGACACACAGTAACGTCACGCAATACCAATTTCGGGGTAGGTCAAGCTAGCGAAACCGCCGCCAGCGCCCCATGAGCGTATCACGTAAGTCTAGCTGTACATGACATGCGCGTCATGATTTTCATGTTAACTCGTGTTATTTATGTACGTTACACAGTCACGTCACAAGATACCAATTTTGGTGTATATAAATCTAGCGAAACCGCCGCCAGCGCCCCATGAGCGTGGCACGTAAGTCATGCTGTACATGACATGCGTGTCATGATTGTCATGTTAACTCGTGTTTTTATGTTCGTCACACAGTCACGTCGCGCGATACCAATTTCGTGGTAGATCAAGCTAGCGAAACGGCCACCAGCGCTCCATGAGCGTGGCACGGAAGTCATGCTGTACATGACATGCATGTCATGATTTTCATGTTAACTCGAGTTTTTATGTTCGTCACACAGTCACGTCCCGCAATACCAATTTCGGGGTAGGTCAAGCTAGCCAAACTGCCGCCAGCGCTCCATGAGCGTGGCACGTAAGTCATGCTGTACATGACACGCGTGTCATGACTTTCATGTTAACTCGTGTTATTTATGTTCATTACACAGTCACGTCACAAGATACCAATTTCGGGGTAGATCAAGCTAGCGAAACTGCCGCCAGCGCTCCATGAGCGTGGCACGTAAGTCATGCTGCACATGACATGCGTGTCATGATTTTCATGTTAACTCGAGTTTTTATGTTCGTCATAGAGTCACGTCGCGCAATACCAATTTCGGGGTAGATCAAGCTAGCGAAACTGCCGCCAGCGCCCCATGAGCGTGCCACGTAAGTCATGCTGTACATGACATGCGTGTCATGATTTTCATGTTACCTCGTGTTATTTATGTTCGTTACACGTTCACGTCACAAGATACCAATTTTGGTGCATATAAAGCTAGCGAAACGGCCGCCAGCGCACCATGAGCGTGGCACGTAAGTCATGCTGTGCATGACATGCGTGTCACGATTTTCATCTTATTTCGTGTTATTTATGTTCGCCACACAGTCACGTCGCAAGATACCAATTTTGGTGTATATCAAACTAGCGAAACGGCCGCCAGCGCACCATGAGCGTAGCATGTAAATCATGCTGTACATGACACGCGTGTCATGATTTTCATGTTATGACTTGTCATTTATGTTCGTCATACAGTCATGTTACGCCATACCAATTTTGGTGCACATTCGATGAACCAAGCGACCAGGAGAGCACAAAGTCGTAGGCGGCTAGATAGATAGATAGATAGATAGATAGATAGATAGATAGATAGATAGATAGATAGATAGATAGATAGATAGATAGATAGATACGCTCAAAGTCGCAGAAGTTCGCTAAGAAATGCTTCGCATTTAAAAGAAAGGAAAGCCAGTTCGGTGACTTTCAAACTCAGAAGACATCTGCGTGGCGCGAACAGTATGAAACACCGCTGATGCACGGACGAAGCGCACAGTTCGCGACCCGGAGAGAGTGACGACAGCCGCGATAGAGTTTATGTTGACGTTTCGGCTGGAGAAGAACCAGGAACACGGCTCGCAAGTTTCCGTCCGCGAGGCATTTTGTTGCCGCGCAGTGCTTCGAGTTTGTTATTCATGGAAGACGGCTGGAAGTGGCAGCGTGTTTCTTTGAAAAGGAGTTTCGAACTGAAGTTGGTGTCTGTACAGCGCATCGGACCACGCCCACTGCTGCTTGCAATGCTTTTAACACGAAAGTCTTTTATGCCGCGGTCCACCAAGACTTTCATGACGTATTTCCGTCACGGAAGTACGCCAGCAAAATGTACGCGATGAGATGGCGAATAAAAAAAACTATAAGAAAAAGTTCCGTAGACAGGAGTCGAACCCATGACCTCTCGGTCCGCGACGATGGCTCAGCCCACTCAGCTACCACCAAACACATTACGAAGGTTACAAGAACGCACCCTTTATCTTTCACACTTTCCCCTCACAGTGCACTTCGGTGAATGGATGGATGCTATGAGCTTCCCCTTTATAATGGGGCGGTTACATGTGTGCCACCAGGCTCGAAAAAATCACAGCATATCCACGTGGTGAATGATAATGAGTGGGGCGAAGCGAACTCGCGCTGCAGCATGGCGATGGCATTGGCGCGAGCATAGGCGTGCGCAGGGTTCCCCATCAGGGGGGGGGGGGGCAAAGGCTCATCGCAGCGCCCCCCCTCCACCCTACTAAGTCAATGTATGGGGCAGATTTAGCGCCCCCCCCCCCCCTTTTAGGTGACTAGAAGGGTCAATGTACGGGGCAGATTTTGCGCCCCCCGCTTAGGTGATTAGGGGGGGCGACCGCCCCCCCTGCCCCCCCCCCCCGTGCGCACGCCTATGGGCACGAGCGTGGTCCTTCTTAATGGAAGATATTGTGACTAGATTGTTTGAGATTGTTTGAGTAGGAGGGGAAAGAGACAGTAATTCATAGTATGGCAAAAAAAGAAAGAAGAAAAGTAGAGAGAAAGAAAGGAAAAAAAAGAGAAAGAGAGAGAAAGAAACAGAGAGGGAGAGAGAAAAAGTAAGAGGACTAGAGAGAGAGATAGAGAGATAATGAAATAGCAATAGAGACAAAATAAAAAAAAAAGAAATTTATGCGACGTGAAAGCTGTAGGAAGTGCGGAGCGAGGATTCGTTGATTCGTTTGCCCTTCATCGATGCTCGCGTTCACATGCAAGAGCACACTGGCGTTCCAAACGAGCAGCCTGCTGGGCGTCCACGGCGCGAAAGGAAGCCTTTTGTGATGCAGTGGCACCCTCTCCTCTCCTCCTCAGCCTGACATCACTCGTCCTCACTGAGACCTCCTCTTTTCCACCCCGTTGCTATACTGTATTATACACGGCTATGCTATGCTTTACCCTCTCCCCATTCCTTTCCCTCCTCACCCTCACTTCTCTTTCCCACCACTTGCTATACTGTACTGCACATTGCTATGCAACACACGACTTTGCTATACGTGGTTTTGCCTGCGTGACGCCATACACAGCTATGCTGTGCTCTCTTCCCTCCTCCTAACCTTTACTACACTGTCCTCAGTATACTGTCTGATACATGGCTTTGTATCAGTGGTTTTGTCATCCTGACGCCATACACAACTAGGTTACGTATTACCCTCTCCTTTTCCTCATTTTCCTCCTCCCCTCCTTGTTCTCTTCGCCGCCCCCTTGCTATACTATATTATACATGGATATGCTATAGACGGCTATGTAATGCATGGTTTTGTCTGCGTGACGCCAAGCTACGACATGCGACGACAGCACACGGCAGCTAGGGCCCCTAAAGTACTCCTCGCTTAAAAGAGAGCAAGCATAGCAATGCATAGTATAGCATGACAAGAGGTCGGAAAGAGAGAGGTGACAGGGTAAAAGCTTAGCCAAGCCAGGACCAGCTAAGCGACCATCAGCTCTGCGGTGACCCAGCCTTGCGCGATTTAGTGCGAGCTGCGTTTTTTAAATGCGAAGCATTTCTTAGCGAACCTCAGGCACTTTGGCCGTTTCCATCCATCCATCCATCCATCCATCCATCCATCCATCCATCCATCCATCCATCCATCCATCCATCCATCCATCCATCCGCCCTCTCAGGAGATCAATACAGCTACGGAGAGCGCACCATAGTACGAGTATGTACCGCACCGTGGAGAGTTCGGATGTTTAACGACGTTTGTATTGCAGTAGCACACATTGATGGGACGACAGCTACGTGCATATCCCACTGTGTAAAGGAGCCCATTTGATCACATGAAGTCTGTGTGTATGATTTCAGGCGAAGGAGTCCCGAAATTAGTTCCATGTGTAGTCGAGGTTTGGAACATATTGAGACGTACTGTCATTCTATGCAGCCCTGAGGGTTGTAACACATTTTATGTTGACCTGCACAAGTTTTGGCATAAGGCCACATGTCCTGTCTATGCAGCGACACATGCAGCGACACAAAAATCAAAGTTGACAAAGTTGTCTATGCAGCGGCACAAAACTTAAAGTTGACAAAACAGGGACTAATCTGACGAGCTGCAGCACTACCCCTTCTTGAAAAGCGCGCTTACCTACTACGCCACGAAAGTACGACGGAAGTGTCTAAAACGACTACAAATTTAGGGTAACGGGCCCCCTCATTTTTACCATTTTTACTACGGTGACGCGCCCCCTCATTTTTACGATTTTACTGCGCTGATGGGCCCCTTCACTTTTACGTTATCGCTACGTAAAAGTGAACGGGCCCCCTCATCGTAGTCACTGCTTTACGGTGACGGGGCCCGTCACCATAGTTGCATCGCTATTATGACGGGCCCCCTCACTATTACGATTTACACTACGATGACGGGAACCATCACTCTTACGATGGTACTGCGTTGACGGCCCCGTCACCGTAGTCAGTGCGATATTCTAAACGTCCCTTGCTTTCTTCTAGCACTGACCAATCAACACATCCGCTTACATTGAACGCTAGAACCTCCGGATTGTTCACGCCTTTCCCGGGTCTCGTTGGTTAAACATCCTAGTGACTAGGTGAGCGCACCTGGAGCGCCACCTGGTAGCACTGGAGACGACACTGGAAGATGAAGGCTCACGAAGTTCAGGGCTGTGGAGGGGTACTCACCTGCAATGGAAGAAAATATTTACGGCGTTACTTAAGATGTTAGCTAAAGCTTACTACAGCAAAACTTTACAGTGAGTCGGCAGAGTTGCGTTGTTACGTCTCCATTCCCATGCATCTCCATTTCTGGCGTGTAGTCGCACTAACTGACACTACGAAGTCTAGGAGACCTGAACGAAACTGCAAAAGAAATCGGCGAGGACTATTTTGTATTTACCAACGTTCCGTTTGTTTTTCTTTATTGCGCAATCTGTAGGCTTGACAGCCAACTCCAGGAAGACCATTGAACAAACCGTGTCATATTATAGAAAGTATAGTGAACAAACTTCGCCGGGACAACGGTTTTTCGATTAAAGAGGCGGGGGGTGGGGGGAGGAGGTGTTGAGGGGGCGGACGCATGCTTGTTGGCAAAGCGTCGTTCTGCAATCACTCACTGCCAGCGCCGAGACACGAAGCAAAAGAAGATGTTGGGCTCCTCCTGTTTCGCCCTCTCTGCTCTGTACTCCTCCACCACGGTCACACAAATGGAGCGGTTTTAGGGCAGACGAAGAACGAAGGAGACTGAATGCTACCGCGGCGCTGGCAATTGGGAATTCGGGAAATATAAAAAGAAGAAGAAGAAAAGAGTGGCGTAGGTAAGCAATAGGTGAAAACGATCAAATCGAAGAGCATCCCAAGCGATACATGGAGATAAGCACGTAGAATGACACGCACGTACGGCAGAAAAGAAATGTGAAGGTATACAGCTCAACTCCAAGAGATTTGAAAGGAACAGTCTAGTCGGTCTCCGTATTTGTGGCGGGAATAGAGGGGGTGGGGGAGGGGGGGGATCGCAACCGCTCGGTTGAGATAAGGCGACGCCGTCTGAGATGAACCAGACAACGAGAATTAGACGCGAGAAGAGAAGCGACTGCAGCAGGCCGGATAAGTTTAGCGGGTGTGCACAGAAAAACTAGCCGCGCGAACTTCTGAACTGCACGGACGCTTGTTTTCGGGAATAAGGTATACCATCGATATGCGGTGAGCTCAGATCAAGGAGTACTATAATGTGCGTAACTCGGGACATCGTTTTGGGGTTTGATTCTTTTCACCGAAATTGCGGGAAGCGGATATCTTGCAATTTTTCTCTCGAACGTGAAGGTGAATTTATAACAAAAAGATCCAGGCCTACGCGGAGCATGCAGCAAAATCACAGAGACAACAGGAGGGGCCACCTTCTAAGAGCTTGTTGTAAACACTGTTAGGGCAGCTACTGCAAGTACGATTGCAAAGTACCCACTACGCCTTAATTCAGCATCATCGCTCGATGTAATGAAGACGTGTCTGTAGTACAGTGTGTCCATCTAATTATCTACGGAATACTTTTGACACCCTGGTGTTCTTTAAAGTGGAGGTAAACCTAAGCGCACGGGTGTTCTTTGCATTTTGCTTCAATGAAAATGCGGCCGTCGCGACCGGAAATCGAACACGCGCCCTCGAGCCTATTGCAGCGGGACGCCTGAAGTGCTAAACTGTCATGGCGCATGGACAACAGCCGATGACAGAATATTCTGATTTAAGCTAAGCCTAGTTCAAAAAAGCATAAGAGGGCAAAGGGATAACATACAAGCGCGCGCATATCAGTCACGCCACGTGATCATGACATATGAACAAGAAACAAAATTTAACATTTCAAGACAATTATGGTGTTTGAGGAGGGAAAACCACGATTGTGAGTCGCCATGGTGCTAACCTAACTTTTCCCACCTTGAGCTCTTTAACGTGCACTTGGATCTTGAGTACACGCGTGTTTGCGCACTTCTCTGGCCATCGAGATATTGACGCTTTGATTGATAGTGTCTGTGCATCTATCTACATGAAAGCCTAGTCCGGTAGTACGAGAAAAAGATCGAACCAGAAAAATTTACCATGATTTGACGTTGGTGTCACGCTGGTGTCATACATAAAGCATATCGTGAAGAGTCAACCTAATTGATAAAGAAAGGACACAGTACACGGTGTGTGCAAACATGTGTACACAAAAACAAACAGCACTGTGTCCAAATGCTTCGACGCTTCAATCATTTCGCTTTACAACAGGCGCACTACGGCGAACGCCCTTAGCGCTAAGAGAAAGCGTTGCAAAAACAACACAAAAACACATTATATGTCCGTAGAAAGGCAACGGAAATATTACCGCAGTCTTGCTCCTGGTCTCCATCCGACCACCATTCACCCTTTTTCCCTTTCTTCGTTTTATTTCGCTTCCTAACTCCCCAGTTGAGAAACTGCCCCAAATTCTTCAGCTGTCCGCGCATTCGCCACGCATATGCACGTACTCATACGCCTCCGAGGCGAGAGCCAGAGTTTTGGCAACTACCGTTCTGCACTGTCGGAGAGGCAGGTGCGAGAGGCTCCGAAGGTATCGGACGGGTGAATGCCCGGCGACCTCCCGGGGATTCTTTCTTTAGGTGGCACCGCGAAATCACGAATCGTGCCAGGTGCGAGATCACGTCGTTTTACTGGCCGGTGTATTTATTAAGGCGAAAACCTTAGGCGCCTCATAAACGCGATAATGGGCCGCCGGCGTCGTACGCGTCCCGCGGCATCGGGTCAGCACGAGTGGTGGAAAAAAATCGTTATCGAGTGATGTCATCAATTGATGTCATCGTGACTTCATATGGCATCAAAATTTGTTAATTAATCGTGACGTAATTATGACGTCACTTAACATGATGGACACACCATGTGACGACGTTGCATGGTGACGTGCTGACATGACATCGGCGCTCGCTATAAGGCGGGCCGATCACGGACGCAGTGCAAATTCACGTTAGGTGCAGAAAGCTGTCGGAGAGGGGCGGGCAAGGATGAATGCGTCGACTGAGGTGAAAAACCAGAAGACGGCTTTCGCCTTCGAGTCCTCTTCGGCGAATGCGTAAGGGACCCTGTGAGATCTTGCGTAGCAGTGAACAAGACTATGCTGTATAATGCGCTAGGCACCAAATGCATGATAGTCAAAATAAGCAGACTAGTATTTCAAGTGTATCAACGCTTTCTTATTATAGCAGCTATGTCTTCAGTGCGAGAGCTGTGGGCTTCCAATTTTGCCAGAATGTGTGTGCGAGCGTACACACGCATGCGTGTATATGTATACAGGGTGTTTCAGCTAACTTGCGCCAGGTATGTTTAATACTACGTGCACTCTACAGAAAGGGTGGAAAAAACATGGTTGATCCTTCTGTCATAGGAATCGGTATAACACGAAAGTAAAACGTGTCTTCACAGACGTAGTTGAGCGTTTGTTGTGCATTGTTTCGCCCCGACAAGTTGTAATGTCACGCGAGGAACGGCAAGCAGCTCGAAACTTGCAACGCGCTACTCAAGCAGAAAGGACGCACGGAACGAACATACACAGGATGAGCGGGAACTAACAACTGTCACAGCTCGACAGTTAAAGCGCGCTGGTCAAATACAAAGGTGGACGCACGAAACGAACGCACAAGTATACACAGGATGAGCGCGAACTGTAACAGCTGTAGCTTATTTGTGTGTGAGCATCGCGCTCCTTTCGCAAAAGCAGCCGCTTGGGTGAGCGAAATGACCTTCGTGCGCTCTGTAACTTGAACGCAAACTTGCGATGAGAGCGCAAGACGTACAAGATAAGCGCGCGCGCAGGAGTGACCACGCCCTGTACAGACACACGCTCATCTCAACGCGGGGGGGGGGGGGGGGGGGCGACGATATTTAAAGCGCGCTCTTCGAGCCCCTCGCGCCATCTCGCTAGTGATAACGAAAACACGCTGATGTACCCTGATCTCCGAGTACCGCCGCTGGCAAGTGGTGTATATAAATAGCACGCCGTTATTATGGCGAAGAACGTGCCGTTTGTGGCGGAGTCGTTTCGCGCAGCCTGCAGGGAACGAGAGGTCGCGAGTTCGATTCCAGGTGACGGAACTTTTTCTTTGCCATATGTTAGTCTTTATATTTTATAACGTCATATCCGTGACGGAAATGCGTCAGCAGAGCCGTGGTGGACCCCGGCATAACACACTTTCGTGTTAAAAGTATAAACAGGGCGGTTATCTTAGCACAGATGAAATAATTCAGCATTTCTGAACAAGCGCTACACCTTTTGTATGTAAGATTTTTCGCTAGAGCTACCATTTTAAAAGTTAGTTAAGCAATCTTCTTAATTACTCGGTTTGGTGGATTGGAAAATTACCGTGACGTGCTGCATATGGCTCAGAACAATATTTGGCCAAGCCAACACGCGCAGCGCATGCTTATTGTTTTAGTACTTGGCGGAAGTTAGCTAAAACACCTTGGATATTATGTATGTATGTATGTATGTATGTATGTATGTATGTATGTATGTATGTATGTATGTATGTATGTATGTATGTATGTATGTATGTATGTATGTATATGTATATGTA